>NC_133659.1:191613640-191930426 GCF_037893015.1 Macrotis lagotis
CTAATGAGGTAGTGCCCCACCTTTTCTGTCTCCTCCCTTCTTCCTCCCTCCTACCCAAATCCCCTCCCGGCCGCCCCAGTTTTTTGGACTAGGCAGTGGGTTTGTCAGGTTTCTGCGTCACGCCCCCCTCCGGGCTGAACTTGTGGAAACTTTCCCTGAGCTGGAGAGAATTCGCTGGAGATCTCCACACTGTGGCCCCCGAGGAAAGAAGGGTGGGGACCGGGCTCGAATCCCACTCCCAAAAGGGTCATATCTCCAGAGCCCCCAAGGCGTCAAGATGCCTAACTCGCATTATACGCAGGTCTAGGGTGGGACAGGGATGGGGGAGCAGCGCCCCCCCTTCCCTTGAGGACTTGGACAAGAGAAGAAAACTTGCTGAGTGTTAAGTATGTCTTTGGTCCCGGGTCGGGAGGCCTAGTCCGCTGGAAGTTTCCGGATTTTTTTCTCCCTTATCCTCCCTGGTTTTCTCTAGCTATTTTCCCCTTCCTTTTCTTTCTTTCCCACGTTTATTTTTTCTTATGTCTGATTTCCTTTTCACTTTTTCTTCTCCTTTTTTCTCTTCCCTTTTCTTTTTTCTTCTATTCTTTTTTCTACCTCTTTCTTCTCTCCCTTTTCTATTTCTGCTTTCCTTTTTCATCTTTTTGTTTACTTGCATCGTTCTTTCAACTTTTCTTCTTTTTCCTTCATTTTTCATTACAGCAGTTTTACTTTCCCTTTCCTTCCCAAACGTGTCCATTCCTCCCTAATTGTGATTAGCCTCCCTCTCCTCCCATGTCTCCTGGCTTGACCATCTCTATGGTTCTGGTCCTCTCTTCTCTTCCCCGTCCCTTTCTTGTGTCGTGGGCCCTTTCTTGGGTCGTGTATCTAGCTAGAAGTCAGTCACAGACTTTTGGTGCCTTGAAGCACTGTCCACTTGAAGCTATCATTGATGCTTTCCCCTCCCCAGTATATCCAATCTGGCAAGAGGTGATAGATAAAACAGTGACCCGCTTTGGACTGACTGGAGTGGCAGTTTGGAGTAGCAATCCAACTCGAGGACCCGGAGATAGTGTACTTTTTAATGGGTCTCTATTTCCCTCCCGACCATTCAGTGAAAGTTGAACCCGAATGCAGAATAAATACATATTTATACAATCATCCCATGGCAATCAGTCCTAACTTGCCATCATAAACCTGATTTTTCTTTCAATAATCAAGCATTCAGTCTTTACTCCTAACAATTCAGGAACTCCCGCTGTGGGATCCACTTCCAGAATCCGTTAAACTCAATTCTTGGGGGCCCGAGTTTCCCAACAGAGTGCCAAGGGCAGATTGCCAGCCACACGAGCATTGTATGCTACACGCCCCGACTGGGTGCGAGTGTTATCTTTCTCACTATCAACAGCTGTTCCCATGCTTAAATTTTAACAGATTTATGGAAGAAACTGATCAACAGCCGGATTCTAGTGCCGGAGCACTCTAGATTCCTATATTTCCAGTCTCTGTTTACACCAGCCACTAACCTTTACATAGAATTTCCGTGATATTTGAAATTCCGTGAGGAAATAGTTTGTTGATGACTGCATCAAGATTTATTTATCATTCTGCATTTGAATTCAAGAAACTTTCCTAGATCGTTCAGAGAGGGTATTGTGTTAGGTACTCATGTTCATAGACTTGGTGAATGGTGCTCCAGAAAAATTATACTGATCTCCACCAGTCCCATATGAAAACCAGTCCTGTTATATAGTTTTCCTCGAGGTTTGTGTTCATCTTTAAGACATATTCAAGACAGAGCCAAGACTGAGTAGAGTCGGGAGATCTGAGTTCAAAGTCTGGGCTTTTAACCTTTTACCTGTAAATTTGAGCGAATCACTGACATTTTCTGAGTCTGTTTCGTCCTCCGCGAAAAAGTATTAGTAACTAGCCTGTCCTATCAAGCATGGAAAGCTCCTCGAAAATGCAAAGCTTTGGTTGTTTTGGCTAAATGGTTTTTTGATTGCAAAGGGTATCTCGCTTTTGTCTCTGCATCCTCAGTGTATATAACAACGAGCGATCGTTGTAGGCTATGCGCTCGTTGAGCCATTAATTGCCGCAGCTGGATAGGGCGTTGAGGATTTCAAAGCACTTTCTTATACTAGGTTTTACTATTGTTACATTCGCAGTGATATGACATTATTCCTGCCTCTATCCATAAATTTTAGATCCATATTCCTCTGGATGTCTGCCCCTCTGAGGCTTTTCGAAATTAAGGCTATTATTCTATGTCCACCGATGGCGAGATCGACATCAGTTGTTGGCCCTCTACGCCTGTGCCCATCTCCTGCGCATTTCTATGTACACCGCCGTTCAAAACCATAAAACATTCGCAGCGGCAGGTGCGTGGTCGCGTGCCTCGGATTCCAGTTTTTTTGTCCCGCGGGAAGCCTGCACTTTAAGAGTGGTAGAAGCGGAGTATTCTTTCTCTACTTCATCCCCCGCCCCCATCCTCCATTCGGGAATTCTCTTCCAGACCCCGGGAATCGAGGAGGCAGGGCAGGAGCTGCTCAGAGGGCTTCGAGCGCGCGCTCCCAGAGAGACTGATTTCTTGCTATCCAGGTCAGGATCCTTCCCACTCCAACCACCGCAATCCTTCCTGCTCGGAACTCCATAAAGTATAATAGACCCGCAAGAGCGGGTGTCTGGGGGAGGCGGACGCGGAGGCCCGAGGCCTGGGTGCAGCTATTCTGCTCCTGGTTCCCCCACTCATACTCCTAGATCTCCAATCCCTTAATCCCCGCTGAAACTCTTCAGCTTCCTCCCGGAGCAGATTTTTCTCTGCCCTTTTCATCTTCCTACCCCATATTAATACTTTTGTAACTAAGCTCGAGTCTCTGACACAGATACAGGATGCGTGACCGTGGGCAAGTCATTTAACTTTTCAGTGCTTTAAGTGACTCTGTGGCGCAGAGAAGGACCATTGGTAGAGGAAGCGCTACCAGTCCCTAGTCCATAGTCCTTATCACTACGGTTTTAGGAATAACCATCATTTCCTCAGGTCCTGTGACCTCACCGTGCAGATCTTAAAACTCCTGATATTCTTCTCAGCTCCCAACACCATTAAAATCTCCGAACTTGATAATGGTTCTTATCCCTGGATATTGTAAGATGCCTCTAAAGTTTTGGTTATTCAGAATATTTTATAAGTGACAGGTAACTTCCTGTGAAGAAACTCCTTCCATTGATGCAAGTCCTGTAATTTATAGTCTTAGTGATTTGTGAGGGGTGTGGGGGAGAAGGTATTAAGAGGTTAAATTACTTCCCCAGGGTAACACAAGCAGAATGGCATCAAAGGTGAGTCTTGGATCTTTCTGAGTCCAGACCAGCACTCCTTCGGCTCTGCTACCCAGCTACAAAAATCGATAGGTACATTCATCTGTAAGACTCGATTCTTCTTGCCGTGTTATCACAGGGATTTATGCCCTCAAATTTAATTCAGTACTCATAGATTGAGTTCCAAAGCACAAGATTAAAGGAAAGGACTCAGTTGAGGAAGATGCAAAGATAAAGAGGAAACAATCTATTCTCCTCTAGGAGTTTCCAACTCATACATGGGAGATGAGAGGCTGACACAGAAAGCTATATGGTGATTGAAATTGAAACACAGTACGAAGGACAAAATGTTACAGGCAATGTTTCTAAGTCTCTTACTTTCTAAACTATTAACCAGAGCCACTCTCTAAACCATCCCTTTGCCTAGTCTCTTTTAAAGTAAAACTAAAGGATTTATAACATTCACAACATTTCTTTCTACCTATCATAGTAGTGACTCATGTTACCTGTTCTCTCTAGTAAGCACCACCATCTTGAAGTCCTCACCATGCCAGATATTGGGTAAAAGTATCCAGGATCTTGGTTCTCTCTGTTTCTGTCTATCAGGTCTTCACCCCCCCCACCTCTCTCTCTCTCTCTCTCTCTCTCTCTCTCTCTCTCTCTCTCTCTCACACACACACACACACACACACACACACACACACAAACACACAAAGAGAACACACTTCCAAGCAGATTCCTCAAAACAGCTTAAGGTAATTCCCTACTGTAGTAAAAAAAAGGTACTGTCTATATATTCCCTCTTCATTTCCTTTTTCTTCAGGTAATCATAGCATTCATTACCATGGACCAATGTAAAAATAGTTCCCCATTCTCCAAAGGCAAGGAAAGAGAAGGTCAAAAACCATATCTACCTATATTCAGTAGATTTCAGTACCGGCTTCTCTTGAGGGTAAAGTCTGGTCAGTCATTACTCCCAGGTATGTAAGCTCCCTCTGAGCCAAAAAAACCCAAAAGTGAATTGGCCAACAGTATGGAAGTGCTTTATGAAGTTTTCCCTCTCTGTTCCCCCCCCCCAACAATCATACAGTATTTTATTAATTACTTTCTATATTCTAGGCACTACTTTAGTCACTGAGGTTACAAGTAAAAAAGCACAAAACAAGTCCTACTCTTGATGGACTTACATTCTGATTACTGCAGGAGACATGATCAGAGCCCCAGAACAAGGGAAATCTCTCACTTATGTCTACTTCCTTTCTGTCCCTTCTATCTAACCCTGTGATCATTGGGCCATACAGCTGACTTTTTAAGACCATCCCAATTCCAAATTCAGGGCTCTCTCTACTGTATTCTCTGACTCCCTAACATAGTTGAATATAAAAGGTCTGTAAATCTATATGAATGTGTGAAGGTACTGATTATGCATATACAAAATGCTTCATATATGTGTAAGGTGTATATTAGTCTCTCCTCTTTCAGATTGCAACTTTCCCAAATACTGTGAACTATCTTAACTTTAGAGTATCTCATATTTAGAAATGAAAAGGGGCATTCAGTCAAAGGCTTCTCAATCTAGGTCCAATGGATAGATATTCAGATGAGAAAAACCACTATTTTATTTTCACCAAACTCTTAACTTTAGCATTTTCTTCAATTATTAACATAGAAAACAAAGTATTATTCTGAAAATACATTCATAGACTGCCAAAAGATACTTTTATGTATCTAACTCCCTTATTTTAGAGATGAGACCAGAAAGTGCTCAAAGTCACACACATGGGGGTGAAAACGGCAAAGATAGGATTTGACCTGATTCCTCTAATTACAAATCCAGGCTCTTTCCCAATATAATCCATATTTCCCCTACTTTTCCATCTCTCCCCACCAACCTTTGGCACCATATTCAAGACTCTGGACCAAAGATGAGTTTATTCAATATGATATTGTCTGATTTCATGTTGTATGTGTAGTATGTGTATCCTTGCCTCTGTGTTATATGTACATCTCTATGTGTATCCTTGTCTTTTAAAGATAGATGTATATATCTATTGATGTCAGCAAATGATCATTGAGATTAGTTCTTCAGAACTGTCTATTAATCATAACCTACTTTTCCAGTTTTATCTATTTCTTCTTAGTATTCCTTATCAATCCCTGAAAGCATGTTTTACAATCAATCTGGAAATCTCTATCCCTTGAACAAGTCCTGCATTTTTCCTCTCTCCAAACCATTTCTCATGGTGTCCCCTATTCTTGAAATGTCCTCTGCCCTTACCTCCTTCTTTGCCTTTTAAATTCCTACATAGCTCATATTTTATTTTTATCTCATCTTCATTGATAGTTTTTGTTTTTACAATCATTTAAATGTCCAAATAGGGACCTCCCTGCCTTCCCTCCATCCCTGATGACAAAGGTTAATAAGAAAAACAAAAAAGGAAGTTCCTCAAAACTGATCATTTATGTCTAACAGTAAAAACCACATTCTATGTCCATAGTCTTTGCACAATGAATCTTATTTTTTCACCTTTTTCTGAGACCAAACTTTTCTATTTATCCTTTAAAGTCATATTAAAACACCAATCCTTCCCTCCAAGAAGACTTTCCTGATGTCTCTGGTCAGAAATAATCACCCCTCCCCTCCCCACAAATCCTCCTAAGGTACTTTGGTTCTTAACTCTCTGGTGGACTTATTACGTATTATTGTATAATATATAGTTATCTGGTTGGTTTTTTTTTCCTTATCAGAAAGATAGACTGTGAGTTCCCCAAGAATTGAGACCTTAGTGTTAGCTAAATCTTGCATTTCCCCTAGTGCCTAATACCATTCTCTGTACACAGCAGGAGTTTAATAATTGTCTGCTCAATTGAATTAACTTCTTGTCCCCTGTGGTCAAGACCCCTCCTCAACTCTAAGCCACACACAAATACACACACCTCTAATACTTAGGCTGACTCCAGGGACTCCTGAAATCTTCCCTTACACCTTGCTTACCCAAGAAAATCCCCTTTTAGAAATAGCCCTTCTGATTCGAGGGGAGTCCAGCCCTTCTAGATCCTTCTTTATAATTAAAATAAGGAGCCAGATACTGTCAGTCTTGGTGTGTGGGCTGGGGAAGCTTCTCTTCTCACCTCCCCCATCCCCCATGTCTTCTATGTCCCTCTTCACCTTGGATAGGGCATAATCTTCTCCTTACCCATCCATGGGGTTCCAAACTGGCAATAGCAGTGGCAGTGGCAGTGGCAATGGCAGAAGGGGGATGAACCTGGGGGGATCCTGGCTTTATATGGGGAGGTGACAGATGGATAGAAGGGGGAGGTGGGAGATGCAGGTGTGCTGCCAAGTCCCCACGGCCTCGGAAGCTTTTAGGATAATCCAGGAAACAGTGGCCCCCTGGCTCCTCTGGAGGAGTGGTGGGGTTGAGATCAGAGTCTCTAAGGTCTGGCAGGAAAGGAGGATTTCAGCTGGAAGAACCAGCTGGGGGAGGGGGGAACTTCCTCTAAAGGAGATGGAGATGGGGGGTGCACTGAGGCTAGGGGACAGGCAGTGAAGAAAGGGATAATAAATGGCTTTGTGGGGTTAGTGGGATGGGAAAGGGCTGCTACTGTGCATTAATTGCCTGTTTGAAGAGTTTGGGTTGATTTCCCCAGACCCTATTTTTCTGTTTTGGGTGTTTTTAAGCAAGAATAAGAGGGAAGGAAATTTTAAATAATCATTTAAGGATCCAAAATTGAATATAGTGGACTATCCAAACACAACTTCCTCTCTTACCTTAGGACTTCAGATTAGTCTGTGTGATGGAAAATTAGCTTTCTGTTAGGGAGACAGATTCTCCCCAATTCCACTGATTTTCATCTTTTTTCCCCCTTTTTTCACAGTTTCTTTTTTTTAGCCAAGTGGTTCTCAACCTTCAGGCTCCAGATCCTTAGGGAGCTACACAGAGTTATTACAAGAAATCCTTGAATCCAAACTAGGAGACAAACAGTATCATTTTATTAAATACTTTCTCTATCTCTAACCTCTGTATCTTTGGACAGCTGATTCCCCATATCCATAATATACTTCTCATCTACATCATATAGAATTTCTTTAAAGCACAAATCAAGTGTCACATAAGGACTTTCTTGATCCCCTCCCCAACCACTCACAACTCCTGCCATTAACACTCTCTACCTCATGAAATTACCTTGTACATAAAGGGTGTTTCAAAATTCTTAGTGCAGTTTTAAGTTTTAAGAATTTAAAACTGACCAATATGGTAGAGAAAAAGCAGGACTTGCCTGAACTCTTCCCCCAGACCCCTCCAAAGATCTTCAAATAATGCCCTATAAAAATTTTAGAGTGGCAGAACCCACAAAATGACAGGGTGAAACAATTTTCCATCCCAAGACAACTTAGAAGGTCAGCAAGAAAGGTCTGTTGCACCAGGATGAGAGTGGAGCACAGTCCAGTGTCAGCAAGGACCTGGTTCCAGCTAACCAGAAACCAGCCTTGGAGATGATTGAATCAGTAGCAGCAGTAACTGCTTCTAGTTCGCTCAGTCCACAGACAGTAAAAACAGTTGAATAACTAATCAGAGGGAGATTACAGGGGTTTCTTTGCTGGCACTGAAGCAGGAATCTGCTGCTTTGCCCATACTCAGTCCTGGTCTCAGGCTTGGATAACTGGCGGTCCCAAGGGAAAAGGAACACTAAATGCTTAGCAGAGTTTGTGGCCACAGTGGAGGGAGGACCCTCATCACAGTTTCATGGCAGAAAAGACTGCTTGTGTTTGCTCACAAGACTAGAGCACAGACTAGGGGAATAGTAAACAAGCCTCTCCCTAGATCATACCACGTTGGAAGAATTGAAAATTTACCAGTCTCAAGTAGTATCTCTGTCAACAAATGTATAAAACTCCTAAAGCTTAACTTTTTGTCCCCTGTGGTCAAGACTTGTAAGAGTATGCCCTCCACCCTGGAAGTAGAGTCCTACTTTAGCAAAGAGTTAAAAATCAAGAAATGAATTGGAAAAATGAGCAAACAACAAAAATTTCTGACTATAGAAAGTTACCATGGTGACACATACTCAGGAGACAATAAAGTCAAAATTCCTCCATCCAAAGCCTACAAGAAAAATATGAATTGGTCTTATGCCATTGAAGAACTCACAAAGGATTTTAAAAATCGGTAAGAGAGATAGAGGAAAAATTGTGAAGAAAAAGAATAATGCATGAAAACATGAAAAAGTCAACAAGGTAAAGAAGGCATAAAAAATGCTTAAGAAAATAATACTTTAGGGGCAGCTAGGTGGTGCAGTGGATAGAGCACTGGCCTTGGAGTCAGGAGTACCTGAGTTCAAATCCAGCCTCAGACACTTAATAATTACCTAGCTGTGTGGCCTTGAGCAAGCCACTTAACCCCATTGCCTTACCAAAAAAAAAAAAGTAAAATTGAGCAAATGAAAAATGATGTCTGTGAGATATCTAGAAACAATCATATAAAACCAAAAGAATGAAAAAAATAAAAGTGATGTGAAATATCTCATTAAAAAAACAATTGATGTGGAAAATAGATTTAGGTGGGAATTTAGAAACTACTGGACTTCCAGAAAGCCATGATAAGAAAAAAAAGAGCCTAGACATCATCTTTCAAGAAATAATCAAGGAGGGGCAGCTGGGTGATACAGTAGATAGAGCACTGGAGTTGGAATCAGGAGTACCTGAGTTCAAATCCAGCCTCAAACATTTAATAACAAGCTAGCTGTGTGACCTTGGGCAAGTCACTTAACCCCACTGCCTTGCAAAAAAAAAAAGAAGTAATTATCAAGGAGAATACCTTGATATTCTATAACAGGAAGGTAAAATAGAAATTCAAAGAATCCACAGATCACCTCCTGCAATAGATCCCCAGAGGAAAACTCCACAGAATATTATAGTCAAATTATGGAACTCCCAGATGAAGGAAAAACATATTGCAAGTAGCTAGAAAGAGACAATTCAAATACTGTGGAACCACAGTCAGGATAACGCAAGATTTAGCAGCTTGTACTGGAGGACTGGAGAGCTTGGAATATGATATTCCAGAGAGCAAAAGAGTTAGGATTACAACCAAGAATCACTTACCCAGCAAAATTGAATATAATCCTTCAGGGGAAAATGGATATTCAATGAAATAGAGGACTTTCAAGAATTCCTGATGAAAAGACCAAAGCTAAATAGAAAAATTTGTTTTTTAAATATAGAACTCAAAAAAAGGTAAACAGGAAAGGGAAATCAAAAGGGACTTACTTTCCTTCATAGGAAGATGATTCTTGTAACTCCTAAGAACTTTCTCATTATCAGGGTTGTTAGAAGGAGGATATATAGACAGAGGGCACAGGTGTGAGTTGAAAATGATGAGATGATATCTAAAAAAATAAAACTACAGAGCAAGAAAGAAGAATGCACCAAGAGAAGGGGAAACAGAGAGGTGAATGGGGTAAATTATCTCACATAAAAAGAGATAAGAAAAAGCTTCAACAGTGGAGGGGCAAATGAGGGAGGTAGTGGGAAATGATTGAACCTTACTCTCTTTGTAGTTGACTCAAAAAGAGAATAATGTACTCGCTTAATTGGGTATACAAATCTATCTTAGTCTACAAAAAAGTAGGAGAGGAGGGGATAAGAGAAGTGAGGGGGTGATTATAGAAGGGTGGGTGGATTAGATAAAGCAGTAGTCAGAAGCAAAACACTTTTAAAGAGAGATAGAATGAAAGAAGACAGAATAAAAGGAAAGAGGATGGAAAGAAATACAGTTAGCAATACTAATTGTGAAAAAATTTGGAAGCAAATTTCTCTGATAAGGGCCTCATCTCTCAAGTATATAGAGAAATGAGTAAAAGTTATTAAAATAGGATGGCTAAGGTGGCACAGTGGATAGAACATTGGCCTTGGAGTCAGGAGTACCTGAGTTCAAAATCCAGCCTCAGATATTTAATAATTACCTAGCTGTGTGGCCTTGGGCAAGCCACTTAACCCCAATGCCTTGCAAAAACCTTAAAAAAAATTATTAAAATAAAAGCCAATTCCCAAATGATAATGATAAAAAAATATGAACAGTTTTTAGATGAGGTAGGTAATCAAAACTATAGAATATGAAAAAATGCTTTAAGTCTATGTTGATTGAAGAAATGCAAATTTAAGCAATTCTGAGATACTTCCTCATACCTTTTATATTGTTAATAAGACAGAAAAGGAAAAAGACATGTTAGAGGGTTAGAGGGATGTGGAAAAATTGAGATTCTAATACACTGTTGATGGAGTTGTGAACTGATTCAACCATTGTATAGAGCAATCTGGAACTATGCCCAAATATTTATAGCAGCTCTGTTCTGGTGGCAAAAAATGGAAATTGAGAGCGTGTCCATCAATTGGAACAATTTAGGACACATGATTGAGATGGAATATTATTATTCTATAAGTAATGATTGGCTAGATGCTCTCAGAAAAATCTGGAAAGACTTACATAAACTGATGCAAAGTGAAATCAGTAGAACCAGGAGAATATTGTACATAGTAACAGCTATGTTGTGAGATGATCAACTGTGAATGACTTAGCTATTTCTCAGCTATTCTACAGTGATCCAAAAAAACTCAGAAGGATTTCTGATGAAAAATTCTGTCCCTCCCCCGAGAGAGAGAACTGATGGAGTTTGAATTCAAATTAAAACTTACTTTTTTTTTTGCTTTCTTTATTTTTCTTTGGTTTTTATTTTAGTCTATATTTTCTTTTACAATATGACTAATTTGGAACTATGCCTTGCATTACTACCAGTTATAATCTATATTAAGTTGTTTGACTTCTCAATGGGGGAGAGCTAGGGAGGGAGAGAATTTGGAATTTGATTTTTAAAATGAATGTTGAAAATTGCTTTCCCATGTAATTGGGGAAAATACTAAATTAAAAAAAAAGAATCTACCACTGCACTAAGACTTTGGAACAGCTTGTATTTTATATTTGTAGAGAAGCAGCATGGTCTTTAATAATGAATAGAGATTTAGATACAAAGATCTGAGTTCAAGTACTATCTCTAACATTTACTGGCTTTGTGACCCTAGCCAAGTCACTGAATTACTAGACCTTAATCTCTAGAGTAATGGCTCTAAGTTTATTCAATTTTTCAGGTCTGGTCCCCATCAGCTAGTTGATCTCATGGCCTGGAGTCAGAAAGATCTGAGTTCAAACAATTTTTAGCTGTGTTACCCTGGGCAAGTCACTTTTTTTGTACAACTGCTATTTTATTTTATTTTTCCAATTGTATAATATGAAAGTTTTTCAACATTCATCCACATGCATATGCATATTTTTAAGTTACATAATTTTCTTCTACCTTCCCTTCTCATCCCCCTTCCCTCAGTGGTGAATAGTCTGGTGAACATTGTACATACACATTTTTGTTTAACATATTTACAATTTAGTCATTTTCTATATGAGAAATTAGGATTAAGGGAAAAGGAAGAAAAACATGAGTTAGGAAAGAAAAATGTGAGAGAAATTTCTAAAAAGTAAATGTAGTGTTCATTCAGATGATAAAGGGCTTTTTGGTTTTGATTTGTTTTTCTTTCTTTGGATGTGGATAGCATTGTCCATAGCAGGTCTCCTAGGGTTGTCCTAGCTCTCTGAACTGCTGAAAGGAGCTGCATCCATCAAAGTTGATCAATTCACAATGTTGCTGTTTATGTGTATGATATTCTCTTGGTTCTGCTCCCTTTGTTTAGCATCAGTTCTGTAATTCATTCCAAGTTTCTTTAGAGTCCAACCACTCATGGTTTCTTATTGAACAGTATTATTCCATAAACATTCATATACCATAACTTTTTCAGCCATTCCCCATTTGATGTGTATCCCCTCAATTTTTAATTTTTTGCTAGGTAAGTCACTTAACCTTCATTTATCTCAGTTTCCTCAAATCTAAAATAAAGATTATAGTAGTACCTAGCTCTCATGACTGTTGCAACAATTAAAACAATGATACTTATAAACCTTAGTGTAGTGCCTAGCAGATTTTTTGTTGTTGATCCAACTCCTGACCCCATTTGGGATTTTCTTGGTCAAGATGTTGAAATGATTTCTCTAGCAAATGGTACACCCTCAATAAATGTTTGTTCCCTCTTTATCCCTTTACTTTATATTCACCAAATTGGTACATGTTGACTTCTCCCAATAGAGTAAAAGTCTCCTGAGAGCAGCTGTTTCATCTTTAATTCAGTAATAGAAATACTTAGCTTAGAGCCTGGAGAAGCCAGAGTACAAACAGAATGGCAGACTGCTCTCATTTAATAAATCAGACAGGCCACTATCCTTGGAATCTTGAAGCCCGAGGTTCAAATTCTACCTTGGCACTTAGTTATATGACCTTGAACAAATCAACTTCCTTCTCTGGGTCCAAGATTCTTCATTTGTATAATGAAAGGATATGACTGGCCATTATGATCCCTAATGGCTTTAAATCCATGACCTTATGAAATATAAATGTGTGCTAAATTCTTGGTAAAAGAATACTAGCACTAATACTAATAGCTAAATTTGTATCTTCACAACTACAACTGTGGACTGGACTATAGCTAACAATTCTAAGACAAAACAAAAGGGTATCAGAGACCTGAAGCAGAGCCAGCCTGAAGAGGACACACAGCTACATAGCACCCCTTTGCCACCCTCTCTAGTGGTCACCCTTAGTTGTGAAAGAGTTTTCCCCTTTCCAGGGACTGTTCCCTGCTGGATTTCAATGACATAGGCTCATGGGTTTCCCTCCTTACAGATCTCCAGTCAAATGACTCAGGAAGGCTTCATTCATTTCCCCTTCCCCCATACTCCTTCCAACAACCTCAATCCCTGGGGATTCCCCTTCCCTTCATTAATGTTTCACTAATTAACCCCAAAAGGCCCTAACAAGTCCCTCCTCTCCCCAATTCAGAGATGGGAACATTAAGGCCTCTGAGAGGGCAAACGGCTCTATTTACTGAGAGCCACCCAGTGAGTGAGGGTGGGGGAGAGCAGAGGACTAGGGTCCAGCAGTACAAGCTGAATTTTAAGCTCTCTTTTAATCTCCTTGATGCCCAACCATACCCCTTGCCAAGGTGGAAGGAAGAAGGAACTGAGCTGTCAGTGCCTCTTCCCTGGGGAAACGGGGTATCCAGAATTGAGGCAGGCTTTGGCAAGGGGGCTTCCCCATCCCTCCCCCATCTGAAAGCCAGAAAGCCCAAGAGAGAGGGGGGGAAATTCCGGGGGGAGACCACACAGGTGGAGTAAATAATGTTAATACAGAAGCATTATCACCAGGGCATTTCCTCATGGATAAATGTCTCAAATACCAAAGGATGCCTTCAAATTACAGTTAATTACAGAGTTGATTTGCATAAATTATAAGGTGAGCGTACAAATTCTTTCAATGTGTTCCATATGTTTAGGTAGCAGGTCCGGTCCCAGAGTTGAGGGGAATGGTGCTTAGTGGGACAGTACTCTGAGTTCTTTTTTAGAGGCAGGAGAAGTTGAAGAATATTCCCCAATCTTGACCTATCCACTTCTAACCCTCCTCCCCACAACTTCATTTCACTTCTCTCCTAGCAAAGAAGACTCTCCCTTGGACTTAGAATAGGGAAACACTTGACTTTTATGCTCAGTTTCTACTAAGCCCTATTCTTTAATGGGGTGCTGACTTGTCCTCCCCCTACCTCCATCTTGGGTTCCCAATTACTTAAAAAAATAAAAAAGGAAGGGCTTTGAGGCTGGGAGGTGGCAACAGTAGGTCTGGGACAGTTAAACAAAAAATAAGCATTTACTAAATAAATGCTTACTATGTTCTTGTAGCTGGGCAGCATCTGGGAAACCAGGACCTCTGACTCTCCACTGTCTCAAGGCTCAAAGTAGTTAAAAGGAGCGACTAGGTGAGGTCACAGTCTTAGTGGGGTGACGGGTCAATTCTACTTCAACTTGTCCCCTTGTCCCCTTCTCACCCACCTCCTTTCTCCAGCCCCCCTCTCTCAGAGCTGGTCCTGCCCTCTCAAGTTTGATGTTGCCGCTGCTGCCTGCCTGCTTCTTCCAGGTGGCTCCTCAGAGGCTCAGACGCCCAGACTTTTGTCTCCATCGCCTGGGCCGCTTTCCCTTTCCCTTCCTCTCCAACCCCCCTTTTCCCTCCTCCCTTCTCCCTGGCTGCTAAGACTCCATTTCCTCCTGCAGCTCTCTAATTTGTTTCTCTTCCCTCCCCTTCAGCCCCCCCCCATCTCAACATTGTCTGCTTTAGAGGAATCTGGCTCTCCTTTTCACTATCCGCTGCCAGTCCAGAGGCCCTATTTGCCCTATTTGTGGATCCTCACTTTTACTCCCCTGCCCTTTCTTTCTAAGCTCCCTCTCAGCTAAACTTTAACCCAACTCTTTTGGTTTTTCCCTAATGTCTCTCTTTCTGATAGACTGACCTCTTGCCAAATAGCCATTCCTAACCTCAACCCCACTTAACTTTCCCCTCATTTTGATTTGCTCCTGTTACTAGGGCAGTAGTGACTGAGCATAAATAAACTTGAAGGATTCAGAGACCACAACTTATTGATGTCCCTGGAATTCTGTCTATGTTTAATGATGCACAAATATGTGCATCTGTGTTTGGGGTGGGAGAAGCAGAATAGAGAGATAGAGAGATTATGGTGGGGGGAGGGGCCATGAACTCATAGGGTCATTCAATCTGGGAGGCCAGTGAGCCTGAAAACAGCTGGATGAGAGGAGGACGGCTTTAAATTCGAGATCCAAACAAGTGATTCCATTCTACCAAACCTTTCATTAACTCTGGGACCAAGAGGGACTGATTCAAGGTCAAGAAGGGAGGGCTTGGGCCAAGGATGGTAGCGGGGAGAGAGGCTGAAGTAGGTGGAGGAACCATTGAACAGCAGCAGCCCAGCTGGGAGATAGTCCTGATCTGGCTGGTTGAATCCCTGAAAAAGGGCTTGG
This sequence comes from Macrotis lagotis, assembly GCF_037893015.1. Lineage (NCBI taxonomy): Eukaryota > Metazoa > Chordata > Mammalia > Peramelemorphia > Peramelidae > Macrotis > Macrotis lagotis. Next base: position 191,628,892 of record NC_133659.1, read on the forward strand.
AAAGAATGGAAAGTCTGGGTACTTGGAGAGAAAATGATTGAAATGGGAATAAGCATCTGCCCCCATTGGATTTGTGATGCTATGACTTGGTGACAGACATTAACTCTCATTGGAAAACTGCAACATTTTCCTAGTTTATTGCCTACCCCCCCATTTTCATCCCTCTTCAAACTTACTGCCAGATTAATCTTCATAATGCACAACTCCTTTTCCCCAAAATCTTTGGTAGCTTCCCATCATCTATTGATTAAAGTTCAAACTCCTAAGCAGGTATTCATGGCTTCTACAATCTGGCCACACCTATTTTAAATTCTAAAACTGTATTAAAAATAAATTTACTTTTAAAAAATTATTATATACTTAGTACCCATCAATAAATTCCCAAATACAAAATGAGAATTTGAACCTTCTATCATCCTTCTTTTTATTAGGGGGGGGAAACCTTTGTATACTATATTTAGTATGATAATATCAAAATTGTCTTGTTCTATGTCTGTTCTTGACCTCAAGGCAGCTAGGTATTCAAGCATTCACTTGGAGATATGGGCTTATAGTCAGGAAACTGTTGTTGCTGAACCATTTTGGAATGTTCATGATGTCATTTGTGGTTTTCTTGTGGAAGACACTGGAGTGGTTGGCCATCTCCTCCAACTCATTTTACAGATAAGGAAACTGAGGCAAACAAAGTAATTTACTCAGAATCATATAGCTAGTAAGTGTCAGAGACTGGATTTGAATTCAGGAAGACTCTTCTTTCTGAGTCCAGGCCTAGCACTCTAGTCATTGCATTATCTAACTGCCCCAAAGTCAGGAAGACCCTGGGTTCAAATTCAGCCTCAGATACTCGCCAACTTTATGATCCTATGTAGATCACTTAATCTCCATTTCCTCAACTATAAAATGGGGATAATGACAGTACCAACCTCCCAGCATTGTGTGACGATCAAGTGAGATAATATTTTTTAAAAGTGAGTATATTAAGTTGCCTAGCTATGTGACCCTGGGCAAGTCACTCTTAACCCCATTGTCTTAAATAAAAATAAAAAAATAAACAAAAAAGGGGAGTATATTAAAGTACTGTTATTGACTCATTTATAGGTATTTGATAAATGTTTATTCCCTGGTCCATTATTCTAGATTTTCTTGCTTTTCTGGCTGTCATTTATAAATTTATAGGAAAGAAATAAGCATTTATCAGGCCCCTATGCTATGTCAAGCATTTAAAAAATATTATCTCATTTGCCTCCTCAACAACACTGGGTGATTGCTGCTATTTTTATTCCCATTTTTACAAATGAGGAAACCAAGATTACATGATTTGCCCAGGATCACAGAACTAGTAATTGTCTGAGGCCAGATTCAAATTCAGGAAGAGGAATCTTCTTGACTCCAGGTCCAGCACTGAGATACCTAGCTGCTTGGAATCCAATTGCAATGAAATACTATTGCCAAAATCTTTAATTAAAAAAAAATACAAAGATGCAAGTTTATGGACTTCCAGTGGAGACTCCCTGGTCTAGATAGATTTGAATTTGAATCCTATCTGTGATACTTCCTTGTATAACTGGGCTATTCATTTAACTTCAATATGCTTCAAGTTCTTCATCTGCAAAATATCCTCATACCCTCTTCTAAATTCACTATACTTCCTCATAGAATTGTTGCGATTAATGACAACTTTTTGGGGGGTACAGCTATGTAGTTCAATGTAGACAATGTGGTTACCTGGAGTCAGGAAAACTTGAGTTCATAATCCAATCTCAGACATGTGCTAGTTGTGACCCTGGGCAAGTCTCTTGACCTCTGTTTGCCTCAGCTTTCTCAACTGAAAAATGGGAACAATAATAACATCTTTCTCCTAGGATTGTTGGAAGAACCCAATGAGATAATAACTGTATAGTTCCTGGCACATGGTAAACCCTGTATAAATGATAGCAATTATTAATTAGCAAATGAGATAATGTAGGGTGCTTTGTAAACCTTAAGATGATATTGAAATATTAGTTATTATTATAATTTCCTATTATATTCATTCACCACAAATTGTCCCAACACCCCTTTTCCTCATCTCCCACTGCTCTGCAGCATGAATCCAGAAAAATTGTGATTTTTTTCCCATCCTTTGCTTTACACACACACACACACACACACACACACACACACATACACACATACAAATACAAACCACAAATCCCTTCATTGCCATTTATTTTTCTTCTATCCACCTAACTTCACTTCACTTTTTAAAACCTCACCTTCTCTCTGTAATCTTTCCCAATGTCCCCAATCCAGAAGTAAGCACTGTAACATTTTTGCCTATACCATCTCACTAGCATATATCTTATACTACCTTAAAATTTAGATATTTACTTCTCATCTCCCTTCCTTTGCACCTTCACCTACAAAACTAGAAGCTTCCTGAGAGCAGGAAGCATATCTTAGATAGCCATATAATTTTCACTATGCTTAGCTCATAGCAAGGACTTCATTTGTATTTGTTGAAAGGGGGTTGTATTTGTTTGTTTGTATTTGTATTTGATGAAGTTTTGAATCTCAGAAGTAATAATGGTCCTAAGCAGGAATAGGAAAAGACAAGCAGCCTAGAAGAGTAAGATGGCCTCTGAAAGTCCTAAAAACTCAAAGGCTTAAGGCTGCTAGGGTGTGAACTGGATAGAGTGGCACACCCGAAGTCAGAAAACGCTTTTTCAAATCCAATCTCAGATCCTTACTTGTTGTGTGACCCTGGGCAAATCACTTGCTCTCTGTTTGCCTTAGCCACTGGAGAAGATAATGGCAAACCATACCAGTATCTTCACTAAGAAAACTCAGATAGGATCACAAAGAGTTGGACACGACTGAAAGAGACTGAACATGCAGCTCCAGAGATTAGCCTGGAACAAAGAAGATGTTCAATAAAATACTTGTTGATGGATTGACTGGTTTGGAAGAAATGGGAGGCTTAGAGAGGATAACCTTTTCTGCATTCCCATCCTAGGCTCCCCTTTCATCCAGGGATCTCAAAGCATCAGATATGAATAGCCAATACTACTCTGCATGGAGATTACTCCAGAGGAAAAAAAATTATATCCAGAGGATATATAGATATATATCTAGCCAATCTAACATAGATCTACATAGATGTACACATCACATGTATATATGTACATATATATAATACATGTATTATATGGATGCACACATATGCCATAATTTTATGGATATTATTATTCACACAAATATATGTAAAGCAGTATAATAGCCTAAATATATGTATATCTGTAAAGATAAAAGCTAAATGAAGATTATATACAAGTATATATATAGATTCAAGATGAAGAAAGCAGAAATAGAACCATATAAAATATCATATGAGGATTGTTGTTTGTCCTTCGTTCTGGAAGAGGACCAATGACATCTGGAGGGTATTGTCAACTTGCAAGTGAATTGAATTTAAATGAGGCAGAACTGTTGCAAAGTTTTCAGCCTCACTCATTCTTTCAGAGTCATCAGAGTTCAGTGATAAGACATAATAAGTCAAAGATGACTGGCAATGGTCTTGACATTTTAAAGCAAGGCCTTCCCCAGGTCTCAAATCAGATAAGGAAAATAAGATTCAGAGGGTTTTTAAGTAGTTTTTCTAAGATTGTATAGCTAGTAAATAGCAAAGATTTAAAATCCTGATTCTTGAATTCCAAATCCAATGATCCTGCTATTCTACCTCAGAATCTGTTAGATTTGGACAAAGTCTCTATAGCCCACCTCCTTCCCTAACACAGTCTGAATAAGGACTGGACTCTGAACTTTTGCCTCATTCCTCTTCCCCTGGCCTCTTATTCACTGTGCTCATACCCTCTTCTAGTATTTCCAGAGGTTCAGGGAGTGAAAGAATTGAGAGTTGGCTAGATCAACCATATTGGCATCCTGAAACCCAGTCAACTAGATTCTGTCAGACTGAATTCTACAGATAGGAAGGGAAGAGATGCCAGGTCACCCAACAGTAAAAGAGAGAAAGAATCTTGTGTTCCTCCCCTTCCCCCACACCAAAGTGGGCACCCATTTTAGGGCACCTAAGGGAAGCCTGGGGAGGGTTGGGGCCTGAGAGAATGGAGTAAGTTAGGAAAAGGAGCAAGGCTCATGGTTGTGGTGTGTCTGGAAGCTTCCTCCCTTTTTAATTTACTTCCTGATTGAGGGGTTGACTCTGCCTGCCCAGATTCCCCATCATTATCTGCTGCCGGGGGCTCAGGTGCTGGAGAGTCTGGCAGAGCCCCCTAGGTTATTACCTGGGTCTTTGGGGGTGGCAGAGGCTGTCCCTTGGTTTGGGCTGTGGCATAGAGAGAAAGGGAGAAGCACCAGGATTGGGAGGAATTGGGGAGGGGAAGTGTTGTCTGGTATCTGCCAGTTTGTACCACCCAGAGGGTAGATGCCACCTTGATGCTAGGTGATGGGGAAGCTGGTTTTACAGGGAGGGAGCTGCTTATTGAAACAGATTCCAGAGGGTCTTGGAGATCATAAAAGGGTGGCCAGAGATGACTCTCCTGCAGATGAGAGAGGTCTCCAGTGATCTTGCCACTGGAACCCCAAATCTCTGAGGAAGACAGAGTTAGAATAAGGGAGAGCAGCTAATAGCTTTCCTAAATGCTGTTAGACCTCCAGGAGGACTTCCTGACAATGTAATGTAGAGTGAAAGCTCCTACCCTGGGATCCTCCCTGTTTGTTGTTGTTGGTTTTGGAGAATACTGGAAGAGAGGGAGTGACCGTGACCAAGCCTAAAAGTAACTTAATATAACTGGGACTCAGTTTTTTCAGATGACGTGGAGTCCTTGATGTCTGAGAAAGGGGAAGATCATAAAACTTTTTGACTGGGTCTTTTCAAGGGAATAGTTCTGAAAGCCAGTGACAATACTAACATCCACTTCTCTGAACTTCAATTTCCTAATCTGTAAAATAAGGGAATTGAACTAAATGAGACCTTTCGAACTCTGTTGGTAGTTTTTACAACACTGATTTTTCAGATTTACAGTGGATCTTCTCCAGAAGTGGCACTATTCCCAAAGGAGGGCACTCTGACCTTCTTTTTCCCCTTCCACCCCCACCTTCTGCCTTCCCTGCCCCTTTACCCCCTCCCTGCCTGGATTCTGGCTGCTTGGAGGAAAATGAGATAACATCAAGATAAACAGGAAGTGTGGAATTAGAGGCATGAGAGTTGTTGTTTTAGAGGATGCCCATCGCCAAGCAGCGGTGCCAGGCTGGCAGCCCTAGAGCATGGCGCCCGCCTGCCCTCCCTAAAGCAAGCATTATAGAGACAGCTGCACCCCTCCCCCATCCTCCCCCTGGCCCTCAGGCATGGCAAGCATGGAGAGGTGTCAAAGAGGGCAGAAGCATATGGCAGGTGTTTTCTCCCTACCCCTTCCCCATCTGAAGAGAAATTTTGGAAGGTCTCTCCAGAACCCACAGAAAGCACAGAACTCAATGGCATCCCTCACTTAACCCCTGAGAACAAACTATTTAACTCCTTTATGAGAGCGATAGGTAGTAGACATTGATTTCCTCATCCTCCTAAATTCAGTCCTTTCACACTCCCAATGTCCCTCTACCCTGTCCTTCAAAGTAGCGCTGAGCCATGCATGGCTTTCTGGTCTGCTGGCATTCTAGCCCTCTGTCTTGGCTCTTTGACTTTCTGGTCCTAGAGCTGAGCTTTGGGACTGATTTTGAAAGAAATAAAGAAATAGAATGATCCTTGAAAAGAGGAGTATTTATATGCTTACAGATTTGTAGCTGGAAGAAATCTAAAAGACCATCAAATAGAGACTTGGAAAATTAGGAAAATCTTCTCTACAGGGCACACACCCTCACTCTGGTTAGGCATCAAGAAGGACTAACTGCCTTGTAGGCTCGTAGGTTAATCCCCTTCCCCACCCATCACCCTAGGATGCCCCATTCTATTTGCCTTTCTTTCTTTCTGGTTGACACTGCCAGGAGAGGTGGTGAGCAGATCAGAGGATGCAAGGAGAAGACACCCCATCTCCCTCCTTCAACTCCACCTTTCCTTCCACACCCAAGAGGTGAGCTCCCCAGGCAGTTGGCATCTGACAGACTGGCATAGCCTTTGCCAATGGCTTGGAAGCTACTGTAATTAGAAGGAGAGGAGAGAGGGAGAGAGAAGACCAGGGCCAGGGAGAAACCTTCTCTTCCTGCCTCAGGGCAAACTACTTCAAACGAATTCGTTTCGCTCTTGTGAAACTGAAGACAATTTCCTTTTCTGTCATAAAACAAATTATCACTCATCAGGAGCACCAGGCTGCTGTTCTTTCTCTCTCTCTCTCTCTCTCTCTCTCTCTCTCTCTCTCTCTCTCTCTCTCTCTCCCCCCCCCCCCTCCCTCTCTTCTTTGTTTCCTCTGTCTCATTTGTCTCTACCTCTCTTTATCCCCCATTGCTCTTCTTTATTTCCTCTCTCTCTCTCCCTCTTTCTTTCTGTTGCCTCTCCTCTTCTCTCTCCCCTCTATTTTTCTCTCTTTCTTTCCTTTGTCTGTCTCTCTTTATCCCCCTTTCTCTCCTTTCCCTCTCTTTCTTTTCTCCATCTTCTCTCTCTTTCTCTCTTTCCCTTTCTCTGTCTTTTCCTGTTTCCTCTGTCTTTCTTTTGTCTCTGCCTCTCTCTCTTTATCCCCTCTATCTTCTCTCTCATTCTACTTTCCCTTCTCTCTCTTCTCTATTTTCTCTTTCTCTTTCCTTTGTCCCTCTTTCCTCTCTTTCTTCTCTCTTCCTCCTCTTCTCCTTCTCTCTGCCTCTTTCTCTCTCTCTGTCTCTGTCTCTGTCTCTGTCTCTCTCTCTCTCTCTCTCTCTCTCTCTCTCTCTCTCTGTCTGTCTCTCTGTCTCTCTCTCTCTCCCCTCCCCTCTCTCCCATCCCTCCCTCCCTCTCTCCCTTACCCCACAAGTTCATTCTTGTTTTCCTGGGCTAGTTGAATGAAGGGGAAGAGGTGAAGAAGAGTGCCATGTTAGCCTAGTTTAGGGCATCACAGATGATGGAATAGGAGAAAAGAAATTCAATTCAACCCAAATATTTGTCTACTACAAATGAGACCCCAGGTTATATGCTAAGAAAACAGTGACAAATGAGAAAGCCTCTGCTTCCAAAGAGCTAACACACTAGGCTCTAAATCTATCATCCTGACCTAGTCAATCACCAGCAATTGTAAAAATATGAGAAAGGCTGGGAAGGAAAGAAAGGTAGGTAATTGAAAGTCCCACTAGGAAGGAGATGAACCTCAGAACTCCTGCTTTCTTCCTGCCAATGAAAATGTAGGGAAGGAAAAGACTAGGTAAGGAGGAAAGGAGAAAGGAGAGGCTAGCATTCCTTTACCAGGAGATCCTGCACATGGCAGTCTTGCCCACCCTGGTAGGTCCTAGCAGAAGGTATCTAAGAAGATGTCCTACCATAATGGGAAGGGCTGCCTAGGCCCCAGCCTGAAAAAGGAATAACTATTTTCTCCCTCTAGCCCCCATTTCAGAAGAGGAAAGGGCAGTGGGGTCTCATAGACACTTGGTAGGGGACTAGAAGGGGGTAGAAGAAAGGAAAGGGTGAAGAAGCAGTGCAGGGAGGCTTAGAGAGGTCCGTACAGCACATTAGTAGAAAACTGGAATTAGAATAGAGATTCTATTTTTTTTTTCTTCTCTGTTCTAGTTTAAAATCAGATATGGAAGAATTCTCAAAGTTTTGTTTACTTGTTAAGGCTTTTGTTGGGGGGTGTCAGGTTCAATCCCTATTGTCCCATTTCTGTGCCTCCTCAGGTCAGTCCAGATACTTTTAAACACAATTACTAAGTTAGTTAAGAGCTAGTAAAGAGAATATGCAAAGATTTGTACCTATCCTGAGTCATTCTCTTCTCCAGTTCTTTTCATGACATCTCTACTTTCTCATCTCTCCACTCTTCCCTCTATCTTTCTTTGTCTCATACACTTTTGTGATCTTCTCTTTTCCAAGTCTTCCAGATTAGCCAGAACAGCAATAGTGAGTTCTTCTTAGGTTATCTCATCCAACCTAAACTCCCATGACTTCTTCCTCCCTCTCCACCCAGCACCTTGAACTTTGAACTTGTGTACACAATGGTAATAATTTTTAAATTTTCTAAACTCCTTTACATTTTATTTTTTCTAATATTAAGCATTTATGAGCTCTTTCTCACACCCCTTTCCACTAAAAGAAAAGAAAAAATAAATGTGCATAGTCAAGAAAAAAAACAATTTCTCCTTTGTCCATGTCCCAAAATGTAAATCTCATTGTGCACCCTGAATCCATCAACTCATTGTCTGGAAATGGTTGCCATACTTCATCATCTGTTATCCAGAATTGTGGTTGGTCAACATATTAACCAGCCTTCTTAAATCTTTTAAAGTTGTTTATTCTTATTATGTTGTTGTTATCATATAAATGATTCTCCTGGTTATGTTCACTTCATTATGCATGCAAATGTCCCAGATTTATTTGAAAACTTTCCTTCAAACATTTCTTAAGGTACCATAGCACTCTATTATACATATACCTTTATTTGTTCAGTCAATCTCCAATGGTTGGGCATCTACTTAGTTTCCAGTTATTAACTAACACACATATAAAAGCAGTTGCTCTAAATATTTCTGTATATTAAAGTTCTTTTTCTCTTTCTTTGATCTCTATGAAGTAAAGGCCCTACCAATAGTACATGAATATGTCCATTTACCTCCAGCATTTTCTATCACTTATTATTTTTCCTTTTTGTCAGCTTTACCAATGTGATGGATGACAGGTAGAATCACAGAGTTGCTTTAATTTGCCTTTCTTTCTTAGTGATCTGAAGCATCTTTTTCATATGGTTAGTGATAATCTAGATTTCTTTGAAGCTGACTATTCTTATCATTTGATCAAATGGCTAGGAATTTAGGGAATGGCCGGCTCCTACTCTTATAAATTTCAAGCAGTTGAATCACATTTTTTATTTGATGTCATATAGTCTATCACCTTCTCTTCTTCCCTTTCTCTACTATCCTTCTCTCCATGGGACATGGTGTAAGATAAAAAAAAAGAAAAAAGGTGCTGTCTCTTGCACTAATAGTTTTTAGTCTGTTGAGGGAAACCATGGTGCCATCTTCAGAGAGCTTCCAGTATGATGGGAAAGACTCAGTCCCTATCCTTGAGGATCTCCCAGTCTAATGGGAAAGGCTTAATATACATCTAGTACAAAAGCAAATACAGACATGGGAAATAGTCTCTAGCTAAACAGAGATATAGATGTTAGTCTAGGGAAGGGAAGAGTGAAGGGAAAAGAAGAGAAGAGAAGAGAGGGGAAAGGGAGAGAGAAGGGAAGGGAGGGGGAAGGGAGGAGAGGAGGGAAGGGAAGGGAGGGGGAAGAGAGAAGAGTGAATTGAGTCAGGATGAACTTCCTGAAGGATGATGGTGTGAAATAGGGTTGGGAAACAAGGGAGGGACAAAACTGGGTGGAGAGAATGAGAGGGTGGAAAGTATCAATGTGTCTTAGGCCTCTAGCTGGAGAACAGGGGGACCCTTGAGACTATCTAGACCACTCCCACCTTTTTTTTTCATTTTCAAGCTCTTGGGAACTTCCCCCTTTATAATCTATAAAACTACCAATGAGGAAATTGAAGCACACAGAAAAAGGTTGGGATTGAGATAAGAAAGGTTATTTGGTGAGGAAAGACAAACAATTGCCTTAAAAAATGGAAGGAGGCAGGACAGCTAGATGGTGAAGCTGTTAGGGCACTGGCCCTGAAGTCAGGGGAATCTGAGTTCAAACCCAACTTCAGACATTTAATAATTACCTAGCTGTGTGACCTTGGGCAAGTCACTTAACCCCATTGCCTTCAAAAAAATGGAAGGAGGAAGCAAAGTGATGGCACAAAAGATAAAGCATCAAAATGTATCCCCATTGCTTAGCATGGTGCCAGACATGGTAAATGCTTAATAAATGCTTATTGACTGACTGGAGTGGAGAATTTAAAAGTGGGAGTATCCAAAACAAGGAGCAAGGACTCTGCCAGAGTCCTGAGAAACCAGACTTGAGAAAGGGAAATAATTACTTTGCTGAGGACTCAAAGACTGGGTTGAGAAAATGGCTGATAAAAGGAAAGGGAGAGTGGTAGAGGAAAGGAGAGACAGAGGAAGAGGGAAAGAGGGAGGGAGGAGAGGGAGCCCTAGATAGCTGGAATGAATCCAATTCATAGCTATGACTGGGACAGAAGGTATGAGAGGGGGAAAAAACAAATAGCTATCTTCAATTATGTGGAAACATGCCATTTGAGTCTAGGCTAAAAGGGAAAATTTATTGGGAACCAGTTACTTGACTAGTACCATCACATATAATAACTAGAGCCAGGAGGAGTTCTACATCAGAGGGAGGATGATGACCCTCAGAGGTCTTCTTGTCCATTCCACTGCCTCAAGACACATATGTTCCTCAAACTTTGAGTCTACTTGCCACTTCCCTCAACCTTAAACTCCAAAGGAAGTCCCTACATCTATCTAGCTTTAATTCCTCCTGCTTTTATTAGAGAAAGGAAGCAAGGAAAAAACTGAAAACAACCCTCAGGAAGGGAGAAGGGGAGGAGATGTTGAAAAATTGTCTGAGTTCATGTCCAGGCAAAGCCTTTGGCTCATTGGACATGCCATGATGAGAATCCAGGTGATGGTCGAGGGAAAAGGCCTGCCTTCTTGAAACAAAGGATGAAAGTAAGGGAGTGTAGCCAGGATACACACACCCCAACTCTGATGTCTGGAGGCCCAGTGATTTCAGCTGGTCTGTCTCAGGCTCCCTCCTCAGTCTCCTTGTCTTGTTCCACACATAGATCCAGGAACCAGTACACAAGAAAAGGAAAAACTAGACTCAGAATTTCAAATCAAAGATAGACAGGACCTTAACAACCATTTAGTCCAGCCCCTCCTCCCTCCCCTTAGTGAACAGATGAGTAAAGTGGAGCCAAGAGAAGGAAATGACTTGTCCTAGGTAATACATGAGTAGAAAATTCCTGGAAGGACTTCTAGAGTCTTTGAATAAAAGCCATCAGAGTAATAAGGAGGAGAAAGAGGGAAGAATAGGGTGGAAGCTGGGGCAGCCCAGAAGAAGAAGAAAGGATTACTATGTGTCAATGATAATCAGTGCCTTTATCTGGGAACCTCAGGCAGGGGGAGGGACCACTATGTAGCAAAGGACTCAAAATTTTAGAAGGTCAGAACTGATAGGAATCTTAGAAATCTCTTATTTTACTAAATCTGTTGATTTTACTAAAGAGGAACTGGGAAGAGTGGACAAGGGTCAAGTGACTGAAATCTCAGGAGTGGGTCAGAGTTTGAGATTGAATGATTGAGTCTAGTCTGAGATGTGGCAAGAAAGTGCACAAGATCCAGAGTCAGAAGGAACCAGACATTCTGGGACACAGATAATGTGGAAATTTTGTTTTACTTCACTATGGATATTTATGACATTTTTCTTTTATTCAATGGGTGGGAGATGGGAGGGAGAAAAAAATTAGATGTTTATTCATTGAAAAAATACATTAAAAATATTAAATCTGTGGGGTGGCTAGGTGGTGCAATGGATAAAGCAAGCACCGGCCCTGGAGTCAGGAGTACCTAGGTTCAAATCCGGTCTCAGACACTTAATAATTACCCAGCTGTGTGGCCTTGGGCAAGCCACTTAACCCCATTTGCCTTGCAAAAAAAAATATTAAATCTAAAAGGGGAAGATACAAGAACTGAGATGCTGAAGTTTTTCTTTTCTATTTCCCTTCAACTCACTCTAGCTCCTCCTCTCAAACCTTCCAGATGTTTAGATTGGGTGGGACCAGTGAGATCCAGTTGCCATTGTTTCCATTTTACTCCTAGGAAGAGGTGGTCAAGGGTTGTCACTATGAGCAAAGTGGTCAGACTGGAGAGCTGGTTATGAGGGGGCCAAAGCAGGTTGGACAGGTTTCTCTGGAAGGCTCTAGTCCTTAGTAGTCTATGGTTCTTTGTGGGGGGGGGGGTGGAGAGGAGGAGGGGAAGGGTCGGGGCCCACAAAACCAGATCTGAAGTGTTCAGTGGGGAAGAGGTTAGGGGATGGGAAGCAAGTTGACTATCTTCATCTTAGAATATCATAGAATTGGAGCTAAAAGGGATCTTTGTAACTTATTTCCTTTTCAATTCTTTCATTCAACAAGTATTTATTTATTAAATGTGCCAGACGCTGTACTATATATTGGAGACATAAAGACAAAACCAAACAGCCCCTGACCACAAAGAGCTTACATTCTATTTAGTGAAAATGAAATACACACATAAAAGAAAATGAAGTATAGATATAAGGTATATATATATAGAATAACATGGAGTCCTAATCACTAGGGACATCACAGCAGGTCTCACAAGGGGGTACATAAATGAACCTTTAAGAAAGTTAGGGGGTAGTTAGGTGGTGTAGTAGATAGAATACCAGTCCTGGAGTCAGAAGGACTTGAGTTCAAGTCCAGCCTCAGATACTTGATATTTACTAGCTGTATGACTTTGGGCAAGTCACTTGACCTCATTGCTCCCCCCCACCCCTAAAAAATACACACACAAAAAAAGAAAGTTAGGGATTTAAAAGGAGGAAGTCCTAGGTTCATAGTTTTAGGTCTAAAAGGGACTTTGGAGGTCATATAGTACAATTCCTTCATTTTACAGGTAAAGAGATTTAGTAAGGTTAAATGGCTAACTTAAGTTCACACATAAATTCAAAACCAGTTCTCTGACTTCAAATCCATGCCCTTTTCTAGTGTGCCACACACTATCTCCAGACCTGGGGGCACAGTTGGTTCATGGGAATTACAATGTCATTGAGGAAACTGAACACACTTCAAAATGCCCAAAGTTCCAAAGTAGAAAGTGATAAAGCATGGGTTTAAAGGCTAGCCTTTTGGTTCCAAATCTTTTACTTTTCTTATTACACCTTGTGGTCTCTCATTTTTAGTATGGGCACACTAGAGAGAGTCAAGTGCCATGACCTGCATAGGTGCTTCCACAATCTTGAAGGACTCATATATTTCATCTCATAGATTCCCAGGAAGCTAATCATCTTGGTCACAGGTTTGGAAATGCTGCAAATTACTCTTCCTGGTGTATATTCTGAATCCTTCTTGCTACCATTTCAGCTAAAGATCCTTATCGTGAAACATGATGTAAGAAAAAGAACACTAGAATAGGGGTGGGTGGGGATCAGGAGACCTGGGGATATTAGTCTTAAATTCATTACTAATTCACTGTGACCTTTCAGAGATACACAGACTAATGTATTCACATCGTCCCAGACCCACACAGATTCTCATATACTTATTACTTTTCCCCCTTATCATTTCCATTTTTTTGTGGTTTTTTTTTACTTCTGAACCTAAATACCAAATAGAATGGGAATTTCCACATACATAACATAGCAAAATGGAAAAAAAAAGATGCATGGAACATGAAACTAAGAATCTCTATCATGTATAGCTTGCTCCAAAAAATTTAATATCACACAATTTATTATGTATATTATATATACTGTTTAAAAATTTTAATAGTTTAAAATTTTGATAGCTCAAAATATTTTCTATATAGTATATCAAATATTAAGATTTTAAATATTCTCTCTATATACATATATCTTAAATTCAACATGTCACTTTCAAAGTTATTCTACTTGTCTGGTGTCCTTTCTGAACTTCCTTCTGTTCTTTTCACATTGCAACTCCATATTGAAAGAAAAGCTGAGCCCTGCACCAAAAATGCGCGCGTGCAGACACACACAGACACACACACACACACACACACACACACACACACACACAGACAGTGACACAAAACCCCAAGAAACACATGTTTCCTTCAAATTCTAAGACTCCATTCTCTCACAAACATTTCTTCATCTTTCTAAATTCAGCTCAACAAATCTTTATGAGGACTGTATTGTGTACAAACTTTATGAGGTCTCTATTTTATACAATCACATTAAGTGATTACAGCAGACTCAGAGTCTCAAGTCTCCCTCCAATCTCACACACATTTGCTCACTCTTGTCTCAACCACAGAGCCTCTCTAGACCTCTCCTGTACTCACACTGTTGTGAGGATCAAATGAAAATAGGTTAAGTGTTATACAAATTGGGAAGTACCATAGTAATATCAGTTATTATTGCCATATATGTACCTTTCAAACATTCACCTCTTCCCAGAGACTCTCTCCTATTTCCCCCATGATCAGCCTTATACAAGGAAGCTAGATGACATAGTAGATATAGCATTGATTCTAGAGTCATAGATAGTCATAGTTCAAATTTGATTTGAGACAGTGACTAGCTGTATGACCCTGGGCAAGTCACTTCATCTTCTTTGTCTTCTTTGTAAGATAAGAAAGAAATGTCAAACCACTCTAGTATTTCTGCAAAGAAACCCCTAATGGGGTCAGGAAAAGTCAGAAACAACTGAATATCAAGAATTATCAGACTTACATGAAATCTAGCACATGCTAGATCATAATAATAACTATCATTCATAGAGTACTTTAAATGCTTTGAGTATTACTTTGAATTATTTGCAATTACTTTGCAATAATTTGCAATTACTTTGAGTATATTATCTCATTTGAACTTCATGATAAACTCATTTTACAGAGAGGGAAACAGGATCATAAAACATAAACAACTTGCCCATAGTTAAAACACAAAATATCAAAGGCAGAATTCGAACTCAAATCTTCCTAACTACTGATCCATTGTGCCTCCCACTACATCATGCTACCTCTCAGAGTTACTACTTTCAGTCTCCATGTCCTTCCCCCCACCCTTCTAATCTATTAGTTATCCAGCTGCCAAATTGCAATTCCTAACATACAGGTGCAACCACATCACTCATACCCCTTCTCAAGAAACTCCATTGGCTCCCTATTGCCTCTAGAATAAACCACAAGATCCTCTGTTTGGCATTTAAAGTCCTTCACAATCTGATTCCAACCTATCTTTCATGATTGTTATAATACTTCACTTCACAGACTCCATTTTCCAGGCAAACTACTCCACATCTGTGATCTCCTGCCTTCATGCCTTTGACTGTCCTCTACTAGCCCTCCTCACCCCTAGAATGTCTCCCTCCTCATATCCACCTCTTGGAATCCCTTGCCCCCTTCAGGACTAAGCAGAAAAATTGCCTCCCACATTATGCCTTTCCTGATCCCACAAGTTGATAATGTCTTCCTCAGTGCCCCGGAATTGAATTTACTTTATATATATATACATTCTCTCTCTCTCTTCATATATATATATATATATATATATATATATATATATATATATATATGTATGTATGTATGTATTACTCTGACTCCAGCAAAATGTAAGCCTTTTGAGGGCAGTGATCATTTCTATTTTTGTTTCTGTCTCCAGAAATTAGAATACAACATAGCAAATTGTCATTTTCAGTTGCAACTAACTCTTGGTGACCCCATTTGTGGTTTTCTTGGCAAGGATACTGGCATGGTTTGCTACTTCTTTCTCCAGTTCATTTTACAGATGAGGAAACTGAGGCAAACAAAGTTAATGACTTGCTCCAGGTTACACAACTAGATAAGTGTCTGAGGTTGGATTTGAACTCAAATCTGCCTGACACCAATCCTGGTGCTCTTTCCACTGTACCACTTAAGCTGCCTTCATGGCAACTGGTAGAAATTTAATAACTTTTTACTGAATAGAATTGAACCCACTCACACTCCTGTGGACCCTTTCACTTTTTTAGATTTGTGTGCTAAAAGACACTCTCACAGGGAGTCAATCATTCCCATTCAACAGGATGCTGGTGCCTCCCATACTTTTCTATATTACTAGGACCCTTGTTCTGCCACACTTCCATACCCTCACAGCCTTTGACACTCACCCCACTAGATCCTCAGAATCACAGCTCTTCTTCACATATTGCCTCTTTGATCCCGACCCCCCCCCCCCAAATACATCTCACTCCTGACTCTGGGAACTGTCAGGAGAAATCATAGTAGCAGTAAAACTAGTCTCTGGGGTTCCAGAATTGTGCATGGGGTAAGGGTAGGGTGTGTTCTGGGGCTGGGGGCTTGGGAGCAAGGTCTAGAGGAGGCAGGGAGGGGGCTGGCTCCAGTGCCCTCTCCTGCTATCCGCAGGTGTAATTAGCCCTGGCAGATGAAAGGGCGTCTTTGAAAGCCGGTGAGATCCTTGTCTGTCAGCAGGTCTCTCTGGGTGGCATCGGAGCTTATCCTGAAACCACACACGGCTTCCAGAGACGGGCTGTCTGGGTGCTGCCCAGGCAGAGGGAGGGGCAGACCCCAGGGGGCATCAGGCCTTGGTGCCCCCCCCCCCGCCTCAGGTTCTCCACCTCCCTGGGGTAGCAGGATCTCCGAGTCAGAGAAAATATTATGAGACTGGCACTACCCACTCTGCAATGCCAACCCAGCTTGTTGGTGCCTGTCCCCAGGGGTCTAAGGACACAGGACAACTCCTTCTTCCTCCTCCCCCCCCTTCACTAGAGGCCAAGGACAATGGCCCTAGGCTGGCCTTTCATCCGGTGATCTCAAAGCTCTATCTAATTAACCCCACCCTGGCCTAGACTTCCTCCAGAGGCCACTTGAGGGGTGCGGCCTGGGATCCCAGATCCCAGTTTGGATTGTGAGCTGCAAGAAACTTGGATGTCCTCTCCTTGCTCCACCTCCTGCCCCCCCACCCCCAACTCTTATGAGGGGGATGCCATTCTGATTAGAGTTGAATATGAGAGAAATGAATTCCCATAGGGGATAGGCAAGAGGGAAGAAGATAGACTAAGCCAGATAAAAGGGGATAATCAAGAGTTTAAACATTTATTAAGCATCTACTATCTGCTAGGCCCTCTACTAGGCAGTGGGGACAAAAATAATACAAAATTGAGACAGCTAATGTCTTTAATCATCTTAAATTCTAGTCAATGGAACAGTTGTTCCATTAACTGCTGTTAATCTTGTGAATGTGAATCTTCGTGACCCTTTTTGAGGTTTTCTTGGCAAAGATACTGGAATGCTTTGCCAGTTTCTTTTCTAACTCATTCTACTGATGAGGAAACTGAGGCAAACAGGGGATTCCCCGGGGTCATATAGCTAATAAGTGTCTGAATTGTATTTGAATTTAAGAAGCAGTCTTCCTGACTTCAGGTCCAGACTCTATAAACTGGACCACCTAGGTATCATCAGTGACATATAGGACCCTAGATTTAGAATTGTAAGGCACTTAGAGGGGATCTAGTACAATTCCCCCTTTTACAGATGAAGAAAAAGAGGCACAAAGAGATCAAATGACTTACCCACAGATTCAAAGGGCATTCTAAAAGTCTTAGTGCAGTTTTAAATTCCTATTATAATGTATTCAAGTTTTAAAACTATTAAAATATACATATACAATACATATATACTATACTTTCTATATAAACTCATATATACATATATACATATTCATATATATATATATATATATATATATATATATATATATATACATAAAACACATGACCCTAAAACTTAAAGTTTGGCTAAAGATTTAAATATACGCACACATATGTGTATAGTTATATGTGTGTATGGTATCCTAAGTCTTACTGAAGTTTTAATTATTTATTTATTATACACACACATATACAAAGTATCTCAAAAGCCTTTGTGTGGTTTTAAGCTGTGATAGCTTAAAACTGCTTTATGACTATTGAAACATCTTATATGTATATGCTTAAGCAGGTAGTAATAAATTGACCTATTTATGTCTCCTGCATCATTCCCTTGATCAGCTTTTAAACATACTTTGTTGGTGTCCTGTTTCTCAGTTTCATCACAATCTATCAAACCACCTCCCCCTTCTGCCCTACAAAACCTCCTTTGTATAGGATACATATAGACAACCAATCAATCAAATCAGTCAATATACATTTATTAAGAATATGTACCAGATACTGTACTAAACACTAGTACAAAAAGGGACAAAATATAGTTCCTGACCTCAAAGATCTTACAATCTAGCAAAACAAATGGACACATTAGCCATGTCTGAGAATGCTTGTCTGGTTCTATAGTCTCTAACCTATCACTTTTCTGTCAAACAGGGCAAAGCACATTCCATCATCAAGTTTTTGAAGTCATGAAAGTCTGAGATCTTTCAATTTGTTTCCTAAAACATTATTTGTCAGGTCCATAAATTTGAATGGTCTAATTCTGCTCATTTTGCCAGCAGGTCTCCCAAATTCCTCATTTCTTAAGAGTAAATAAAATTCCATTATACTCCTATATTACAATTTGCACAAACATTCTCCAGTTGATGGATACTTAATTTGTTTCTGTTTTTTTTGCCATGATTATTGTTTTATATATATACATATATATATATATATATATTCTTTTGTAGATGGATCCTTTTCTTCTGTTTTGAGTCAAAGGATATGTAACAGTGTAGTGACTTTTTCGGTATATTTCCAAATTATTTTCTAGAATAATTGAACCAATATGCAACTCCACCAACAGTGTACTACATCTGTCTTCTCACAACCCCTCTGACATTTTTTTTCCTCTTAGCATCTTTGCTAATCTAATGGTAGTGAGATGGAACTTCAGAGCTACTTTAATTTACATTGCTTTAAAATTAGAAAATGGGAGCAATTTTTCTTATGATTGCTGATAGCTTCTATTGGTTCATCTTCAAATCTTTTGACCACTTAGCTAATAGGGAATGGCCATCATCTTTATAATACATAATGGTTATTTGTTATAGAGAAATTTGTTGTGAAGATTTTTCAAAATTCTTTGTCTTCTTTCTCATTCTAACTGCATTTATCTACCTTCTGCAGAAACTTTTTGATTTTATGTAATTGTTTCTTTTGTCTTTTATGTTCATCTCTATCCTTTGCTTAGGTAAGAATTCTCCCTGTGTCTGTAGTAGTAAAGATATTTCCTTTCTAGATCCTCTAATTTTTTATATACCCTTTTATATTTAGGTCATGTAACCATTTGGAGTTTATTGCGGTGTAAGCATGACCCACTTTTTCTATGACAGTCTCACTCATTCTCACTAGCCCTTCAGCGGGGTCACCAGACCATTTAACTTCAGTTTGAAGGCTTAAAGATCTTAGATAAGGTGCTTAAAAACCCTTCTGATAAGTACCTGAACAGATCATAGGCTTTAGAACTGGAAGGGTCCTTAGAAGTCATATAGTCAACTCCCTCATTTTAAAGATGAAGAAACTGAAAATGTGTACAGTTTATATTGAGAGAGAAGGGAGAATTGGTGGGGACATATAGTATCAAGACAGAACCTTCTTCCAGGGATGATCCCATCTATTTCTCAGCCTCCCTCCCATCCCTCCCCTCCTCCCCACTCTCCTAGATTTGCCAAGTGGAGTGATTCTCCACTTAGGAGTTTCAAAGCAAACTCTTTAGAGCCAATAAGTCCTTTGATGCCAAGACATCCAATGAGATTGCCAGGAGGCAGCTCTGTCCCTGCCCCGCCCCCACCCTGCCCACCCTATCTGCTAAAGTGATCCTTTCCCATTCGGGCCTCCCTCCCCTTCTTTCCCTACGGTCAGCTCTCTTTCATCTCCTTTCTTTCTGCTCCAGGGCATAAAAGGGGTGGTGTTGATGAAGGAGCAGTCTGACCCCACCCTACCAAATGATACCCCAGTCTTCTTCACCTGTCTATCTTTCTTCCCAATGATAACTTCCTTTTGATAGAGC
This sequence comes from Macrotis lagotis, assembly GCF_037893015.1. NCBI lineage: Eukaryota > Metazoa > Chordata > Mammalia > Peramelemorphia > Peramelidae > Macrotis > Macrotis lagotis. The sequence goes on from NC_133659.1 coordinate 191,648,627, forward strand.
TGAGGGGGGAAAGGCACTTGAAATAAAAGGAAGAGTTTACAGCTAGAACCCAGGCCGAACTTCCTAGAATCCTTCCCAAATTAGGGAAGGGGACTAAGAAAAAGGGAGCTAAATCTCTGGGGTCATTTCAGTGCATATGGCATAGTTATATCTTGAAATCACAGAATCTGAGTTGGAAACTGGGAGCAATTCTTCCTGGAGACAATAATAAATGGAATGACCTCAAAAGGTCCCACTAATTGTATTCTAGATGGAAAGAATCACTCACCCACCTCTAGAAGGAGGTGTATTAAAAGCAAGGAATATCTATGGGGTTTTAGAACTATTCCTTCATTTACACTGCCTTCCTAGCTGGGAAGAAGGCTAGGGCTTCATGGTTTCCAGTTCCTGACTCTGCATTCAGAGCTCTACCAGAGACTGAGGTACACCACAGGGCTGTAAGAAACCATATTCTCTTCTACTGCATTAATCAATTTTTTCCATAGTGTTAGAAAACTTTAGTTTAAATAAAATTATCACAGACCTCTTGTGGTAAAATTCTTCAAAGTTATTATTTTTAACTGTTAACAAAACATAATGTTCATTTAAAAAATATGCAACTTTGGGGTATTTTAAGGTTCTTAAAACCCGTATTGAGAAAGACTAATGTTACAGTTTCTCCCACTTGGAACCTGGAGACCCCATTGTTAACTTCCAGTCTCTCTCTCTCTCCCCTCTCCTCTCTTCTCTCTCCTCTCTCCTCTCTCCTCTCTCTCTCTCTCTCTCTCTCTCTCTCTCTCTCTCTCTCTCTCTCTCAGCCAATTTTCAATCTGGAGCTCATCTTTTTGTCAAATCTCTCCCTCCACCCTCCATCTGTCTTGGATTTTAGTCCAACCCCCTTCATTTTATAGATGAGGGAAATGAAGGTCAGAGAACTTAGGTCACATACCCAGGGTCACACAGGAAGAAAGTGATAGAGAGTACCAACATCACTAGAAAACAGATATATTTGCTTTTCTGAGCTACCCCCATCAGGGAAAGTCCAAAATGCAGCATGATACCTCATAGACCTTCCTCATAGTTGACAAGTCCTTATGGTTAACCCAAATTTCCCCTCCCTTCCCTACTTTCACATCAAACTTCTTTTGTTTTGGGATCAGAATAGATGCTGAACTCTTCCTTATCAGTGCTCACAAATCAATCAACTATTCACTGGGCACTTTTTTTTTAAAATCAGAGATAGGAGCTGTTGTGTCATCCTTTAAGAGTTTAGAAATTTTATTTCATTCCAGCTTTTCTCCTAATCCCCTACAATGAGTTTCTTCTCATTCACTTCTCATGTCACTGCCTCAGTTTCTTACAAAAATTTGATCTTACTGTAGATTTTCTCCAACTGATTATGTCTATACCTTGTTTTATGTAGTTTGCATATTCTCTCCCTCCATTAGATTGGGACTACTTAAGTTTCTAATGAGGACAGAATCTTATTTATATGAACATTGTTCTTTCTCTTGTCCTGCTTCCCTTTTTCCCTTTCCTCTATTTCCCCCCTTATTATTGAGAGTATTTTATATACTAGGGAAAAGAGAGGAAATGTGGAGAAAGAGGAGAAATAAGGGCTGGAGGCAGGAGGAAATCCTCCATTCCTTAACTCCTCCCTTCTTGCCCAGACATCAGAGACACAGATGATTCAATAGCTAAATATGGAGAGGATGGACAGGTGCATTCAGCTGTTGTCAGTGAACATGCCCAGTTTTTGTGAGCTAGTATGGCCCAGGTCTGGCTCCTTAACCCAAGAAATGGATACGTGTGTATGTATGCATGAAATACAAACTCATTTTGTCTATTTTGATGGTTCCCTATCTTTTGGTACCATGGGTACTTTAGTAGTATGCTAAGATTATGGATCCCTTCTCAATATATTGTTGATGGGTTGTTGTTGTTGTTTTTTTTAATTCACAGCTACAAAAAAAAGGCTAAATTTCAATTAGCATCGGTGAAAAATAAAGATTTAATATGTCTTTCCATTCACGTTTGCAGACTCCAGGGTAAGAATCCCTGGTTGAACAGGAGTCAAGAAGTCCATGCCCTGTTCCTGGGGTCTGGGGGGTTGGAACGAGTATTTGAGGGGGAAGGGCAGTTGAGAGAGGAGTGGGGAGTTCCCTATGTCTGGGGCCACGGTGGGGGGGGGTAGGAGCCGCAGCCAGGGGGGTGAGTAAGCGCCTGAGCGGACGCGGGAGGCTCAGCGGCGGCGGCGGAGGAGATGGGGAGGAGGGTAATTACTCAGGGAGGCTCTCGCCACAGCACGTCCCCACAAATGAGAGGCCCGGGGCCCCAGACACCACACAACAAAGGAGTAGGCAATTATTTGGCTCCAGTGGGAGGGGACAGCCCCTCACCAGCCCACTGCAGCTGAACACTGTGGGCTCCTTGGAGGATGGGGGTGGTGGCTGGGGACCACTCTCCCCACCCACCCGGGCAGCCTCAGGGTTCTGTGCCCACTCAGCCCGGGGCATACCCTTTGGCTTTCCTTTTTAGACAACTGAGAGGAGGGGCAGAGTACTCTTAGGGCTACGGTCTTTCGAGGCAGCGGGGAGGTACTTCTAGAATAAAATGGCGGGAGACAATTTGGGGATTCCAGTGATCCTTCTGCTCTTTCCCCCTCCACTGACCATTGACTCTCATCACCAGTCTGAGGATTCCATAATGACACCCCCAGTCAGTGAGAATAAAGTTGTTTTGTTAGCTTTGGAGGAACCAGTGGCCATCATCTGGGCTGCTTCTCTCCAGCTGTGGCCACACAGCTGGCAACTAGGCTACTTTCAGTCAGGCAGGGAAACCGCAGAAGAGGGGGCCAGGGAGATTCCAGGGCACATGGCCATGCCATGGAATTCATGCAAGTGATATGCAAATGACTTGCAAATATGTGTCCTTTTATTCTTCCCTTTTTGGGGTCAATATCTCAGACTTTTTAGGGAAAACTGTGGTTCTTCTAGCTGGTTCTCGCCTGGGTACTTCTATACCCCATCTTGAAGCCAGAGATCTTGGTCCAAAACTTAACCTTTGACTCTAGCAGAGTGATCATGGACAAATCATGGAACATCCCTGAGATTCAGTTTTCTCATCTGTAAAATGATAATAATTCTTATACTAACTCAAAAGGTCCTTGTGAGACTTTAATGATATAATGTATACAAGGCAATTTTCAAACCTTAAATCAAAAGTGTAACTAATACTTACTACTATTGTCCTGGAGAGAAGAATTCTTTCATATATACCTATATCTCCCTCCCAGAAGGAAAGGGAAAAGGAGCCCACCTCAACCAAGTCCTTATTGATCCAACAGTCCTCTGAACAGTGCTCAATTAATTAGCAAAAGCCTCTTTCCCCTTCACATCAACCATATCTATCTTTCTCTCTCTCTCTCTCTCTCTCTCTCTCTCTCTCTCTCTCTCTCTCTCTCTACCTGCCTGTCTGTCTGTCTCTTACCCCACACCTATCCCTTTCTCCCTTCTCTCCTTGAAGCCAGCAAGATCTGGGTTCAAATTCTGCCTCTACAAGACTTAGCTAGTTTTGTGACCCTAAACAAATCATTTAATTTCTCAGAGCTTTGGGCAGTAAGCTATAGAAATGTTGTAATCTGTCTCAGTGGAACTTATTGATAATGCCCAGGGGCCTTTCTACTGAAGCATGGTTAGCCAGTGTCTTCAACTTGATCATTCATTCAAAGTAATACTTATTAAGTCCATATTTTGTACTTAAAATTTTTTTTTAGATGTTTCATCATGACACAAACGGGGTCAACTCTGAGTTCATGAAAATTATTTCAGCAGAAAACCTTTCTCAGGGTCTACAAAGTTCCAAAAGTTCAGAAAGGAACTTTTTCTATCATCAAGGACTGGTGAAGGTTGTTCAGTTGATGAAGTATTTGGACCATAGCAACTCAAAGAGTCTGGCCATTGAAGCAGAGAGGGGCTGCAATCTTCACTGTTGGATGGAATGCTCAACTAATAACATCTATGTAGCTTTCAGCAGTATTTGAAGCTTCCTAGAGGTAAGATACTGGACTAGGCAGTCACTACTCTCAGGGTTCTTTACTCTCTCCTTCCTTCAATCCATATCCTACAATCACTGAGTGTTAGAATCTTCAAGATCATCTGATCCTAATGGTCCTGTTTTAAATTTTATGGAGAAAGAACTTCACATTCCAATAGATTGTAAGTTGCCTGGGGAGGGACTGTCCTATTTTTGTTCAGATAGACACAATGTCCAGTACTGTCCCTAAATAAAAGTTAAAATTATACAACTCTTTAAAGTTTGAAATTCACTCCATATACATTATTTCCTTTGATCCTAAAACAATTGTGTGGGTGGAAGCTATTATTATCCTTATTTTTACAGATGAAGAAACTGAGGCTCAGAAAGGTTAAATGACTTTTCCAGGGTCACACTCAGTGAGGAATAATGCCTGAGACAGGATTCAATCCCAAATAAGGACTTCAAATCTTGTCTTCTTTTCATCATATTTTCATAATTAATAAATGTTGACTAAATTGTCAAAATGGAGGTCTTTAGACAGGAGGTAATGAGCTAGAGTCTTCAATGAGTTACTAGCCGTTCTCTGTTTCTTGGTCAATTTGGACATCAATCTACCACTGATACTTCTCAATTTTATTACCCTTCCCTCAGTACCCCTTGAATCTTCCCTTTTTTTATGTTAAAACTTCCCTTTCTTAAGACTCACTGCCAAAAATATCTCCAGGAAACCTTCCCTGATTCCTCCTTTACTCTGGGTTCCCCTCAGCATTTCATTTAGAATTTATATAGCATTTTCAGGGCTGTAAAAAATACTGTAAATGTTAATTCCTCAGAAAAGTACCCCAGGTATTATTTCCACCTATTACAGATAGGGAAACTGAGGCTCATAAATGTTAATAAAATTACCTGTGATCACAAGTGGTTGATGTAGTATCTGAACCAGATCTTACTGGGTTCTATTGCCCATGCTGCCTCTCAACTGCATTTATTTGCACTTGTTTGCCTATTTATTTTGACTTTGTGTAATCCACACTTTATCATATGGCTTTAAACTCTGTATTTTTTCCTAACCATCATCCAGCACTTAAAGCAATGCCTCACACACCATTGGTGCTTACTAAATGGTTATCAAGTGATCGATGATTCTTAAAATATCTTTAGCATGAGAGACCTTATCAGTCATCAAACCCAACTTGTCCCTGTTGCAAAAAAACACTGAGATCCAGAGAGACTGAATGACTTGCCCAAACACACAACTTTGCAGGAGGGTCAGAATTAGAATTCTGGTCTTCCAACTCTAGATCAGTGTTTTTTTTCTTTCCGTTCTATAACCTGCCTCTTGTGACACTAAACTTTCCAGGACAGGAGATATCTCCTTTTTTTTAAATTTAGTATTTTATTATTTTAAAAGCAAACTTAGAGGACAACTAGGTGACTCAGTGGACAGAGCAGAAACCTTGGAGTCAGGAGGACCTGAGTTCAAATAGGGTCTCAGACACTTGATACTTGGTTGTGTGACCTTGGGCAAGTCTCTTAACCCCATTGCCTCACAAAAACAACAAAACTGTGAACTTAAACACAAGTATTTCAATACACAAAGAATAAAAAAAGAATTAGATATGAAACTCTAATTTTCTGTTGCCATCTTTCAAATGGTAGTAACAACTATTACTCATCTATATCACCTTCTGAATAGCCTGTTTCTGTTTTTTAAAATATTTCATTGATTTTTTTTCTTCTCATTTGTTTCCTCATTACTATCACACTCCCCTACTCCTTACCAGTGTTCCCCACCTTAGGCTGTATTGGTTTTCCTGCACCTCACCTAGACCCAGCCTTATACCCATCCTCAGTAACCTGGATGCCTAAAGATCCTTCCTTCCCTATCCTCACTTAACCCTCCCCCCCCCCCAATAACTGCCTTGGTCCCCTGCTGGGCCCCAGCCCAAACCTGGGTGGCAGGCTTTGCCATCTATCTCGTGCCTAGGCATGATTTCTCTTCTTCCTTCCTCAGGAAATGTTGGCCTGGCACCTGCTTCCTTCTCCTCCTCCTCCTTCCCCTCCCCCAAGTCTCCTTCCTCACTGATCTCTCCCCACAGGGCCCCGGGACAAGTATTTGCCATTTGCCTAGTCAGTGCATTCCCCTTCCCCTGCTCCCAGGCTCCCTGTGCTGCCCCAGGGGGCTTGGGAACCTAATGTTTCTCAGCTTTACAACATCTCCATCACTCTCCACCCCACCCCTGGATGCCTGGGTCCCCTGATTCTCCTTTGGGCCCCAGGGGCTGGAGGACCTGCCTTCTCTTAAGGTACCTGTTTGGGTGGAGTTAGAGAGCTCAACCTTAGCTCTAATAGCTCCCCATACCATCGCACCTTGATACCTTCCTCATCCTCTCCCTGAAATGCCTTCTCTTTTCATCCTCTACTCCTTTCTCTTCATTTGCATAAACTATTTACTTGACCAACCCAAGCAAATTAATGCAAATTACACGCAAATCACAAGTGAATTCCAGCCCTGGGAGGTGGCTCTTGGGAAAATACTAGGGGCCACTGGACTAAGTTATATAATGCTTTGTAATTTTCTACCTCCACTTATATCTACCTAAATTTTGGACTCTGAGGATTTCTCATTCTGTATCCTGGCCCACACTGAAAAAAAAAACAAAAACAAAAACTGAACTTAGAACCAGAAAATTCTGGGTTTGAATCTTGTCCCAAATGCTAATACCTCTGTGATCAAGTTTAGGTCACCTTTACTTCTCCAAAACTCAGTTCCTCCATCCATAAAATGAGAATAAGAATATTTTGCTCACCCTACCTCCCATGTTGTGAAGAGAATACTTCATAAACTCTAAAGCATTATATAAATGAGAGCTATTATTCCCATCTCAAAGACAGCACAAGCTGGTGTATTTCTCTCCCACCTTTTATCCTTAATTCTTGAAGTTTTATTCAGGACAACTCTACTCCAAATAGAGTCTATTAATGACCCTCCCTAAGGTAAGATTTAAGGGACACTCTAAATCACACGTTCTTACCCTTTTATGTATCAAGGACCCTTCTAACAGTCTGATGAAACCTATGTGCTATTTCTCTTATTGTTTTAATTGTATCAGAAACATATATAGAATAACAAAGGAAATCTTCCAAAGGTCAGTGAAAATAAAGAGGGTTTTTTTTTTTGTTTCAACCAAGTTCACAGGTTTTCTGAAATATATCCATAGAATTCCTGCTCTAAGGCTTCCCCCACCCCAAAATCCCTACCCTACCAACCTTCCAAAATGTCATGGATTCCTTCCATGAAAGTCACTCTTTGGGAAAAAGGCATTTTTAGAAGGCATGTTTATCCATCTGCATTTGTTACTTGGTTTTAGCATTACAATATTAGTCCATTTGCACCTTAAGGGTGGAGAAATGAAGGAAAGTAACCCATGGAACTTTTTTTGGGGGGGGGGAGACTGGTAGGAGTTATAGAGAGAAGGCCTAGAGCAAGAGGCATACTCTGAGGATAGCAGGTCCTGGTTAGACTATGGGAAGATATTAACTTTAGGGAAGCAAGAATGCATGTGGAAGGAAGAAAGGAATTTGGGAGTGAATGAAGAAGGCAAAGACTTCACCTGCAAAGACATCAGCCTGCTCTGGGGGACCTCCTTCCTCTCACACACTAAACATACAACCACCTGATTTCACTACTCTCCAGTTTCAACTGCCCTCTTTTCCCTAGGGAACCTTCTTCTGCAGCCTTAGTTGGATATCCAGGTTGGCAGAACTGTTTAGAAGAGATCCCAAATCACTGTCTCTACACCTGCAGATTTGGGAAACTTTTCCAGAGGCAGCATCCAGATAGAACAGTGATAGATACCAAATGATTCTGAGAAGGAGGAAACTATAGTAGAGAGCCAAGGTGGGCTCCCCAGTTCTAGCCCCTGGCTCCCCTGTTTCTCTTTCCTCTCCTTCTACCCCCTCCTCCCCTCCTCCCTCTCTTGCTTCAGTGTTTGAAGCTAGGGGTGGGAGAGACAGGCTCCACTCCCGGAAGCTCCAGACCAGACAGATAAACACAGATGGAAGGAGGTAGTCAGCTGCTTTATTTATGGTCCCAGCGACAGGCCCTCTCCTGTCCTACAGTCACTAATCTACTCAGACAGAAGAGGCAGCCCAACCTCTCTCCACCTTCCCCCCCTCTCCCCCCCCACATTAACTGCCTCAGGGGCCACAGTCTGAATATAGATCAGATGCACCCCACCCCCCCAACTTGGTCAGGTACATGCTCATGATTCCAGTGTACCCAGGGGTATTCAGGTCACTGCTGCTTCCTCTTCCTATAGAAAAAATGGGATGACTCCATACACTTCAGTAAATTTAGCCCATTCACTCTACTGGGGAGGAAGGGGAGATTGTTGTCTCTGTTTCTACTTAGTCACTTAAGACTTGGGTCTGCAAAGAGCTACCATCCCATCCCTATCTCTTAGCCTAGTGATCTGGGCCTGGGAAAGGAAGATTCTGTCCAGAGTCAAGAGAATGATTGGGATGGCATAGCATGAAGTATGAAGTTCAGGAAGCTGGACCACCATTTGGTTGCTTCAGGAGGTCATCTAGGTCAATCCTCTGCCTCTGGGCTGACCCATATCACCAGTTGAAGGAGACTCCACTATAACCCTGGACTTGAATCATCCTGAATGCCCTGAAGTTCTTCCTTACATCTAATGAAACTCTCCCTTGTTGTAATTAGTGTTCCTAATAAAGAGGGACCAGACAGCCCAGGCCCATTCCTCCTCCTCATTTTCCCCCACCCCCCATCTTTCCCACCCACCCCCACCCCCAGGCACACACACTTCACATACATACCCTTCCGTGAGCTTAATTTAAGCACCCAGCTCTTAAGGGTTAGTTTTTGCATTCCTACTATTGATTGCTGTCCCCAGCAAAGACTAGGATAGTTTCCTCCTTTTTATTCTTTCCCTGATTCCTCCTGCTCAATGCCCCCTCCTGCTCAACGCTCCCTTTGGGGCAATCCCTTAGGGGTTGGGGGAGAAAGATCAAGATCTTTCCTAATAAAAGGGGCTTCCTTAGGCCACAGGGTCAGAGGTCAGAAGGCATCAGTAGGGCAGGGTAGGGCAAGAAGTCCAGAGAGGAAGAGGCAGATCCATACTTGTCAGTGGCTTTGAGGCTGGACAATTCGAGCCTTTAAAGCCTTAAAGATTCTGGGATTTGGCTGGTTGGATCAGACAGCTCTGACTCCCTGACTCATAACTAGCCAGACATGGACCTGCTCAACTTGCCTTTTTTTTCCTCTTAAACTAAGTGATGGTGGGTCAGCAAAGGGCCCTGGAGGGACCAGTCTTTGCTCAGATCTCTTTTGTGTAGGGTCTAGGAGCTGGAGATGAAAAGAATAATGTAATGAAGTTTCTGTCCTTGAAGAGCTACCTCGGGGCTCCTGGAGGACAGGGATTATATTTCCCCCTTCAGAGGAAAGAGTTCTTCAAGAACAAGAACAAGGTTCCTTCCATCCCAAGGAACATCCCAACTACAGGTACTCTGTCTCTTCCCCAACCCATCCCCATCAGATTGAATATCACTGAGAGCAGGAGCTGAGTGTCTCCCTCAACTCCATCAGATAAAATTTTCTGAGGACAGGGACTATGTTTCCTTCCTTGGATTAGGAGCTCTCTGAAAAAAATCCCTCCATCAGGCTGGGTGTTTCCCAAAGCCAGGGACCCTGCCTTTTCAATTCCTTCCCCTTCCACTTAAACTCTAAGTGAAATTTTAGGATAGAAACTGTTTCTCCCCTCCAACTTCATCAGCCTGGAGTTCCTTGAGTATTCCAGGGACTCTCAACAGGTAAGAACTAATTCTTTGGTAGGAAAAAATATTGGTTTTGAACTTGGGTTCAAAATCCATCTCTGATAATTACTATTTATGAGATCTTGGTTCAGTCATTTATTCTCCTCTGGGTCTTTCAGATTTTTCTCCTAACTAGATTCTACATCCTCCCCTCAGTATCTACTGCAGGGCCCTACTCACAGAAGGTGTGCAGAGGGGACCTACAGATCTTATTCAGTCAGATGGGGTAGATGAAAGGATGGGATGAAGACACTGATTACTCCCTTGGGTAGAATTTACCCTAATGACTCCATTATACCTCTATCTCTGGTACCTCTAACACCCCCCCTCACCATCACCCTTGGCCACCTCAGCTTGTATATCCCCTGAGGCTACTTTGGTAAGGGGAGGACAGGATCCCTCCCCATACTTTGGAATAAACAAGAATTTTTAAAATCATGAGAAAATATCTTTGCCTTCTCCTCTCTGCCCTGCCCACTCCTAGGCAGAGATACAGTACCATAGTTATCTCCAGATTACCCAGTCCACCACTGTCTCAATCAAGAGAGAACTGGGATTTAAGAATGAAAGAAAAACACTTTCCAAAGAAAGTGGCCAGGGAAGTAAACAATCCCTTACCTGTCTCACCTGCCATTCCCAGTGCTCCCACATCCAGTCTGGAAGAAGGTAATTTGTGTTGATAGGAATATGTGTTTTGAGCAATATTCTGATCATAAATGTGCCTCTGGACACATATGCACCATATTCATATTCCACCTCCATCTCTGTCCATCAGATTGGGCTCTTCTCTGAAGTATTCAAAGAATCCAGGGGTGGAAGGGGAAAGAGGTCTGGGTGGGGAGCTGATTTTTGAGAATTCTGGAAAAAAGGGGAGGCAGGGGCAGCTAGATGACACAGTGGATAGAGCACCAGCCCTGGAGTCAGGAGGATTTCAGTTCAAATCTGGTTTCAGACATTTACAATCTGTATGACACTGGCAAGTCATTTAACCTTAATTGGAAGAGAGAGAGAGAGAGAGTCATATTTTCACTCCTTTTGTCCTTTTTTTTTTTTAATTGGACCTGTGATTTCATCAGGATAGGGAACTCTTGTTAAGGAAATTTCCTATATCCTTTCAAATTATCACTTGATCTTCAATTTATAATCTTCATTTAAAGAGTAGCATGGGGCTATGAGAGGTCAAATGACTAGCTCAGAGTCACACAGTCAGTTTGTGTAGGTAAAGGGACTTAAACCTTGGTCTTTCTGGATTCAAAGCCAGCTAGAGACTATCACTGTCACCACAGTGTCATTGTCACTGTATTTTTCAGCATTTTGCATTCCTCCCTGAAGCGTCAAGATGCTTTTTTTTTGGTGAGGCAATGGGGGTTAAGTGACTTGCCCAAGGTCACACAACTAGGTAATAATTTAGTATCTGAACTTGAACTCAGGTCCTCCTGACTCCAGGGTCTGTGCTTTATCTACTGCACCATCTAGCTGCCCCGAGAGCCTCTCTTTAATAGAGTACATCATATCCCCAACTTCTCCAAGTTCATTGTTCACTGTATCTGATCACAACTCTCCCTGCCACCTACTTGAAAGAACAGCCCAATGCTTTATCCAGGACCCCACCCCAAGAAAGGAAGCTAGTTGCTTTCTCTCTTTTCCATTTTGAAAGATGTTCAGTGCTGACACTTGGGACTTCCTCCCACCCTTTTTTGGTTGCTGGCTCTCAAAGGCTGCCTCAAGCTGATTACTCTGTCTACATTTCTCTTCCCCACCCAGAATGTAGCCATTTCTGGGCTGGGACTTCTGTCATCATTGGGTAAACAACAGTGACTGAGTCGTTAGAATGACCTAAACTCTGATCATAGATTTAGAGTGGCTGGAGCCAATTTGTACTGGCTAGTGAGAGCTGATTGTAAAATTTTTAGGGAGAGCATTTACTCCTCAGAAATCTGCAAGGACTACAGATCGGGCTTAATTTATTGTTTTGTTGATTGCCTAGACTTAAGAAGTGTTGTAGAAAATGAGCCCAACCCCTCACATTTTCAGGTAAGGAAACAAATTAAGAAATTTCCAGGGACACATATAGCTATAGTATCTAAGGGAAAAATGGAACCCAAGATTTCCTAATCCTGAGTTCTTTACCTTTTTCTCTGCACTGTTATGCTACTAACTAGCCCTGAGGGAAACATGAGGACCAGGGGATAATCTAGAAATTCCAGTCCCTAATCCCATGCCCCTTCCCTTGGTGGGGGATAAAGAAGGGGGGCCAAGGACTACTAGAGACATCTAAAGACCTTTCAGTCTCAAATAATGTCAACAAAAGCTTTTATTAAGCAGTTTTTGCCAGGCACTGTGTATGTCAAGAACTAAGAATATAAAAACAAGCAGAGATTCCCTGATCTCAAGGTGCTTGCAATCTCATAGGGAAATATAGCACATAAAAGGAAGATGAAAAAGGGATAAGAAAGAAAAGGGAGAGAAAGTCCATAGTCAAAAATGCAGCCTAGGGAGGAGTGAAGATATGGATGGGGGGTGCCCTTAAAATGGAAGTTCTGGTAGGAACCAATCCATCAGAAGGAGAGGCAGCAGGATGGTGTTTTGAGAAATCCAAAAGCTGAGTGCACTTCCAGAGGGAGATTTCTGTGACAAGGTAGAGCTAGTCTGGAGAGTGCAGAAGGACAGCTTAGAGAGAAATGAGAACTCTAATGGAAGAGATAGGGATTTAATATGGAAAAGTTTCCAGTCATCTACTAATTACTAGTCCTAGTGTTCATAACTCCAGAAAGGAAAATTATTTTCTATTCTACAAAAAAATCATCTATTCCCACCTTTGTGTCTTTGTCACTATGTGGGGGATTGTATCAATTGATCTGTATATGTACCTTAATATGTTATGTTAGGCCCCTCTTTCCCAGTGCCTAGAATGCTACTCCTCCTCCTCTCTGCCTTTCAGAATCCTGATCAGCATGAAGATTACAGGACTTGGAGTGGAGTCAGGAAGACCTGGCTTTGGATTCACTCTGATGCTCACTAATTGTGTGACCATGAGCAAAATCACAGTCTCTATGAATCTTAGTTCTCCAATATATAAGGGCCTGTGCAGATTATTCCCCCCCCCCAACTGACAGTGTTCTCTCCTTTCTTAAATTTTCTAACACTATGGTTTATAGCTATATATTTATCTATGTATAAGTAACATGGTAAAATATAAGTTTTTTGAAGACAAGTGTTATAATCTTTTTCAATTTATGCATCCCACAGTTTCTTGCATTATAAATGTTTGTTGAAACTGAAAATGGATGACCTAAGTGGAAATCAGTGATCATATACAATACAAGGGCCCAAACAGGAAGGAGTGGCCACTCTCAATTGGCTAAGAGTGAGGGGTGTGGCTTTTAAAGCAGAATTGTTGTTCAATCATGTTGACTATTCATAACTCCATTCGGGGTTTTCTTGGCAAAGTTACTTGCATAGTGGATTATTTTCTTTTCTAGTTCATTATACAGATGAGAAAACTGAGGCAAACAGGGTCAAATGACTTTCCCAGGGTCATATAGTTCAGATAGGATCTATCAATCAAGCAAGACAGCAATTCGCTTTTATTTGATTTCAGGTCTTCCTGACTCCAGGCCTAGCATTCTACCCACAGTGCCACCTAGATGCACTATTTTTCAAAAACGGGCTAAAGCTCAAATTGTATGAAGCTAAGGAGAGCCAGTCTACCTTAAAGAGTGATAGGTGAAGAAATGAGATGATAGTGGGTGGGAGGTGAGACCAAGCCAAAGGAATGTTAGCTTTGTGGCTCTGATGAGAAGATGGTGGATAAGGAAAAGGGTCCTGATCTGGATCTACCTAGATTTCTGGGAGCTGAAATAGTTTAGAATGAAACAATTTTAGTAAGCTGGTGAGCCTCTCAGTTATTGCACAAGGTCCCAATTATTTTCATTAGCATTCCAAGTATGCTTGTCTCCTGTCACTTCTTCGATGAATCCAAATCTCTTCCACGTGGGTGTTTTCCCATCATAGGAGTCACAAATCACCTCAATCTGCCTATCCTGAATATAAGTAACCTCCTATGAGTCTCATGCAAGGAGCTTGCCCAGTGTATTGAGGGCTTTCCTCTAGTCTAGACCTCCTGACCAACTATGGATGCTAAAAATACTTAAGCTGTCCATTAGTTACAGAAATAAATTGTAACTCTATTCTTCCCTAGGCACTAAATACTAACAAATACCACTTGAGCAAAAGCATTTACAGAAGGGCAAGAGGGAAGGAGAGATAAATGCTACATGAGAAATAGTTTGATACTACAGACTAGTGTGTGGCAGAACATTGAGCTTTAGATGGTTATGGTTTCCAGATTAGCAAAGACATTAATCCACATAGCTTCAGGTTGAACTTCCCCTCCTGAGCTAAGGTAAAGTATACAGGCACATATTGTCTACCTCCACCCACCTCACCCCTCAACCCCCAACTATCAATAGATAGCAAACTCCTTAAAGTCAGGGACTATTATTTCATTTTTGCCTTTGCCTTCCCATCATCCTAGTGCAGGGCATGTCACTTGTTAGTTTCTGGATAAAAGCGAATTGCTGTCTTGCTTGATTGATAGATCCTTATCTGAACTAAGCTTTGAAGGAAAGGAGTTATACAAAGAGACAAAAAGGAAGAGGAGGAAGTGCATTGGAGACAGAGACAGATCTGGGGACACCTGAATGCTGTATGTAAAGAATAGGAAAACCATTATCATCTCCATTTTACAAGTGCAGAAACTGAGATTTGGACAGGTGAAATAGCATGCCCAAACCAGATCTAGTCTGGATAAGACAGCATATGAAGGGAAGTAATTATAATAGGACTGGAAACATAGATTGGAGCTAGACTGTGAAGGGTTTTAACTTTCTAAAATAGGAGTGTATATTTGATCCTAGAGGTAAGAGAGTGCCACTGGGTAGGGTGCTAGAGGTAATGGGTAGCCAGTCTGGGTGTGTCCATCTATTTTCTAAGTATATGTCCCACTTCTCACTCCTTACCCCCTCACATGCCAACACTGACCATAAAATTATTATTATTATTAATAATAACATAATTGGCACAGAGTACTTTAAAGACTACAAAGTACTTTACAGACCCTATCTTACTGCAGTCTCACAACAACCCTATGGCTGAGGACGCCATTGGTATGCTCTTGATGTCAAGAGAACTCTAAGAAGACACCCATCTTAACTTTTGGCAAGAATCTCCCAAAATGGGTGTGCATAAATGGATTGTTATCTGCATCTTTGAAGGAACAGATGGAGTGGGGTATGGGGCTTTGAGAGAGAGGAATTGGAGAAATTATATTCATTTTATAGAAAGAAACTGAGGTCCAGGAAGGTTCAGTGTGACACCCATGTTCCCACAGTTAGTGTCAGGAGTGGGATTGACATCAAGATTTTCCCAACTCTGATTCACCATACTTTCCAATATACCACACTGCCTCCATAACAATTTACTATGTCCCTGGAGAAATGGGCAAGAAGATAGATTCTAAAATTGAGGGAGACTGATTTAGGTTAGAAGAGCAGTGCCATATAATAGAAAGAGCACTGGCTTGAGCTAAGATAACCTGAATTTAGATCCTGGTTCTGTTGCTTATGGCTTGGGTGACTTTGGTCAAGTCCTTTCTTCTCCCTGAGGCTCAATTCCCACCCCTTTAAAAATCAGGAGATTTAGATATGAATTTGGTGAGATCAAAGCTATGCAGAACTTGTCCTGTCTTTCCCAAAAGACCAAAATGGTATAAAGGGAAAGTGTCCTTCCCAGGTGTTGGGGACAGGAGATGTTAGACTTCTTGTTCTTGCTCCTTCTTTAAAGTAAATCTCCATTTGTAAATTGTAAAAATATAAATATAAAACATTATAATATAAGATAAGAATAAATAATATAATTTAATAAATAATAAAGCATAATGAAAAATAAAACCATAAATGAAACATAAAATAAAATGAAGTTGGACTAAACCATCTCTAAATCTTAATTTTGAGGAAGTTCCCAGGCAAAATATATTTATTTCTTCACCTCTCCTGAGGTTTGGCCTCTCAGAACGTCTCCTCTGCTCAAGCATCTTTTACTGCCCTTTTCCCCTTTTCAATTACCTTTTATGTGGTCATTTCCCCCATTAGAATGTAAGCTCCTTTAGGGTAGAGACTATCTTTTTGCTTGTACTTATATTCCCACAATACCTGGCAAATCTGTCCCTTAATAAAATGCTTGTTGACTATGGCATTGTAAAGGTTTAATAGCCATTGGGGTAGGCTAGTTCTTTTCTAGAAGCTGTTGGGATATGCGGGTTAGGCTGTTCTTCCCAGAGGCAAGAGAGTGGCTAAGACATCGTCTATACAGGTTCTTAGCCCAATAAGGTTGGCATCCCATCCCATTTCCTCTTCCTTGTCCCAGCAGGGCTCTGCACAAATTATGATAGCGTGGGCAATAAAAAGAGCCTAATTGGTTGTTGTCCAGCTGGTGCTTCTCCTGTTTCCCTCTGCGGGGCTGGTGGAACCGGCCAGGTCAGTTTCACTTTTGCTGGTACTCAGTTTCCCGGGCTGGTGCTCTGGCCCAGGAGTGGAGCCCTCCAAAGCAGCCAGATCCGGCCACCTAAGAAGCATGTGGTGGGAGCCTGGCGGGTGGGCCGGCCACCCCCCCCCCAAAGTCAGCAAGCCACAATTCCCAGAAGCTGGATATCACCCGCAGAATTCCAACCTTGGGCAAGGATGGATAGGATAAATGCCCAAGGATAATTTTCCCTCCCTGTTTCCCACTCAGATGAATCCTTAGAATTAAGGAAAACCTAAAATAGAATTGATTATCCCTCCGGTCCATAGATACATATAGTGACGAGTTTAATCTGATGAGGAGAGGAGAAAAGGAAGAAAGGAAGGAAGGAAGGAAGGAAGGGGGGAGAGAGAGAGAGAGAGAGAGAGAGAGAGAGAGAGAGAGAGAGAGAGAGAGAGAGAGAGAGAGAGAAGAGGCTATGTTGCCTGAAGGGATGGATAAGAGGAACTTCAGCTCAAAGGACCTGGAATCGATCTTGTTTCCTTTTCCTTGAGAGAGGGGATCCCCAAGGGCTCAGTGAGATCCGGTAAGATCATAGAATGGTGAGCCAGAAGACCCATGGCATGCTCCCAGCCTCCTGATCCCTGCCTGAAAGGCTGTCAAACATGAAAACCAGCAACCTTTGCCAACCTCACCCCAGTGCCAAGATGGCAAAACTGGGGCAGGTTTCCAAGTCCTCCTCCCTACCACATTGTCTCTTCTGATCTCTCCAATCACTGACAATTTATTTTAATTCAACCTCTCTGGGTCCCCCTCGAAATCATGATAGGGTCCTCCAGAGGGCAATGGGCCATGTGCACAGTGCAAAGAAAATTTGGCTTGATATTGGAAGACCTGGGTATTATCTCTGCATCCTTCTTTCTGCTCTTTCTGCCCTAGGAGCCTCTGGTTGGTACAGTGATACAGTGGAAAGAGCCTTGGCCTAGGAGAAGTGCCCTGAGTTTCAGTCCCAATTTCTCCATTTATTAAATCTGGCATCATGAGCATACTCTTTCTCCTGTCTGAGTCTCTGTCTCTTTATTTGTAAAAAAAGGATATGGTAAGTACTTGTACTACCTACTCTTAGTACTGTTGTGAAGAAAGTTCTTTGTAAACTGTAATTCAATATATAAATGCAAGCTGTCTTTCTTATTCTTTTTTGCTTGAAGGGTAAGAGGGACAGATGGTATCAATGATCTGAGGTTCTAGACTCTTTACCCTCGGCTCAGTATCAGGTCAGTGGTGGGACTGCCATGCTCAACTGACTTAAGGAGCAGTATTTTTGTTTCTCAGACCCTTTCCTCCCTGTACCAGAGTATTGCCTGTTCCGATTCCCTTATGGATCCACATTGAAACCCTGAGTCCCAGAAAGAGGGTGCAAGGTTCTATGCTGCTTACCATTTGTGGTCTGCTAAATCCAGTGGAGGGCAAGACCAAAAGCCTGGCTCTTAACTCCAGCCCAGTCAATCCATTTCCCCTGTCTGACCCATATTTCATCATCTCCCACTTTGTACAAACTGTTCCCTTGCCCTAAAACACCCTCTTCTATCTTCTTTGTCCAATTCAGAGTTTCTTATCTCCTCCATTCCAATCACAGAGTCATAAGACCACCAAAGTACATAAAACTGGGTCATTTTATAGATGAGAAACTGAGGCTCAGAAAAGTAAAATGTCAAACAAGGTCACATAGGTAGCAAGTAAGAGTCAGGGACTCTGCCTTCAAATTCAATATTCTTCCACACCAATAATGTCCATGGCTTGTTTGGTTGGGGTTTTTTTGGCAAAGATAATGGAATGGTTTGCCATTTCCTTCTCCAATGGATTAAGGCAGAGATTAAGTGACTTACCCACGGTCACATAGCTAATAAGTGTCTGAAGTCAAATTTGAACTCAGGTCTTCTTAACTCCAGGGTCAGAACTCTATCCATAGAGCCACCTAGCTGATTTGCATAACAATTACCAAGAATGTAAAGAAAAGGAACATTAAAAATGAAGCCATACTTTAAGTAACTATAATGATCAACCTTAGCCCAAAGTAGAAATGGGGAAACAGTTCCCTTCCTTTTTTCCTTATTAAAATTTTATTTTTTCCCAATTACATATAAAAACAATTTTAACATTCTTTTTTTCCCCAAACTTTGAGTCCCAAATTCTCTCCCTCACTTTCCTCCCAACCATTATTGAGGCAAGTAATTTGACATGTGTTATACGTGTAGTCATGCAAAACACATTTCCATGTGTCATTCTGTGAAAGAAAACACAGACAAAAAACCAAGAGACATAAAGTAAAGAAAAAAGTATCCTTGATCTGCATTCATGTTCTACTGGTTCTTTTTCTGGAGATGGATACCACCTTTTATCATAAGTTCTACAGAATTGTCTTATACATTGTAATGCTGAGAATAGCTACACTATTCATAGTAGATCAAAATATAATATTGCTGTTACTATGTACCATGTTCTTCTGGTTCTATTCATTTCATTTTGTACCAGTTCATTTAAGTCTTTCCATGTTTTTCTGAGAGTATCCTGCTCATCATTTCTTAAAGTACAATATATTCCATCACATATCACAACTTGTTCAATCAGTAGATGGACTTCCCCTCAATTTCCAGTTCTTTGTCACCACTAAAGAGCTGCTAGAAATGTTTTTGTACACATAGATCTTTTCCTTTTTGTATTTTATTTCTTTAGGATATAGATCTGATAGTGGTATTGCTAGATCAAAGAGTATTCATAGTTTTATAGACCTTTGGGCATAGTTCCAAACAGTCCTCCAAAATGGTTGAATCAGTATACAACTTCACCAATAATACATTAGGGGGCTGCTAGGTGGCACTTCCTCCAGCATTTGTCATTATCCTTGTTATTTTCTGCCAGTCTGACATGTGTGAGGTAGTAGGTCATAGTTGTATTAATTGATATTTTACTTTATTTTTCAAATTACATGTATGGAAGTATTTCAACATTTTTGTACTTGCATATTTATAAGTTACACATTTTTTTACCACTCTCCCTTCCCAACCCTCCCCTCCAGTGGCAAACAGTCTAGTAAAATTTATACATGTTCTTTTGTGTATAACATATTTACATATTAGTCATTTTGTGTATGAGAAATTAGGACTAAAGGAAAAGAAAGGAAATGATGGGATAGGAGGGAAAACCAAAAGAGAAGTTTTAAAAAAACTGAACATAGTATCCATTCAGATTTTTTGGTGATTTTTGAGTTTTTTCTCTGGATGTGGATGGCATTGTCTATAACAGAGATGTCTCCCAGGGTTGTCCTAGCTCTCTGAACTGATGAGAGAAGTTACATCCATCATAGTTGATCAACTCACAATGTTGCTGTTAATATGTCCCATTTTTCCCACTTCTTCAACATTGATCATTTTGCTTCTTTATCATCTTAGCCATTCTGATAGGTGTAAGGTGGTACTTCATATAGTTTGCTTCGTATAATTTGCATTTCTCTAATCAGTAATGATTTAGAGCATTTTTTATATGATTAAAGACAGCTTTGATTACTTTCTCTTGCCACCTGTTCATATGCTTTGACCATTTATCAGTTGAAGAATGGCTTTTATTTCTATACATTTGTCTTGATTTTCTGTAAGTTTGAGAAGTGAATGCTATATCAAAGAAACTCATTGTAAAATATTTTTTCACAGTAATGATTACCAACTATATATTTTCTTCCATTCTATTTCTCTTCTTTTACCTTGTCCAGTCTCAAAAATGTTATTTCTGACTTTTACTTCACCCAAACTTCCCTCCCTTCTATCAGCTTCCCCTTACTTCTCTTATTTCCTTCCCTTTCTACTTTCTTGTATAGTAAAATAGATTTCTACATCCAATTGAGAGTGTGTATATTTTTCCCTTTCTGAGTCATTGCTGATGAGAGTAAGGCCTATGTGCTCCTCTCCCTGCTTCTCCCATTTTCACAAATCTTTTATGTGAGATAATTTATCCCATTCTTCTTCTCCCTTTCCCCTTCTCCCAGTGCATGTCTTAATTTTATTTTTTTATATAATCATACCATCATATTCAACTCACACTTCTGCTTTCTATGTATACTCCTTTTAACTATCCTAATAATAAGAAAATTTTAGAAGTTATAAAAATAATTTTCCCATATAGGAAAATAAGCAATTTAACCTTATCTAATTCCTTATGATTTTTCTTTCCTGTTTACCTTTTTATGCTTCCTTTGCATCTTGTATTTGAAAGTCAAATTTTCTATTTAAATCTGGTCTTTTCATCAGGAATGCTTGAAAGTCATCTATTTCATTTAAAATCCCTTTTTTAACCCTGATAGATTATACTCTGTTTTGTTAGGTAGGTGATCCTTGATTGTAATACTAGTTCTTTTGTCCTCTGGAATAACAAATTCTAAAGTCCCCAAGTCTTTAATGTAGAAACTGCTAAATCTTGTGTTATCATGACTATAGCTCCACAACATTTTAAGGTGGTTTTTTTTTGGCCCTTTACAGTATTTTCTTCTTTATCTGAGAGCTCTGAAATTTGGTTGTAATATTGCTGGGAGTTTTCATATTGGGATCTCTTGCAAGAGGTGATCTGTTGATTCTTTCAATTTCTATTTGGTTCTAGAATTTCAGGGCAGTTTTCCTTGATAATATCTTGAAAGATGATGTCTAGGCTCTTGATCATGAAATCCAGGTAGTCCAATAATTTTAAAATTATTTCATCTGTTTCTATTTTTCAAATCAGGTATTTTTTTCAGAGATATTTCACATTTTCTTCCTAATTTTTCATTCTTTTGATTTTGATTGTTTCTTTTTTTTAAGTTTTTTTTTTTTGCAAGGCAAATGGGGTTAAGTGGCTTGCCCAAGGCCACAAAGCTAGGTAATTATTAAGTGTCTGAGACTGGATTTGAACCCAGGTACTCCTGACTCCTACGCCACCTAGCCACACCAGATTTTGATTGTTTCTTGATGTCTCATAAAGTCGTTATCTTTCTAACTTTTTAAATTAAATATTTTGTTTTCCAATTATATACAATAGTAGTTTCTACTTATCACTTTTTATAAGGTTTTGAATTATACAATTTTTACCCCACCCTTCCTTCCCTCCCCCACCTTCCCTTCCTTCCATTCACAGAAGAAAATCTGATAATCTTTACATTGTTTCCATCTATACATTGATCAAAATCGAATGTATTGAGAAAGAAATCATATCCTTGAGGAGAAAATATAATAATAGAGATAGCTAAATTATGAAGTACATGAGACACTTTTTAAGAAAAATTGAAGGTAATAGATTTAGGTTTTTGTTTAAACTCCACAGTTTTTTTCTGGATACAGATGGTATTCTCCATCACAGGTAGTCTAAAATTGTCCTTGATTATTGCATTGATGGAATGAGCAAGTCCATTAAGGTTGATCATCACCCCCATGTTGCTGTTGAGGTGTACAGTGTTCTTCTGGGTCTGCTCATCTTGCTCAACATCAGTTCATGCAAGTCTTTCTAGGCTTCTCCAAAATCCCATTCCTCTTGGTTTCTTTTTTTTTTTTTTTTTTAAGGTTTTTGCAAGGCAAATGGAGTTAAGTGGCTTGCCCAAGGCCACACAGCTAGGTAATTATTAAGTGTCTGAGACAGGATTTGAACCCAGGTACTCCTGACTTTATCCACTACGCCACTACGCCACCTTCCTCTTGGTTTCTAATAGAACAATAGTGTTCTATAACATACATATACCACAATTTGTTCAGCTTATTCCCCAACTGATGGACATTCACTCCATTTCCAATTCTTTGCTACAAACAGGTCTGCTATGAAGATTTTTGTACAAGTGATATTTTTACCCTTTTTCATGATCTCTTCAGGGTATATAGATCCAGTAGATCCTGGATCAAAGGCTATGCACATTTTTATTGCCCTTTAGTCATAATTCCAGATTACTCTCCAGAAAGGTTGGATGAGTTCACAGTTCTACCAACAATGTATTAGTGTTTCAGATTTCCCATATCCCTTCCAACTTTGAACATTGTCATTTCTGGTCATATTGACCAATCCTTAAAGCTGCTTTAATTTGCATTTCTCTAATCATATCTTCTAATTTTTAAGGAATTATTTTCTTAAGTGAGCTTTTTAACCTCCTTTTGCATTTGACCAATTCTACTTTTTAAGGAGTTTTCTTTTCAGTGAATTTTTGTATATATTTTTACATTTGACAATTCTGCTTTTTATGGCATTTTTCTTTTCATGGAATTTTTGTTCTTTTCTTACCATTTGACCTATTCTGTTTAATAAGGTATTATTTTCTTCAGTGATTTTTTTATGCCTCCTTTACCAAGGTGGTGACTTTTTTTTCATGATTTTCTTGCCTCACGCTTGTTTCTCTTTCCAATTATTCCTCTACCTTTCTTACTCAACTTTTAAAATCCTTGGTCTGAGACTAAGTCATGTTTCTTTGAGGCTTTGGAGTCAGGAATTTTGACTTTACTGACTTCTGAGCATGTGTTTTGATCTTCCTTGTCACCATAGTAATATTGTATAGTCAGAATTTTTGTCTGTTGTTTGTTCATTTTCCAGTCTATTTCTTGACTTTTAATTCTATGCTAAAGTGGGATTGTCCTAAACTTCATTTTGTGTGTGTGTGTGTGTGTGTGTGTGTGTGTGTGTGTGTGTGTGTGTAACTGTTTTCAGAAGTAATTATGGGGACCTGTAGTTTTTTATCTCTTCCAAGGTAGTATGATCTAGGGAGAGATGTGTTTTCTACTTTCCTGTACTGTGTACTAGTTTGTGAGTGACCACAAGTGCTCTTTTCTACCATGATATGATCAGGGTTTGTTATCTGCAGCAGCAAGCTCTCCTATGTTAGTGCTTCCCCCTCAAACTGGGACTGAGACCCAGGACTATGACAGAGATTCAGGTTTAGTTAATGCAAGAGTCCTGCTCTTGGTGTCAGGAAAGGGTTCCCTATAAATCTCCTTCTGACCTGTTGTCTGATCCTCTTATTGTCTGTGGATGAGAGATCTGAAAACCAACACTCCTGCCACTGATTTGGTCACTCCAAAGTCTGCTCCTAGTTTTTTGGGACCTGGTCTGCAATGACTCAGAAACTCCCTGCACTGGACTGTACTCCTCTCTCATTCTAGTGCAACAGACCTTTCCTTCTGAAGTTCTAAGTTGTCTTGGACTGGAAAATTGTTTTACTTTATCTTTTTGTGGATTCTGCCACTCTAAAATATGTTTAGAGTCATTATTTAAAGGTTGTTGAAGGGGGTTTGTCATAATGCTCAGAAGAGTCCCTGCTTTTACTCTGCAATCTTGGCCCTACCTCTGTCCACCTCCCTTCTTTTATTTTTTTATTTTTTTTTTTAGGTTTTTGCAAGGCAAACAGGGTTAAGTGGCTTGCCCAAGGCCACACAGCTAATTATTAAGTGTCTGAGACCGGATTTGAACCCAGGTACTCCTGACTCCAGGGCTGGTGCTTTATCCACTATGCCACCTAGCCGCCCCCCCCCCCTTCTTTTAATAAAAAGGTGGGAGACTTCAGTCCAGTATGTACCATATTCTGGTGAAGTCACTATGTCAATTGGTCCTACTTCTTTTCTATATCCCATTCCCCTACCAACCCTACACTCTGTTTCTTGACAGTCTCTCTATCTCTGCCCAAACAACGGGAACTCCAAAGGAAGGACTGAATCTCAACCCTCCTCCATATCAGATTGGGAATTCTTCATGGTCAGAGACCTGATTCATCCCGCTAGAGCTTCCAGGTTTTCCCTATTTCAAGCCTAGCTCTCCATCCATAAAACTATGTTGCTTCTATCTCCCTTCTTCCTTAGCTCCTCCTGGATCCATGGGGGAGAGATCCTGCATCCCTCCTCCCCATTTGAATGTTTGGCCTCCCCTGCAATCGGGCCTTAGTTGTCCCTTCTGGAAAGTGAAGGAGATGAACTTCATGTTCTCCTTTCAGAATCTTATACATTTTCCCCATCTCAGATGAAGAAGGGACAGTCTGGTTCACAGCTCGGGAGAGTCAGTATATGACTGACACAGTATTCCTGCAAGTCAAGACATCACCCTTGTGATGTCATTAGTCCTTTTAGAACAAAGAATGAGCTACAACAATTTGCCACAATGACCAGTAAAGGAAAATAAGGATGACTTCCATGTCTATAGCACATAATTACAAAACACTCTCCTCTTGCAACTCCCTGGAGTTTCTAAAGCAGCTGAGAGCTGACAAAAGGCTTTTTACATCCATTATCTCGTTTGAGTCTCATAGCAAACCTCTGAAATAGGGGATATTATCATCCCTATTTTACAAGTGACTTGCCCATTGTCACACAGTCCTTCCTTAAGTATCTGAGGCCAGATCTGAGTTATGCTTTCCCCCATGCCATCTTAACCTCTACAAGAATAAACATTTGTTCAATGAATGAATAAATGAGGTAGTGGAGACAAGTGATCTGAGACTCAGAGAGGTGATTTCCTTCTTCAGATTTGTATCTATTGTGCCTGGGTCAGTGCCAAACATTTGATCAATACTTGTTAAATGACTGATTAAGCAACTTATGTAAAGTTGTACTGCAGAGACCCAGTTTGATCTGTAAAATGAAGGTTTTCAAGGTTCTTACAATTCATCTTTGTCTGAACCTAAAACTTCATGTCCAATCTATTCCCCATTAGAATAAGAATTTCTCCAAGGGCAGGGATCATGTCTCCTTGCTCTGGATCTCACTTTAGTATCTATCTACCAGGGTTCAAGTCAGGGAATGATGGGGTAACCTGAAGGTGGTTATGCCCAAAGTCTCAAGTCCTTTTCCCATCCCTCCGGTTCTTCATTTTAATTGAGAGTGGCGTATACATTAGATAGGCTGCCTCCTCCCTCCCAACTCCACCCTAGGGGCTTGGCAAAGAGACAACCAGTTATCTCAGATGATTCAGGTGCATTCTGACATAAAAACAGTAGACTGGACCAAATGACATTAGGAAGACCCTTTCACCTTTTGGATCATTCTTCAATCAGGGAGATCAGATCAGTTCAGGGTCCAAATTCAACTTGGCCTGGTAGGGAGAGTATTTGGTTGGAGAGGTAAGAAGAGTGCAGAACCCCAATTCTCCTATCCCTAGAGGATTTTTCCCCACCTCCACCTCTTCCTGGGCTCTGTCCTCTCTAGAAGTCAGGTAATAGTACATAACTGTTTATGGTGGCCTAGACTCCTGGGGCAAGGGGGAGGGCGGATTTATAGGGTTGTGTTTTCGAAGGCAGGGGAGAAGCCCCAGGTGGGCTTGAGATCCTGAACCCGACAGTGCAAACATATTAAACTACCTGACATGAAAGTCATAGCAGTATTACCTCCCTATCCTCCTTCCCCACCTCCCCAGGCTTGTGAGTGGTGAGAGATTTATAGTTCTTACACAAGGCCTTTCAGTTGGGTGGGGGGGGAGAGGCAAGGCAGCTGGGACATTACAGTTGGAGTAACTCCCCACTAAGGCTTTTACCTTTTTCCTTCAGGAAAAAAAAAATTACTCACAAATAGAACAGGTTGAAGCTTCCAGGAAGATGGTTATCAAGGCAGGGACCCCACCCCATTGGGGACCTGGAGACTAGGCGGCTCCTAACTTCCTCCCCCTCCCTAAATTCATCTTTTTGCTCCAGGACCAGGAGCAAAGCCCCAGTGACAACTGTCATCAGGGGGATTCCCTTTTTGAAGTGGAGGGGGGGTGAAGGGGAGGAGGGAAGGGACCATCTTCAGTCTCAGACCCCGGACACTCTACCCTTTGGCATCAGGGGGTCATCCCTGTCATCCCTGAGAAGGGTGGTCCATCCTGGAGCTTGGGTCAGAGAATGCCATCAGAGTATATGTGGGAGCTAGGATGACAGAAGAGTCTTGGAGAGAGCCTAAAGTGAGAAGACTGGAGGAAGATGGAAAGATTGAGACAAGGGAAAGTTTGTTCCCTTCTACTATCATGTCCCTAACAAATGAGTCAAAAGGTTAAAAAGGGGTGGGTCTTTCTACCCCTAGAGTCCAGGCTGATACCTTAAAGGGAAGCTAAGAATCCCTTTAAAGATGGAGGCTCTTACCTCTTATTCTGAACAAAATTGCTGCCAGTTTTAGTTTGGACTGCCTCTCTGCTCCCACCCCCTCCACCTCCATCCATAGTAATTTCTCCAGGAGCATTGGGAATCTGGTTTATTAGACCTTTTCTTTATAGAGGCCTTTTTGTTTTTATGTTACAGTCATTTCTGGGTCCACTAACTCACTTGCCCAGTGAACCTGCCATTCATGCTTTTTTGTTTTTACATTACAGTCATTTCTGGGTAAACCCACAAACTCACTTAACCAGTGAGCCTGCCATTCCTTTTAGAAGGAAAAAAAGTCAAGAAAATCATTGTCTAATGACTCGTCTCTCAGTGAATGCATACAACACTCTACACTTATAGTTACCCATCACTCTATTAAAAGTTGAAAGATACAATTCCTCATCTCTTCCCAAGGCCAAGATTGGTCATAATAATTGCTCAAATCGACTTCAATTTCCTGGTTTTTTTTTTTAGATTTTTGCAAGGCAAGTGGGTGTTTTCCTGTTCTTTTCACTAAATTACTAAGTCATGGTGTTTATTATATTCCTGGTTCTGTTCCCTTCACTTTGTAGCTATCCCTGCAAATATTCCCATGGTTCTTATTTTTTTTTGAATGTCCTCATTTGTCAAGCTTTTTACCCCAATTCCCACTGTATTCATATGCCACAATTTAGGTACCCACTTTATTTTTATTTTACTATTTTATTTATTTATTTAATGGGGTTTAGGGTTTTTTGGTAGCATTAATACCAACAAAAAATTCTAACAGGGAAGAGAAAACGGCAGAATCCCGAGTTTTTAGACAATGCACACATGATTTGTTATCCCTGGGGGTGTCCTGGTCTTGCCTTCTAGATTTCATCCTGAGAAGAGTCCCTCTCTTCCCTGCTCCAGAGTGACCTCTGTCTCAGCCTTCCCTACATGTGCATGGAGAAGACCCAGTCCCAAAGAAAAGAGGTGGGGATGTTCAGGGGTTCCATTCTAACCACTTGAAAGGCTCTGGAAAGCATCCCCAAAACAGGTGAGGAGCTCAGAGTCTTTGAACTGGGAAGGAGGTGGGGGTGGTGCCAGAAGATAGAAATCCTGAGGTTGGGCTTTCAGCCTTGAGAGAGAGGAATAAGGCAAGGAAAACAGGGAAAACTTCTGCTTCTGTTCTTTCTCTATCCCAACTCCTGCTTCCATTGCTGAGCAAAGTGATATCTCTTTATAGATCAGCAAGGTGGACACAAGTCTTCAAACCACAAGGTCCTACCTTGGCTGCTCAGGGTTCCCCAGAGCCAGAGCCTGGCTAAGTAGGGTAAAGGTAGGATTGGAGAAGGAAGGTTTAGGTAAGTGGTTCAGTTCACATTTCAAGCCAATGGGAGAGGGACTGGAATAAGAACAAAACCCCCTGAGATTAAGATGGTAATAACTAGCATAGAACCACTCGATTCATTCTATTCTGATTCCACTGACTAGAGGTGAAGAAAGGGGAGAGGCAGGCATAGAATGGGCAGCCTGGGAAGAGAAGATGGGCATGGCTGATTTGAATAGGTGGTTTTGCTTCCTCAGATCTGCCTTCCCCCATCCTTACCTCCTCATGCCACCAGCCACCAGCCACCAACCCCTGACTGTAGGCCCAAGAAGAATAGGGCTGGGCCTGCCTGGACCTGCCTCTGGTCCGCCCTCTTCCCCAGCAGGTTGGGGGAAAATTACTTGCCTGTTACTGCTTTTTATTTTTTGAAGCCAGATCAAAGGTGGGACCCAGCTGGGAGCCCTAGTAAAATCTCAGCAATGTAGAGACTTGGGAGTTTCGGAGGCAAGACCTGGAGCTGGGGAGGGGCTGTATCAGGCCTTGTCTAGGGAAGAGGGAGGGGAGCAGGAGTAGGAGTGGGGAATGTGTGGGGAATCTGGGCCAGCTTGGGTGTCACCTTGGTTTCCCCTATGGCTCTTCACTTTATAGCCACCACCCCCCCTCCCTAATACACACAACTCCCTAAACTCAGAGTCCTCAGGTTGGAAATCATTTCCCCGAGGTCTATGATCAAACCAACTAGGGAGACATGTTATTTGGTCACCTGTTGCAGTGTATGTGTTTATTGAACACCATCAGAGAGTTCTCAAGTTGCCTAATCTTACTTATTCTTCTTTAGTGAAGTCCATTCCCCTTTGACCCTGGCCTTGACTATCCCCTGTCTGTATTTTTATTTGTTTGGTGTTTTTTTTTTAACTGTTTACCTGTAGAGACTTAAAGACAGAATTTAGTCATGCCCCTGACTAGCATGGATAATGCTACCAGTTCTTCTACCTGTTTTCTTTCCTCCCCTCCCCCCCCCCAAGTCCTGTTTTGTTCAGGCTAAATAATTACAATTGCCTTTCCAGGGAAACATTTACATTGGTCTTGGACATCTCAGAGGAAGTGAACCACTTCTCTCTTCCACTGCTCCTTCCTCTTTATCCAAGCCTGTCATCTCTCTTCCCTCTAGAGCAACAGTTCTTCAGTGAGTCCATGTACTCAAATGAGAAAAAGTTAAATCTTTATTTCAATAAAAATGGTAATATGATGGGGAAAATTATTCCTTTATTTCAATATATTTAGTTTCCTTTGTTACCCTATTTATTTTATTTCAGATTCCAAAACCATTATTCCACCTCTTGGTTTCTCAAAGGAAACATGACATACATAAGTTTAGAATACTCACCCAGATTATTTGTGCCCAACCTGTGGTAGAGCATTCTGAGTTTGGATTGGGATGATCAGTCACAGTAGGGCACTGTAATTTGTCTCAAACGTAGTGATATCATTTTGGTCTTCTTTGATAATGAAGGACAAGAACCAGAAAACAAAACCAGACCACTTCTTGAACATCTTGAATTGATGTCCATGCATCTCAACCTTAATATGCTCAAATTCATTACTTTCTCCCCTTTCCACCCAGCTCTCTCTTTTCCTTCTTCCACAGAGATGTCAAATCATCTCTTTTCAACTTTCATAATATTGTTGAGGGCAACACTACACTCCTAGATTCACCCAGATTCATAATCTCATAGTCATCGTCTTTGGCTCCTCTCTCACATTTACTCCACAAATTTATCTGTTGCTAAGTCTTATAGTTTCTACCTTCAATCCCACCTCTCCAGTATGTTCCCTTCTCTCCTATCAGGCCCTTATTACCTCTCACCTGGACTTCTGTAATAGCCTTTTGACTAGTCTCACCTCAAATCTTTCTCCACTCCAGTTGCTAAAGGGGTCTTATGAAGTACAGGTCTGACCATATCATCCCCTTTATTCAATAAATTTCAATGGTTCCCAATTACCTCCAAGATCAAATATAAAATCTATTGTTAGTCTTTTAAAATCCTGCACAATCTTCACAAGCTTCATAAGGGGATGTCCAATAGCAAAACTTGGAATTCATTTCCTCTTCATTTCTTCCTCTAAGTTTCTCTAACTTCCTTCAAGACTCAGCTCAAATCACACTCTCTTAATGAGACAGTCTTCTTGGTGTGCTTTCCCCATTCCTCCACACCACTAGGATTACCTGCCATTTATACTATATATATATATATATATATATATATATATATATATATATATATACATACACACACATATATATATATATATATGTATAAAGTTGTTTAAATGTTGAATTTTCCATTAGAATGTGAACTCTTTAAGAGCAAAAACTGTATTATTACCTTTCTTTGTTTCTTTGTTGTTTAGCCCAGTGTCTGGGACACAAGAAATGCTTAACAATATTTGTTGATTGGTTTCTAGAATGCTAAAGGAGTCCACATCATAAACTTTCCTAAACTCAAAATTTAAAAAAAAAAGGATTAAAAATGTTTTTACCAGGGTGGCTAGGTGGCGCAGTGGATAAAGCACCGGCAGTGGAGTCAGGAGTACCTGGGTTCAAATCTGACCTCAGACACTTAATAATTACCTAGCCGTGTGGCCTTGGGCAAGTCACTTAACCCCATTTGCCTTGCAAAAAAAAAAGTATAAAAATGTTTTTACCTGCAATTAGGGAAATTTTTTAAAAAAGAACTCCTTCCCTAGAGAGATCAGTTCCATATTTCTTTTCATCCACAGTTATCAAAATAATCTTCCTAAGGCAAAGATATGACTTATGTCATACCCCTTTTCCCAAATCTTCAATGACTGTCAACTCCATGACAAAAAGCCCTTCACAATCTGGTCCCAATTATACATTCTAGACTTATTTATCATAAGTTCTCTTCACATTAGATGGTTCTAGACTTATTTATCATAACTTCTCTTCACATTAGATGGTCAAGCCAAAATGGATGACTTGCTTTTTCTTGAACTCAGTACTTTTTCTCCTGAAATGATGCCTTTGTGCTTGGAACTCTCTCTCTTCTCACCATGTCCCTTAGAATCTTTAGCTTCATTCAAGGCTTTGGTCAGGTATCATCTGTTCTGGAAGCTTTTCTCAATCCCATTTCTCCCTATCCCCTACAGATTTCTCTCCTTCCTCAGTGATCTTATATTTATGTTGCTACAGATTATAGCTCTCAGTAGACTGTAAGTTCCCTGAGAATAAGATCTGTTTTGTTTTTATCTCTGCATTTCTCTGCCCAGAAAGGATTTTAAACCTAGTAGAAGTTTTTTTGTTTGTTTGTTTTTTAGGTTTTTGCAAGGCAATGGGGTTAAGTGGCTTGCCCAAGGCCACACGGCTAGATAATTATTAAGTGTCTGAGGTCAGATTTGAACCCAGGTACTCCTGACTCCAGGGCCGGTGCTCTATCCATTGCACCACCTAGCCACCCCCAACATAGTAGATGTTTAAAAATGCTTCTTTAGGGGTGGCTAGGTGGTGCAATGGATAAAGCACCGGCCCTGGAGTCAGGAGTACCTGGGTTCAAATCTGACCTCAGACACTTAATAATTATCTAGCCGTGTGGCCTTGGGCAAGCCACTTAACCCCATTGCCTTGCAAAAACCTAAAAAAAACCAAATGCTTCTTTAGTTAAAATGTAGTATGGAAGGGACTAACAGGGAGCTCTTCTTCTTTATCACCACTTGTATCCATTATTGATTGTCCCTTTGGGTTTTATTAGTGGGGAAAAGATATGTGCCGATCAATTTGAGGGGGTCCTTGGTTTCAAAAAGGGAGGCATGGTGATGAGATAGTAAAATCCCTTGTCCCTAAGATTTTTAGCAGTCAATCAATCTGCATTTCTTATGTGCCAGGGATTGTACTAGGCATTACAAAGGCAAAATTAAAGTCCTTCACTGTGCTCTCAAAGAGTTTGTATTCTAGTAAGGAAAGCAGTATGTACAAAGGGGATAAGGATTGAAGCTATAGTTTTAAAGAATTGAAGGTCATGGAATGACTTGTAGAGTTTCAGTGTACAGACATCCCAAAGAATATCCTTTTCCCAATGCAGATTGGTGCCTTCTCTATCTTAGGAGAGTTGCCATAGCCACTAAGAGATTAAGCAGCCTGTCTACGGCTTCATAGCCAATTTGTGTCAAAGACAGATCTTGAATCTAGGAGTTTTTAGATCAGAGGCACAATTTCTACCAATGCCAAAAAAAAGATAAGATAATTTGGGTGATAGGGAAACAAGCATTTGAGAGGGAATAAAAAAAATGGATTTATTTAGATGAATGTAATTCTTGAGATGAATTTTGAATGAAATTAAGTAATCTAAGTGAGAAGGGAATGTATTGCAGGTGTGGATACAGAGAAGGAAGAGTTTATATACTGCATAAGCAATGTTACAAAGGTCAGTCTGGCTGGATTGGAGAGTGCATGAAGTAGAATAATGTATAATCAGACTGGAAACCTAGGTGGAAGTAGGACTATGAAGGGCTTTAAATAACAAATACAGAAACTGGCATTTGATTTTAGAGGTAATAGAAAGTTACAGAAGAGTGACATGGTCAGATCTATGCTTTAGTAAAATCACTCTGGTAGGTATGTTGAGGAACTGGAGATAGGTTAACAGTTAGGAGTCTATGACAATAGTTCAGGTGAAAGAATGGTGGTCAGCTGAGTACAGGAAAAGGGGTGGATATGAACAAAGATGTGGGAACAGACTTAACGAGATCTCTCAAATGAATGAATATGTTGGCTGAGGAGTGAGAAATTGAGGAAGACATCACACTTTCAAATCTTGGTGACTGATAGGATGGTAGTAATTTAGAGAGAAATGGAGATGTTCAGAAGGTTAGTTTTGGTGAAAAAAATGAATTCTGTTTGAAATGTCATTCCGAGGTGTCCAATATGCAGTTGGTAATGGAGGAGATGAGGAATTAAGCTCAGTAGAGAGACTGTAATAGAGACTTTGGTGGGAGAGGTGAGAAGGGGTAAAATTTCTCAATCTCCAGCATTATTTGACTGGGTCAGGTCCACCATTGTCAACTGTCAATTAATTAGACATTTCTGTGACTCCTTACAACTTTTAGCTACTGTTGAATGCTCCTATTTAGTATTTCCTTCCTTAACACTAAATGAATCCTGATTCTTGAAAATGTTAAATATTGATAGCTTCCCCCTCAGAGATCTGGGTGCTTTTGATAGAATGGGAGACAAAACTCCCAGAAGGTCTAAACACCTTCACAATTGGTCCTGTACTAGTCTCTAAGACAATATACTCATTAGAGATCATTATATACCCTAGGTACTAGGGGAGAAAGTACTAGTGGTTCGATAAGCTAACCTCTGAGAAAATAGAAGTTTCTCTTAGATGTTAAAGTCCTTAAGAGTCCATGTTTCAGACATAGGTGCTATAGATATAGATATAGATATAGATATAGATATAGATATAGAGAGATATGCATCTATCTGCTCACATGCACGTGTGTGTGTGTGTGTGTGTGTGTGTGTGTGTGTGTATGTGTGTGTGTGTGTGTGTGTGTGTGTGTGTTAGGGGAATGGGAGAAGAGAAAAAATGCTCTGGGAGACAGTAATTCAAATTCTGGCTCCAGCTTTCTCATCTTATCTGAGTCTCAGTTTCCCCATCTGTAAAATGGGGCTAATTATTCCCTCCAGGGAGATTAGAAGACTAATTGGGTAATGCCTCTGAAGTGTCTAAGGAGAGAAGGGAATCTATAAAGGAAAGGGATCATTAGAGTCTATCTCACGCCCTTTTGTTGGCCTCAATGTTGTTATTAATATTTATTGTTGTTACCAATACACATATCCTATTTCCTGAGTAAAAACTGTCTGAAGTGTTGAATTGGTTATCTTGGTTCACTTGGGTTTACAGAGTGAAGGAGGTAACTAATACCAGTGACCTTGGCCAATACACTCATTTTATAGTAAGGAAACTGAGCCACAGTGATTGCTGAAAATAGCAAGTAAAAGAGCCAGGAGTTGAATCATAGTCTTCTGATTCCAAAATGCAGCATTTATCAAACCAGATTGTGACATGACAGTTTCTACTGTTCTTGCCTTTACTCTCTAGGGCATGGGGAAAAGGATAGGAGTTTAGTGTGAGCATAAGAGCAAGAGATTCAAATCAATCAACACTTGTTAAACAGTCACTACCTACAATGCACCATAGGGCACAGCAAAAAAGCCCTAGAGGATCTTATATTGACTAGCATGGGAGTAAGACATTACTAAAAGAACTATAATTCAAGGGGGAATGTACCAAATGCAATCTGAGAAACTGAAGGAGGGAAGGATCCCTTACAGTCCCTTGGTTAGGGGGATCCTATAACCCTGGGGAGAAGATATAAAAAGTACTGAAGAAAGTAAGATGGATCTGGAGAGGAAAGGAGATGAAATTTCCCCAGGGGAATTTTCAGTTTAAGGGGGTTGAGGAGAGAAAGACAACAATATCCCATCCAACTGTATATAGTTATAGACATTAGTACTAAAGGGCAGAAGTGTTTAATAGTATTAGGTAAATATTGGAGAATTTGGGGTAGGAGACAGTCAAGAAGTCATAAAGAGAATTGTTGGCTCTGTTTTATTTAATTTTTAGTCTCCTGAGCATAATCTTTTGCAAAAGAGTGTTTATGTAAAGAGGGGATGGTTGGGTGACTGAAGAAAATAAACAGAGGGGCAGGACATTGCAGAGAGGAGGCTTGTGATCCCCATCCCCTGTCCCTGGGATTCTTCTCCCAACAATAGCAGAAAGTTTCCAGTCCACATCTACCCAGCCTGGACAGCTCGACCAGTCTGCCATTTGTAAATAGCATGAGCACCCTCTGGTGACAAAATTTGGGAAGGGCTGCAATGTCATACATCACGAATCTTGGAATTCAAAGGACATCAGAGAGCATTTAAAAAACAACCTATACATTAATGATAATCTCCTCTCTAACATGTCTGTCAAGAGTTCCTACAGCTTTTGTATGAAAGACAGTTCATTATACTGCAGGAATTGTTAGGAGGTTAAAAAAAATGCTAACTTTTGTTTTAACAAAGTAGGCTAGCATGAACGTCCCAGAGAAAAATTGTACAAAGTATATCTCTGAAAATTATTAAGCAAAACAACACAAAATAATTTGTGTAACTGACCATTCATTATAGTTTTTTCCCCCAAAAAACCCAATTCCATATTTATTCAGCATCTACTAGATATAAGGTAGGTAGTTAGGTGGTACAGTGGATAGAGCACTGTTCTTTGAATTAAAAAGATTCATCTTCCTGAGTTCAAATCCAGCCTCAGACACTTACTAGTCGAATGACCCTGGACAAGTTACTTATCTTTTTAAAATTTTATTTTATTTTTCCACTTACACACAATGTAGTTTTTCAGCATTCATCCACTTGCAAATTTATGTGTTCCAACACCCTCTAATACCCTTTCTTCCTCTCCCCCCCCCTTCCCCATGACAGCAGTTTGGTAAAAGTTGTACATGTATATTCGTGTTTAGCATATTTATATATGAGTCATACTGTGAAAGAGGAATTAGAACCAAGAAGAAAGAAAAACCATGAGGAAGGGAGGAAAAACATAAAAGAAGTTTTAAAAAAAGTGAACATTCAGACTCCATGGTTTTTTCTCTGGATGTGGTTGGCATTGTCCACAGCAAGACTCTCAGGGTTGTCCTTTGTTCTCTTGGTTCTGCTCTCTTCACTCAGCATTAAGTTCATGGAATTCTTCCCATGCTCTTCCAAAGTATGACGACTCATGAGTCTTTTAAAACAATAGTACTCCATAACATTCATATACCACAACTTGTTCAGCAATTCCCCAACTGATGGGCATCCCCTCAATTTCCAATTCCTCACCACTTCAGAAAGAGCTGCTATATTTTTGAACATTTGAGGCTTTTCCCATTTTTTATGATTTCTTTGGGATACAGACCTAGAAATGGGATTGCTGGGTCAGTTTTATTGCTCTTTGGGCATAATTCCAGATGAGCAAGTTAGTTAACCCTATTTGCTCAGTGTCCTCATCTGTAAAATGAGCTGTAGAAGGAAATAGCAAACCTCTCCAGTATCTTTGCCAGTAAAAAACCAAACAAAACCCTAAATAGGGTCATGAAGAGTAAAACATGACAGAACAATGACTGAACATCAATGTATGCAAGGCATTTTGATGTGTGCTGGATATCCAGAGACCAAAATGATACAGTCCCTACATTCAAGGAACTTAATTCTACTAAAAACAAGAAATGAAGTTTGTGTACTGTCAACTTAAGAGGCTCATTTCAAGTTATTCCATTGTATTTGACCTGCATCTTGTTGCTATTTAATGTTGCCTTTATGGACCTTCAGTCATAGTTACAGATGTAGAGCTGGAAGAGTTCTTAGAAAACCCAACACCCCCTTCTCCTTCTGGGGAGGTCCAGACACATGCAGAGTTGGCCAGGTCACACAACTGCTAAGTGGGCTTGAGGTTCACATTTTCCAACTCCAGTACTCTAGTTAGGGTTATTCTTTTGGGTTTGTTTTCTTCTCTCTTATTAACTACACATTCCTCATATGGAATCAATGTCTGGTTTCTCTAAAACTTCCACCCATTTGTCCCAGTAATGCTTTCCAAACAAGTCTTATCCTGTTTCAATAGGACAAACTTCAAATATCTTAAGATAGCTATGGTATCCCCCCCCCCCCGGAAGTTTTCTCTTGTCCACAGTAGACCATTCCTCTCTCCTGTTATTCCTCCTATATTATGATTTCCGATGACCTCACCCTTCCAATTACCCTCTTCTGTGGGTCAATATCCTTCCTATAAGACATAATAATCCAGATGTGGGTTGGGAGGGCATAGTAGAAAAGATTTCTCTTACTCAGCATTTCTTAGCCTGACATTTGTGGATTTCATGGGATCTAAGTACTTGAATGGGAAAAAAAGTATATGTATTTATTTTCTCTACTTGTAACTAAAATTTTCTTCAGTATGACTATAGAAAACACATTATTCTGAAACTGTTAATAGGGTCCATCACACAACAGAAGTTAGGAACTTCTGCATTAGGTCTTTCCAAGCTAAGATGTCTCATATTACCTGAGAAGCTCACCTCCTACTGACAGAAGCTATGGAGAGCTTGGAAGCCTTCCAGGTTCCCAATACAATTCCCTCAAGGTCTAGGTACACAGTTGGCAGTGAAGAAAGAACCTGTGGCCCAGGGAGAGAATGACTAATGTGGAATGACAGCTCTAGATACTCAGTGTTCCAAGGCCAGAAATATTTGTCCTCACTGTATTCCTCAGGAGGAAAGCAATACTTGAGAACTGAGGCTGGATAAGAAGAATGAGGCACCTAGGCGGTGTCCTGCATAGAGACCTAGTCAGTGAAGAGTGAGAAGCTAGGTGGCGCCCTAGTGCATAGAGAGCTGGTCTAGAGGCACAAGACCTAATCAGTGAAAGGGGCACTAGATGGTACCCTGGTGCAGAGACCTAGGCAGTGAAGGCGGGCAGCTAGATGGTGCCCTAGTGCACAAAGACCTAGGAAGTCAAGGGGGGCAGCTAGATGGTGCCCTAGTGCACAGAGACCTAGGCAGTGAAGGGGGGCAGCTAGGTGGCGCCCTAGTGCACAGAGAGCTGGTCTAGAGGCAGAAGACCTAATAATCAGTGAAAGGGGCACTAGATGGTGCCCTGGTGCAGAGACCTAGGCAGTGAAGGGGGGCAACTAGATGGTGCTCTAGTGCACAGAGACCTAGGCAGTGAAGGGGTGGCAGCTAGATGTGCCCTAGTGCACAAAGACCTAGTCAGTGAAGAGGGGGAAGCTAGGTGGTGCACTAGGGTACAGAGTTAGTGAAGATGGGGGGCTGTTGAAAATTCAATAAAAGGGATTAAGTCTGAGACCTTAAGAAAGAGGGGCGGCTAGGTGGTGTAATGGATAAAGCACCGGCCCTGGAGTCAGAAGTACCTGGGTTCAAATCTGGTCTCAGACACTTAATAATTACCTAGCTGTGTGGCCTTGGGCAAGCCACTTAACCCCGTTTGCCTTACAAAAGAGAAAAAAACTTTAAAAAAAAAAAGAAAGAATCTCTGATTGTGAGATTGGTGAAAGAAAGTGGAAGGAACTCATCATCCAGAATTACTCTTGACCAAATCCTTCAAACAAAGAAGGAAATAAGTGTTTATTAATAACCTATTATGTCCCAGTCACTTTACAAATATTATCTCATTTGGATCCCAACAATCCTGGCAAGAAGGTGCTATTATTAACCCTTTCATTTTGCAGATGGGAAACTGAGGCAGACTTGTAAAGTTACTTATCCAGGGTCATTTACAGTTACTTTAGAGTCTGGGGATGGATTTGAACAGAGGTCTTTCCACTTCAGGCCCAGCATTCTATCTACTGGACCACTCAGTGGACATCCAGCTTCCACTTGAAAATCTCCAGTGACTAAGGCTTTCCAGTACATCCCCAGGGAGTCACTTCTACCTTTGGGTGACAGTAATCATTAGTAAGTTTCCCTTAAATCCTTCTGAAAACTGCTTCTCTGCAATTTCCACTGAGGGTCTTGAATTCAGTCCTCTAGTTGAGTAGAGCTAGATTCTAATTCCATTAGAAAGTGCTTTAAATGGATCAACATAATGATCATGGTCATCCCTCATTTTCTCTTCTCCAGGGTAAACACCCCCAGGTTCTCCAAACAGTTCTCACTTGTTGTGGTTTCCAGTCCCTACATCCTGGTCCCCTTCTGACACTCATACAGCTCTAATATTTGACACTTGTACCTTTGGCATTTCAGTGATGGTTTTCTAGATGGAAGTATTCCATCTATCCAGGCAGACTGTAATCTCTCTACTTAGTAAATTATATATATATATATATATATATATATATATATATATATATATATTTAGGTTTTTGCAAGGCAGTGGGGTTAAGTGGCTTGCCCAAGGCCACACAGCTAGGTAATTATTAAGTGTCTGAGGCCGGATTTGAACTCAGGTACTCCTGACTCCAGGGCCAGTGCTCTATCCACTGTGCCACTTAGCTACCCCCTAGTAAATTATTTTTGAAAATTGCTGTGGGCAAAAAGGTTTTTTTTTAAATTATATTGTGATCAATCTAGTAAAGAGCATCTCTGATCATGGTTGGGCTAATCTTTGAACAACAGACATAACAGTTCATTTCTAGTCTACTCAGAGCCTTTCTAGATCCTAATAGGGCAGCTAAGTGGCTCAGTGGATAGAGCACCAGCCCTCAAGTCAATAGGAAATAAGTTCATATCCAGCCTTGGACCCCTGGCACTTATTAGCTGTGTGACCCTGGGCAAGTCATTTAACCCTGATTGTTCCCCATCCAGGGTCATCTCCAGTCATCCCAATTCATATCTGGTCATTGGACCAGATGGATCTGGAAGAGAAAGTAAGGCTGATCTATTTTGTACAGCATCCCTCTCACTTAAATCCAATTCACAAGCATGTCATGGCATCATGGTCCTCTTCAAAAATGAAAGACAAAAGGGGCAACTAGGTGGCACAGTGAATAGCACTGGTTTTGGAGTCAGGAGGGCCTTGGTTCGCACTTAATACTTACCTAGTTGTATGACCTTGGGCAAGTCACTTCGCTCCCATTACCTTGCAAAAAAACCCATAACATATTCCTGAACCTACCAGAGCTTGTACTCTTATATAACCTTCAAGACTCCAGGATTACTTCCATACCAGACATCAGATTATTTAGTAGAAGTAGAAGCAGTAATAACTGACATTTATTTGGTAGTTAAAGGGTTGTGAAGAATTTTATACACATGATTTACTTGAGCCTCATAACATCCCTGGAGGTACATACTACAGCTAGGTGGTGAAGTGAATACAGTCTGTTATATACATATTGGTTGTGTGACCCTTGGCAATTCATTTCACCCTGTTTACCTCAGTTTCCTCATCTGTAAAATGAGCTGGAGGAGGAATGGCAAAACACTCCAGAATCTCTGCCCAGAAAACTCAACGTCAACAACAAAATTTACAGCTGAGGAAACTGAGGCTCAGGAAGTTGAATGACTTACCTATAGCCAAAAAACTAGTAAGTGTTGGAGGTAGTATTAAGAACCCAGGTCTTCCTCTTTCCCCGAAGAGCACCCCATTCACCAAGACATGAGAAGACTTATTTGCTACCCATCCTCTTCATTGTAATCTTCCACAATGTTATACAGCAAACTAAGATTTAGAGCTCAGAGGCACCTAAAAGATCACCTCATTCAAATTGCTCATCTTACAGATAAAGCAACTGAGACCAGACTTGCCCCAGGTCACTCAGGTAGTAAGAAATTATGAGATGTGAAGTTAGCTCTTCTGATGGCAAATGATGAAGCATCTGAGTTAAACCTTATTGGTGGGATGTATATAACAGTAATCAACATATCAAGTACCTGTGCAGATTACTTACCCTCTCTGAGCCTTTTTTCCTAGACTATAAGACTGGAACTATCCTCAAGTTCGACCAGCAATGTTTGTATATCTCTCTTCCCACAATCCTACCAACATTCAATTTTCCTGTCATTGCCAATTCAATCGGTAAGATAAGACTGAAATTATTTTAATTTGCATTCTTCTATTAATGATTTCTGAAAACTTTTTTTCTGGTGATTGTTTCTAATTTGCCTTTCATTTTTTTGAAAACTTTGTTCTTTTTTCTCCCCCACCATTTATCAAGAAGGCAATGGCTCCAAATTTTATATATTTTTGTCAATTCCCCAGGGATTACTTTCCCTCAAAGAGAATGGGAAAGAAGTAATGTGTCCTAGTGGATAAAGAGATGGCTTCTGGGGCAGGAAGATTTAGATTCAAATCCTGACTCTGACAGGAAGTGACTATGTGACCCTGGGCAAGGGGTTTAACTTGTCAATGCTATAAGTCACAGAGAAATTATCTGCATTGGCAAGAGGAAGTGCCTAAATGAGAATACTCCACACAGAGGAAATTACAGATCCAGTTGAAAAATTTAAAAAAAGGAAAGGATTGTTTTATTTTCATCTAGCATGGTGCTTGTCTTGGCACCTGATAAAAGCCCAATAAATTCTTGTAAAATTATACTGAATCTCTGATGCCAATAGGAAATTTATAGCATCTTGAGATTGAGAGGGGGGAAAAGACAATGGACATTGCCAAATCTGACTTCCTTCCCTGATTTTACAAATAAGGAAACCAAGATTCAAAAATTGCACAGATAAAGTGGAAAAGGCAGGATTTGAACCCAGGTCCTCTAGCTCCAAGTCCAACTCTCTTCCCACTACGCTAGGGGGCAGGGAGGGGGAGGGGGTGGCTGGAATGTCCCTGTCTGAAGGTTCTGTGGCAGTTTGCAGGGAGCCATTAGCCAGAGTTGGAGGAATAGGGCTGAGGGTCACAGAAACTTAGATGAATAGGAGGAAAAGTGTCAGTGGGCATCAAAGGAAAGGATGAGGGGAGGTGGCAGAAGGTGGGAAGAACAGCTGGATGTTTAGAGGGAGAGTGAGGAGCATCTCATTTCTTCATTTCCCATGCTGGTAGAAGACAAGGAGGAAATCTTGGATGATTGCTGAGGGTGGGGTAAAAAAAAAATTCCCAAGCCCACCAACCATTCATGAACTAGCCACATGTTTGGATCCTTTTCAGCAATTGCTATAGGAGAGCACCAGGGATGGTAGGAAATGTTAGCTCCTTTGATTTCCCACAGAGAGGAGTAGCTATTTAGTAGAGAAAATGCTCAAAGGTAGGGAGACAGTAGGGAAAGGATGCCGTATGAGGAGCTGCTTTTGAATGTACGTGGAAATCTAGAAAATGGAAAATTCAGAGAAGATCTGATAGCTATTTTCAATTATTTAAAGAGCTGTCATGTGGAAGAGAGATAGCACTTGTTCTTTTTGCCCCTAGAGGAGAGATGAACATGCCAAGGAGCAAATTGAGGTTTCCTCTCAGGAAAAATTCCGAACAGTTAGAGTTGTCTAAAAGTAGAGTAAGTTACCCCAAGAGATAGTGGGTCCTCCCTCCTTCAAAGTCTTCAAGCAGAAGCTGGACTTCTTGGGTATGTTACAGTAGGGATTCCTTTCATATATGGATTGGATTTAGATGTCTGATAAAGTTGCTTCCAGCACTCATATTCTGTGAGTCTCTGAAAGGCAAAGGGAATTGGATAAAGAGTAAGGGTCAGCAGACATGGGTTCAAATCTCAATTCTGCTCCTTGACCATTGGTGTGACTTTGGGCTAGTCATTCCTCTTTGGACCTCAGTTTCCTACTCTATAAAATTAGTGGATTGGTCTGTAAAAATGATCTTTTGAGGTCTGGTCCAGCTCTGCGCCCTAAAGGCCTAATCCCCAAGCTAGATCACTAGCTCCTGGAGAGTTGAGAATAGGCTGTCATTCTAGGGGATACCAAACCTGGTTGTAGGGAAGACAGACAGGTTGATGAATGTAAGGGATCTTTGGAGATTCTTGGGCTATACAAGCAAAGGTGGGGCAATAAACCTTTTCTTTTATAATAGAAGGCACACCCTCTTTATCAGAAAAGGTAAGGATGTTGGAAGATTGAGACCTTCTCTAGAGGGCAAAGGCTAATCTCCCTCTTTAGATAAGATTTTCCCTTTCTCTGACCCCTACTTCAACACTCAGAAATAGGGACCCCTACATACATGCCAAAGGCACAGTCAGGGCAAAGAGAAACTACATGCATCAGGGGCAGTAGGGGAGATCCTGAAGAAGCAGACTAAGAGGAAGGAAAAGCAAAAAAGTGAAGTGGGCTGAAAGAGTAGCAGAGCCCTAAAAAGGAAAAGGGTGAGCAGTAGAGAAAGAAAAATTGTAGAGGGGGACAAAGTCATGAAAGGGAATCCTCAAGAGAACTTAGGGAGTCAGCAGAGAAGACAATGGGGACTTGGAAGCATGAGATTGGGGAAAAAGAGAAAGCCAGGGAACCAGAATGGGGTTAGAAATAAGAAGGGGCTACCCTTTAGGAGCAAATACAAGAGACACAAGAATGGAAGAGTCACCCCTGGCAGATGTTGAAAAGACAAGAGCATTGACCCACCAGCCTCCCAGCCTTGGCTCCAGGAAGATGGCAGCAGGTAGGGGGAAGGACAAGTGAGAAAGCAGAAAGGGGGTGCTGAAGGGGGGTTGAATTCAGGTTTGCTTTTTTTTTTGGCAAAGCCTCATCTTTCCCCTCTCCTGTGGGAGGGGAAAGCTGGGGATGGCAAAAAAAGGAACTTTTGAAAAAAGTAGGTGTTTTTCTCTCCTATCCTTAATAAGAGTAAGCTTCTTGGAA
This sequence comes from Macrotis lagotis, assembly GCF_037893015.1. NCBI lineage: Eukaryota > Metazoa > Chordata > Mammalia > Peramelemorphia > Peramelidae > Macrotis > Macrotis lagotis. The sequence continues at coordinate 191,691,709 of NC_133659.1, forward strand.
GAGAAACTATTAGATGAGTTGTGCAAAAAGGAAAAATTGCATGCAAGGGTTGTGTGTGTGTGTGTGTGTGTGTGTGTGTGTGTGTGTGTGTGTGTGTGGTGTCTGTGTCTATGTGTGGTATCTGTGTGTGTCTGTGTGGTGTCTGTGTGTGGTGCCTGTGTCTATGTGTGGTATCTGTGTGCGTCTGTGTGCTGTATGTGTGTCTGTGTGGTGTGTATGGTATCTGTGTATGTGTCTGTGTGGTGTCTGTGTGGTGTCTGTGTGTGTGTGGTGTCTGTGTATCTGTGTCTGTGTGTCTGTGTGTGTGTGTCTGTGTGTGTCTGTGGTGTCTGTGTCTGTGCGTGCGTGTGTGTGTGGTGTCTTTGTGTGTCTGTGTCTGTGTGTGGTGTCTGTGTGTGTGTGGTGTCTTTGTGTGTCTCTGTCTGTGCGTGTGCGTGTGGTGTCTGTGTGTGTGGTGTCTTTGTGTGTCTGTGTCTCTGTGTGGTGTCTGTGTGTCTGTGCGTGTGTGTGTGGTGTCTGTGTCTGTATCTCTGTGCGCGTGTGCGGTGTCTTTGCGTGTCTGTGTCTGTGTGGTGTATGTGTCTCTGTGTGGTGTCTGTGCATGTGTGTGTGGTGTCTGTGTGTCTGTGCATGTGTGTGTGGTCTTTGTGTGTCTGTGTCTCTGTGTGGTGTCTGTGTGTCTGTGTGGTGTCTGTGTGTCTGTGCGTGTGTGTGGTGTCTGTGCATGTGTGTGTGGTGTCTGTGCGTGTGTGTGTCTGTGTGGTGTCTGTGTCTGCGTGTGGTATCTGTGTGTGTGTGGTGTCTGTGTGTCTGTGTCTGGTATCTGTGTGTGTGTGTGTGTGGAGTCTGTGTCTCTGTGTGGTATCTGTGTGTGTGTCTGTGTCTGTGTGTCTGTGTGTGTGTGTGGTATCTGTGTGTGTGTGCCCCATCCTCCCTCTGGGCCCTGCACATAACCGGAGGGCGCAGGGGTGCCACTCTGCCGGGCGCCGCTAAGTGGACGGCGGCGGGCCCACGGCTCTGAGGCCCGCACCGCGCTGGGGTCTCGCAAACACCCCCGGGAGGCAGATGCTGGCCCCCCCATGGTACAGATGGGGAGCTGAGGGGAGGCCGCACACGTTCCCACAACCAGCAAGTGTCGGCATTTGAACTCAGGTTTTCCCGGCTGCAAGCCCGGCGCCGGTCGGCCGCCCGGGCATCGCCCCCTCCCGGGCCGCCCCGCTCTGGGGAGGGGGAGGGGAGGGCAGCGGGAGCCGCCACTCGCCGCAGCTTCCACGTTCGTGCGGTGCAGCGCCGTGTGCGGCCCAGCTACTGTGCTTGTTTGGGTGGTTGACCCTAAGGGTTTCTGATTGGCTCCACATCAGATCAATCTTCTTAACTCGGGGGTTAGAAGTGAGGAGAAGGGTCAAACGTGACCAATAGGAACGCAGCTAGAAGATAAGCTCCGCCGCCCCAGGCTTCCTGTCGCCGTCCGTCAACCTCATGAGGGGTGGGACTTTGCCTAGTGGATCGTTGGTCAGCTTCTCTGTCACTCATTCACGATCTGACTTTAGATAGGTAAGCTCGTCTGCCCATCAGTGAAATTTCACGCGTCGATTGGTAGAGTTCGGCGTCGCTCTCGATGTCTTTCGGCGACTGGCTGTGAGGGCTGTCGGTCCCCTGTGGGTCGGGTTCTCATTGGTAAGGGCCGCCGTCGCTCGGGCGGTGGCGGGCACTGGGATTGGCGGGCCCGGGGCGGGCGGTGTCAGGCTCTCGGCGGCGGCGGAGGCGGCGGAGGCCAGGGAGGAAGATGTCGTAATGAGCGGTGGGTCCCGGCCGCTACCGGAGGGGTCTTCCTGGCCTCCGTGGCTTGAGGAAGCGGCCAAGGGCCTCGGGGAGGGCGGGTCGGGGCCGGGGGCTCCGTCCAGGGGCTGGGCCCGGCGCCGGGGCCCGGCCGCAGGGGGGGGGGAACGGGGGAGGGAGGATTCCCGCCCGGAGGAGGAGCGGGGCCGGCCGGCCGGGCGGAGGCACCCGGAAGGGGGCGGTGGACTCCCCGCCCCCTCGGAGCCCGCTGGGCCGGAGGGCGGCGCTTCCGGCGCGGGCACCCCCGGGGCCCCGGGGCGGGGCCGGCGCCTCCCCTCGGGGCATTCCCCCCGCTCCGGACCCCCACCCCCACCCCCGAGCCGCCCCGGGCCCCGAGCGCGGCCGTGCAGCGCAGGGAGTCGGGGCAGAGGGGGGCTGCAGGGGCGGCGCCCCGCGGTAGTGGTCCATGCCAGCCCCCCGCCGGGCCGGCCCCGCGCGCCCCCGGCCCGGCCGGCAGCACGCCGCGTGGAAGCGGCCCCCGGCGGCCCGGCCCGCCCTCGGCGTGTCTTTCCTGAAGCTACTCTTTGCTCGCGAGGTCACTTGTTGCTCGGGCAGCGCGGCCCCCCCCGGTGAGGGGCCAGGGAGCCCGCCCCCGGCGGCGGGGCCCAGGGGCCATCGGTTGTCTTAGGGAGCCCGGTGGGGCCGCGGGCTGCCCCCCGGGAGGGCCGAAGGTTGGCTTGGTCTTTGGCTGATTGCTTAGGCTTCTTCCAGGGCGAGAAAGTTGAGGTTGTCAGAGAGCGGCTTCGAAGGCGAGGGAGCTGGCGCCCAGGCCGAGGGAGCCGCTGTGCCAGGAAAAGCAAAGAAAGGAACGGGTTGTTGTTGTTGTTTTCTGCAATAATGAAGATAACTGCGGTATCTTGTTTTGTTTTTAAATTCTTGTGCGCAATGAAGGGGGCGAATCTGTCAGACAACCTACCAATTGGGCTGATGTGAATGTTCCAGTCGCTTCTAACAGGCCTTAATACCTGTTGGAAATGGATTCTCATTGGCTGGGGCGATTGGTAAGTTTTCTAATTATTGTTCTTCCACTTGGTTGTGCAGATGCTAATCCTCTCTGGGGTTTTTGTTTTTGTAATTTTTTTTTTTCCCCTCCTGGTCGGTCTGACCCAACTCCAGATGGATTCTGAGAGCAGGCCATCCGACTGTTAAGGGCTACTTCTTGCCAAGGAGACACAGTTTGGCTAGTTCCTCAGTTACCTCATTTGATTATTTGCCCAGGGGGAGAGAAGTCAAGCCTAGGAAAAAATTGACTCCAAGAGGAAAAGTTTGGCATCTCTCCTGGCAGCCCACGTAGACTGGCTCTGTCTTCAACTCTTTTTTTTGGAGGTTTTGGTCCTTTGGACTCAGTAAAGTCTGAAGGAATGGTGAGGTGAGGCAACCTGATAGAGACATAAGTTTGGGGAGCCTAATGACAGCAAGAATGTAATAGGTGGAATAACTATTCACTTTTATCACTTGGCTGGTGTGAAGTGTTTAGTACCATTCTTGCTTACCTGTAGCCTTCCTGATAACCAGTTTGCCATCCTGCCCTTCCTTACAGAGTCAATGGTAGTTGAATAGCTATTTTTTTTTCCTACATTCCTGTCATAAATAGTTCCTTTTTGTGGACAAGTGGCTATTGGCAATCTTGCTTTAAAGTAGTGTTTCCCAACCAACGTGTCACAATAGATGTGTCCTAATATATTGTAGCAAACCCATGAACTTGAACATCCTTAACTTGGGCACATCTCTGTTCTTTTTTTCCCCTTTCACTTTGGTTCAGTCACAATCACCCTAAATCAAGCATATGCTTTTCAAAGGCTTACTGTCCTCCCTACTTATTCCAGGAATGCACACACCCCTACCAGATTCCCATGATTGGGATTCTTTCAACTACAAGGTGTCATGGAAAGTTAAAGTTAAGAACTTTTTTCTCTCCCCAATCTCCTTTTTAATTGATGGATGGAGAAGATCAGAATGGGAAAAGGTTGGGAAGCATTGCTTTAAAGGATAAAAGTTTGGGTCTACAGTAATGAGTAGTTAGCAATCTGTATGAGTAGGTGGTGGGTAGGACAGACTATACTCTGAAGCCCTCTGTCCTACAAGCTTGAAGTTAAACATGTGCACAGTAACTCCCAAGAATTGCTTCTGAGACATAATCTGGGGATTCTTTTGACTGGTTAACCAGTCTATGACTGCCAACCAACCTATGAATTAGGAAAACCCAGCTTTTCGAGACATAAGTAGTTCTGGAAAACAAAAAAGATTATGATGTATCCTAAAAGATGTAGATCTTCCCATTATGCTTCTACATCTGATGAGGGTAAACAACAGCTCTCTTACCCTTAATTTATTTCTTCTTTTATGGTGCCTAAACCTTTTTTTCCCCTTGAAGTGAAGCCTCAGTTTTCCTTTTCAAACAAGAGCTCTTTTTTGTATTTGCAATATTTTCTTAGCAGACCTATGAAAGTCAACTATTGCCTGTGGGCAACTTACAGATCCTAGGGTTTGTAAAAGAGAAAGAGTGTTTTATCTTATGCTAGGGAGTGAATAGGATGGGGTTTGGGGGTTGGGGGAGAAGGATGTTTTTAGTTCCTGGCTGTCACCTATGTAAATAAGGAAGGGAAAGAGATATGGTATGAAAACTGACTCTTTCTAATTTAGTAGATCTTTTCCAATTGACAACCTCCCAGGATAGAAAGTAGACTTAGCTTTGTTTTCCCCAGGAGTCTGCAAAAGAACTCACCCTCCAGTTTCTTGGTGCCTATGCAATTGTCCTTCCCATTTCAGGCAAAACCACGCTTCCTTTGTCTAAAATAGCCTGATAACAGGGTATTTTCCAAGGGACTCAGATATTTCTGACATGGGTATTTAAAAAGGCTCTTGTCACCATAAGCCCCTGGGCAGACTTGCCATTGAGTGATGAGCAATGTTCTCAAGGCCAGGGATTTTGAAGTTGCTGAGTGTCCAGTTTATCTCAGTTCAACACCTGAAGAGTAGCTGAAGCAGTGTTGAGGTGCCAGAATTGTTTGAGTCATAAGATCATGCAGACATAGCTATTAAAATCTTATTTTCAGTTGATCTCATATCCTGTTCTCACTGTTTGGTTCATTAGAATCATCTGTGTTATCTAAGCAGGAGCTTCACTGCTCTAATTCACACATAGCACTACAGAGACTTAACCCCAGGTGACTTATCTTCTTTGTGACAATTAATAGGAGTCACTAAACTTCAGATTCCAGTTTTCCACTATGCGTTGGAGTCAGCTACTAAGACTGAGTTCATTGCTTCCTGGCCTCAAGTTATTTATATTGGGGGGGGCGGTATACACATACATCTAACTCTTTCTTTCCACATGTCTCCTTTCTTCTTCTCAACTGGTTCTCTAGGTATCATACTTTCTATAGACTTTTGCGTGAATTGAATAAAGGTATTGTTCTTAATGGATACCTGATCTTTTCTGTAAATGGTAAACCAGTACTCTCTTCTGTGGAGTAAGTGAAATCACCCCTCACATAGCATAAAATGATCCTTGCTATAGATCAAGGGGTGAGTGATTATCACAAATCTGGGTCCTGTGGTAAGAAGAACTTAGAGAATTCTTGCATATCCTAGTTTTTAGGAAAGAACTCTTTTTCTCTTATTCTTTTCTCCTATCCCCCAAGGCAGAAACCCAGTGAATACTCACCATTTGTGGAAAACAGTTTTCATTTTCCCAACTCCTGTGTGTGTGTGTGTGTTTGGAATGTTTCTATCAGATCTAGAGAGCTTGAACCCTCATCTCTGGCCCAATTTCTACAGACTTCTCTCCAAAATGAACAAAATGAGAGTGAAACTCAGATTAACTACAGAGAAATGAATGAGGTGGGACCAGACAAGTGAGTTATGTGTATTGTGTGGTCCATATATCAGGACTCCTTAATCTTGCCTTAAAAGCAATTGCCTAAAATATATATATATATACACACACACACACACACACACACAAACACATATAATTGGGTTAGCCAGGGATGGAGTAAGTGAAATAAATTTTCTGCTGTATGAAAGTGAGGCATATGTTGTTTCTCTAGCAGCGGGATTGGGTTGCAGTGAATCATTCAGTTGAGTTTGCAAACAATGTTATTTGTGAGATGGACTGGTTGGGATAAGGGCGTTATTCATTCTGGGAACAGGACAGAGCCCAGTTTAACTGAACTGTGTGGGGAGACAACCTCGTGTTATCACCAGGTACTCTAGCCCGCTGAGCCAACCACTATAGTTAACTGGAGAATGACTAGATAAATCTAGTTCGTCTGGGTTTTTTCCCTTTCCTTAAGGGGAACCCATCTCCAGAAGGAGACTCTCCCTCCATATGGGAAAGTTTGACTTTGGGGTGAAATGTCTGTTACTTACAAATGATCTTGTGGAGTGTGGTGTTCTGTTTCTTATCTTTTCAAAGACAGGATCTCTGTTATTTATTTATAGTGCTTTCCTGGCTTGCTCTGCATTCCTATGTTTAGTTCTGTAGACACTCCCATTTTAGCATTTGTTTGTTAAAGAGCTTCTCAATTGATTATTAGATTGATTATAAAGTTGCCCCTGAAAGGTATGTAAGCTTGCTTTGGAATCTAACAACTGATCTCACCTTTCTTTCCATCTAAACCATCTCTATTTATCTGTTTCTCAACTGCCTTGGATAGTGCAACTTTATTCTAAAGAATCAGCCAGAGCTTGGTTCTCCCCCATCAACCATGAATCCCTTCTGTGGAAGTCACAAAGAAAGCCTGGACTGAGAAGCTGCTTTACTGGCAACAGCCCTAACTAAGCTGACCAAAATATCCTGCAGAATGAATGTTGCAAGCAGTTGAAATTCCTCCTGAGGAAATGTCATACATAGGCCTCCTTCTCTAGGCCCCAAATCATCACCAGGTTGAACAGAATAGATGGGAGAAAATTCACTTAGGGTGGATTTGACTCATTTCTATTTAGCAAAGCTGAGATTCACCGAGTGGTTTTTAAATTCTCATTTATTACAAAATTTATGAACATGCAAAGAACAACATTCAAGAAACAAAAAAATTTCTTTGAAACTACTTTTGATACATAATTTTTAAAATATATATGTATATTAAATTTAACATGTTAGTAACAAAACTGTCCCATTTGTCTGCATCTTCCTCTTCTCTCTCCCATGTTTTTTTTTTGAATGGCTTTTATTTTTTAAAATTTGGCACATATATATTTTTTTATAGATGAAGTCATCATCAAAAAAAACTTGTTATAAAAAGTTATGATTACTGATTATTTAGTACTTCCTATTTTTGGCATTGATCCTACTCTCTTCTCCTTTTACCCTGTCCAACTTCAAAAGTATTTTGCTTTTACTACCACCCCATTTGCCCTTTTTTTCTTTCACCTCCTTCTCTTATCCCATTCCCCTCCTTTCTTGAAGTGTAAAATGTTAGTGTATATAATTCCCTTATTGTACCAATTGCAATGAAAGTAAATCCTCCTTCCCCCTCCACTGAAAAAACTCTTTCATGCCTCTTATAAGTGAAATAATTTATTCCATTCTAAAATTCCCTTTTGATTTCTTTAGTGCATTTCTACTTCTCCCCCTTGATTTTATTAGATAATCAATCCATCATATTCAATTCACACTCATGCTCTCTAACTTCCCTAGCAATGAGTAATTTTCCCCATGTTCTTTTAATAATTCCTTTGTGCTCTATTATTTTTTCTTTTACTTCACCATCACTGTCCTTCAGATCCTCCTATCTAATCCCCTCCACAGAAACACCCTCCCATTTAACAATTATAGTGAAGTATAATAAAAACATTATTGTAGTGATCAAAGTTCTGGAGCTATTCAGAATTGCTTTCCCTAACATCACTGGGAAATCATTTCTTGCTTCTACTCAACTATATATCTTTTTCCACAAACCTTAACCAAATTTCTCTGAATTTGTAATGTTGTGAACAGTACGTTCACTGATGGTCACCACTTCCTGCTCTTTGCTACCACAAATATTAATATTCTTGTATGTGGGGATTTGTTTTGACCTTTTGGCATACTATGTGTTTAGTATTGATATATTAGTTCTATATGTGTTTAGTATTGATATATAGTTCTGGAAGAGTTGGATCCCCATCACCATCCATTTTCCTCCCCCCCCCCCCCCCCCCCCCCCCCCCCCCCGCAATGGCCATTTTTCCTTTATTTTGTTAACTTTGCTGAGTTGATGGGTATGTGGTAGATTCTGAGTTATTTCAATTAGTGTTTCTCTTGTTAGCGATGGCTTGAATAATTTTTTTCATGTAGTTGAAAGACTATTTCTTCTTTTGAAAACTAACTGTGCATGTCCTTTGGTTCTTTATTTACTGAGGGAATCACTCTTGTTTTCACATATTTGTATTGATTTCTTAACTGTCTTAAAAAGCAGACCATTATTTTTTTGTTTTGTTTTTTTAGTTTTTTGCAAGGCAAATGGGGTTAAGTGGCTTGCCCAAGGCCACCACAGCTAGGCAATTATTAAGTGTCTGAGACCGAATTTGAACCCAGCTACTCCTGACTCCAGGGCTGGTGCTTTATCCACTGCGCCACCTAACCACCCCAGAGCAGACCATTATTAAAGAAATTTGCTGCAGAGATTTTTTTTTCCTCCCTAATTAACCCAAAGGGTAAATTTTCTCACCCTTCCAAGCAGAAAAAAGCCCTTTCTCACATAGTGCTTTTTTTGTTTGTTTCCAAGCTTTCCCTCATGTGTCTTTCTCTCTTATTCTTAAGCATTTTTAGATTTTTCACCAGAAAGGGTCTCAAGAGTGGTTTGATGATGCCCAATCTCATAATATAGGGATCCTCTTTGGACTTTGCTCTTTTCTGCATTACCTGTGATCTAAATCATCCTAGATTTTCAGGAATGAGAGAAAGGGGAAACCTTTAATGGATTAGGAATTAAATTATTGCCTCATCTTTGCAAAGGAGACTCCAGTTGGTGGAAGCCTTAGGAAGTTTCCATAACCACTGGTTTGGCTGCTGCCATATTAAGAGATTTACATAGTCCCTGGTACATACCAACTAAGTGCTTCTTAATTGATCCTTTTCTCACTCAGTGCAATTCAACAAACCTAGACTGAGCAGCTAGCACTTGGGAGGTGTTATACTGAAGGATTCCATCTTTAAACTTTGAAAGAAAATGCAAGAGACATAACACAATATATGTATGATATTGGAGAAGAAGTAAAAGTGAATCTCAGACTAGTCTCAACTGCAGAATTCTTAAGAGAAAGGCACTTTTGTCATTTCAGGATGCTTAGATCTATTTTAGAAACTAGATGAGACATTGATAATAGCACATCAATTGTATGTCTGAAAATTTGAAGACCTGGGTTTCAAATACTGTCTTGGGGTTCACATACTGACCTATGTGTCTCGAGGAAATCATTTAACCTTTCACTGTCTCTAAGCAACTCTGTAAGACACTTAAAACTGATTATTGGACAGACAGGTTTCCTCACCTTAATTTATCAGTGATGAAGAAATCATTGGTATATGACCCTTCCCCCTGGTGCCCCCCCAGCCATAAAGTGGCTGCTATTGAAATTTTTTTTAAAGGCCAAAGATTGTTTTTCAAGAAATGCTAATGATTACTGAAACAAAGCTTGCATAAAGATTAAACTTGAACCCCAGCAAGGCCAATTTTATTATCTATTTAAATACTTTGGGTCATAGCATTACAATTTTAATTTTTTATGTGTCTCTTAGACCTTTGTTCCTTTTCAGATCTCTGCTGGGAATGTCTCAGTTTTTTCCACTGGAATTTCAGAGAAGAGCAGAAATATTTTTCTGTTTTCCCTGGACCCAGCTTGTAGCCAGCCTTAGGGGCCACAAAGACCTCAGTGACCTAGGGAAATCCGTTCACAAATATTTGGGGGGGGGGGGTGTTTGGTTTTAGGGGGTTTTTTTTTTGCAAGGCAGTGGGGTTAAGTGACTTGCCCAAGGCCACACAGCTAGGTAATTAAGTGTCTGAATCCGCATTTGAACTCCAGTCCTCTTGATTCCAGGGCTGTTGCTCTATTAACTGCGCCACCTAGCCATCTCCCATTGACAAATATTTGTCGGACTACTTCTGCTTACCTGCATCAACTCGGGAACAGATTGGGGAGGAAATAAAACTTGTGAAACAGAGCAGCTTCAAGAGTAAGCAATCGGGGCGGCTAGGTGGCACAGTGGATAAAGCACCAGCCCTGTAGTCAGGAGTACCTGGGTTCAAATCCGGTCTCAGACACTTAATAATTACCTAGCTGTGTGGCCTTGGGCAAGCCACTTAACCCCATTTGCCTTTCAAAAACCTAAAAAAAAAAAGCAATCCTGGGGGCGGCTAGGTGGCGCAGTGGATAGAGCACCGGCCCTGGAGTCAGGAGTACCTGAGTTCAAATCCAGCCTCAGACACTTAGTAATTGCCTAGCTGTGTGGCCTTGGGCAAGCCACTTAACCCCATTTGCCTTGCAAAAAAAAAAACAAAAAACAATAATAAGCAATTCACATTTGGCATCCAAAGGAAATTCACTTATCCCCAAACTGATTTCAGTTCAGTCTCCTAACATTTTTGAGACAATCTTATCCAACCCCAAGTGACTCACCCTAGATCACACAGGTAGTATGTGCCAAAGAGAGGATTTAAATCTAGCACCTGTCCTCATTCCACTGTACCACCCTCCTCTTCCAGGCTGAATAATTCCCCATTATTAATAAAGCAGACTTGAGCCAAGGACATTTTTTAAAGAAAAACAACCACTTCTTATTATTATGTGTATATGACAGAAGTTTAGACTTGAAGGGACCAAGGACCTCATCTATCTGCTCATTAGTAAATTTCTAGATAGATCTTAATGTTTACAAGTTTCCTCTTCCACTAAGTTAAGATTTGCCTCCCTACAAAATCTACCCTAATTCTGCCTTCTGGGGCTACACAGAATAAATTGAATTTTTCTTTTATATATTTGAAAACGTAGGGGAAGCTGAGTGGCACAGAGAACAGAAAGCCCTGGAGTCAGAAGGGCCTGAATTCAAATGGGGCCTCAGACACTTGATGTTTACTAGCTGTGTGACCCTGGGCAAGTCACTTAACCCCATTGCTTCACAAAAACATTAAAAAATAAAAAAGAACCGCATATCCTTCCTAAGTTTTTTCCCTTGATTAAGCAATTCTTTGAATTGTTCCCTCTGTGACATGGTTTTAGGTCCTTTCACCAGCCTAGTCATGGGTTTGAGGGTGTGCTCTGGTTTCTTAGTATTTTAAAATATATTTGCACATCATCTCTTGAGATATGGTCTGGTTAGTATTTAGAGCACAATTGTTAGTATCCTTGTTATGGGCATGATAATTATGTTAATATAGACTAGAATTATATTCATGATTTTTAGAGGTCATCTTGCACAGTTGGCTTATTTACCTACCTCTAAGCACAGAACTTTGTGTAGATCCCTGTTGAGGATCCTTTTTGCTTTAGTCCATTATTCCAAATTTTTGAGATATATTTGAACTTTGACTATGTCCTCCCATAAACCAGCTATTCCATTCCACATTGTGCTGCCTTGTTCATGTGGTTTTGAACAGGACAGGACTGCATCCAGAACCCCAGGGCACATGGGGTTCACAACTTACACTCATATAGTACTTGATTGAATACTGTTCAACCAGCAGGGAATCCACCCACTGTACTCATCCTCTTCAACCTCTTTCTTGATGAGAAACTTGTCAGATGCCTTGCAAAAATTAAGATATAGTACATCCATAGTATGGCTTTACTATATCACCAAACTTGTCTTCAGAAGCAGTAAGCCTAGTATGGCAAGACTATTGTTAATGAAACAGCCATGCTTCAAAGGGCTTATGAACCATCTCTTAGAGAATTCCTTCTAATATTTTCTTGGGAATTGACAAAAAGGTCACCATCTGCATTCTTGGGAAATCTACCTTTATTCTTTAGTGAAAACATCTGCTCATCTTCAGCTTTCCAGCACCTCTCCTTGTCACTATAATTGCTTAAAGATTATTTAACTGACCGTGTTTCCTTGGTCAGATCCAAAAATATTTTCAGTCCCCTGGGTTGTGATTCATTTGGGCTTGGAATCTTAAACCTACTTAAAGAATCCTGATTCTCTTTTACCATCATCTTTCCCACCTTGGGCTTTTAATTCCCTCCCAATTATATTTGTATTACTCTTTTTTTGATCATTCTCCTTACTGGAGAAAATGGAAGCAAAATAGAAGTAAAGCAGTTATTTTTCTCTGTTATCATTTGCCTCAATGTAATTCTTTCTTGTTTTTCATGTTTCTTCAACAATCCATTTTTATTAAAGGAAGCATTTTTCATGAGTCTGACACTCCTTATCAGCTTGTTCAGCTCTCTTGGATTTGACTTTGGGCAGCTTCCCATCTTGCATTTTTTTATTTTGTTCATGCTATATAAACATCTCAATATGTCAGCTTTCTGGGAAATGCTTTTAATTTCCACCCCTTTTTTCCTCATTGGGATTATTTATTTTATCAGAATTTTTTTAGTTTCTTTTTAATTTTTAGTTTTTTGGGTTGTTTTTTTTTTTTTGCAAGGCATTGGGGTTAAGTAGCTTGCCCAAGGACACACAGCTAGGTAATTATTAAGTGTCTGAGGCCAGATTTGAACCCAGGTACTCCTGACTCCAGGGCCGGTGCTCTATCTACTGCGCCACCTAGCCACCCCCCAGAATTTTTTTAAAAAGAGTCTGTTTCTTAAACTTTTTCCTGTTAGGGTCTTTGGCCACAGGATATAAATTTCTTCTTTTGCGAATGCTTTGAAATAATTCTGCCTCTGTCCAGCATTCCTAGCTCTGACATTTACAAAGAGATGGGATGGATTTTTTTGAAGTGCTCTTCCATTTCAGTTTCTCTAATCAGTTCTTCTTTGAGGAATTAAATCAAATGTAGCTTGAAGAGAGGAATTCTTGATTTTCTCTGTCATTTTATGAGATACTCTACTTGTAGGGGGAGCAACACCTCTAGTGAATGCTGTTACCTGTTGTCTTCTTAATCATTCAAGGGCAACTTGTTTGGCCACCAGCTAGGCTGACTGAGAAACATGTACCTTTTCTTCTTCATCTTGTTAGGAACCAGTAGTACAGCAGTGTTCTTGGTGCAGATCAGTGGGCAAAGAATGAGGTCATATTATCATTGATTTGCTAGGTTGGTTTGGGTTTATTTTTTTTTTAATTTTATCTTGGTGTTTTGTTTGCTTCCATTTAATAAACAAAGGGTCTCACATCCCATGGTATTTATTAAACAAGCCTGACATGACCCTTCAAATATAGTTGAGGAAGAGGAGAATTTTCTAGTGTCCTCATCCCTGACCTGCTACAGAAGAAACTTAAAATTGACTGTAAGGGGCAGCTAGGTGGCGTAGTGGATAGAGCACCGGCCCTGGAGTCAGGAGTACCTGGGTTCAAATCTGGTCTCAGACACTTAATAATTACCTAGCTGTGTAGTCTTGGGCAAGCCACTTAACCCCGTTTGCCTTGGAAAAAAAAAACCTAAAAAAACCCAAAATTGACTGTGAAATATACCTGCTTTACCATTCCACTCATAACAGTGTTTGCTATTTCCATGGTATCCCTATCCCCTTTTTCTCTCTTCATTTTTCTTCTCACAGCAACTCCATCCCATTCTTCCTCTGACTTCCTATTCCAGCCCAGCCCCAAGGGTTGTCATCATATGTCCTCTGCATACTCTAACCCTCTCATCCTCCCCAGGACAGATTAGTATCCTAAATCTTCTTTCCATAGTTAGCACTCCCAGTCTTCACCTTTGTCTTTAGGGCTAGGATCTCAATTTATTCAGTTATTACTATGTCCATATACTCTGCTGGATGCTGAGGACAAAAAAACCAAAAACAAAGAATCTGTACCAACCCTCCAGGAACTTATTTTCCTAGGGGTATGGGGGTGAGGATGGTGGAATGTATGCAAGTAAATCTCTTTAAAAGAAGTACCAAGAAATTCAGGGTCAAGGGAGTACCAAACACCTGTGGGAAGTCTGAAAGACTCTTGGAGAAGGTAGTACTTGGGTTGAAATAGGGGATTCCAAGAGCTGGAAATAAGAAGATACATGTCAGGCCCCAAAGCAAGATATGAGCTGTCCTATATGGGAGACAAATAGCTAAGTTTGGCTGGAACAGATAGCAGGAGGGAGAGTAATGGCAAATAAGGCATTGAGGAGCTATGAGGAGCTTTAAATGCCTGGCAAAGGAATTTGTAATTTATCCTTGAGGTAGTAGGGAGCTACTGAAGCTTCTTGAGCAAGTAAGTGTTGTGATCAGAAGTATACTTTTAGATTATCAATTTGACAGTATTATGGAGGGAAATGGGTTAGTTGCTGCAATAATCCAGGTGAGAGGTGATTTGAACTTGAACTAATATTATGGTGGGAGTGGAGGAAAGTTAGGTTGTAGAGGTAAATTAGCCAGACCTGGAAATTAATTGCTGGCGAAGTTTGAGCAAAGGATTGAGAATGGCTCATAAGGTTTAAACCTGGGAGCACGAAGTATGGGGTACCCTCAACAGAAAAAAGGGAAGTTAGCAAGAGGGATGTAACAATAACAAATACTATATAGGTCACTGAGCCATCCACATGGAGATGACCATTGGGCAAAAGTTGATGATGCCAGAGTGGAGATCTGGAAAGGAACAAGGACTGCCTCCTCTCCAAGGCACCTGAGGCTCGGGGCCTGGGTGGTGATGAGGAAGCAAGGGAGACCAGTACACCTGGCTTATGTAATTAGGTTGTCTTTGAGGTCAGGGGTCCCCTGCAGTGTCCAGCATGGGGTCTTTGTATATGGCAGATGGTTAATAAGTATTTGGTTGTATGATGTCTGTCCACTGGCCTCCTTCACTATTCAGTCTTATTTTCAGTGTCAAATAAGCCTCATGGGATATTGGAAAGAGGTCTGAACTTAAAGCATAGGACTAGAGTTTGAAACCTGACCCTGCCATTTACTGTCTGTGGGGCCTGGGGAGATGTCCTCTGTTCCCTTGAGTTCTTATGATCCTCCAGTCCAGTAGTCATCCACATCTGCCCTTCACTGTATTCTGCGGCAACAAGCACTGGCGTTTTTCTCCTTTTTTTTCTATTCTCCTGCAAAATGTGTGATTTTAGACTATTCTCTCACTATTATTATTAGATATTTCTTTCTGAACAAGTCTGCTCTTCCATTGCCATATTCCAGACTCACGCCCCTGGGTGATACTTAGGAAACTTGGTGTCAAAAGTGT
The DNA here is from genome assembly GCF_037893015.1 of Macrotis lagotis. Taxonomy (NCBI): domain Eukaryota; kingdom Metazoa; phylum Chordata; class Mammalia; order Peramelemorphia; family Peramelidae; genus Macrotis; species Macrotis lagotis. The sequence goes on from NC_133659.1 coordinate 191,706,815, forward strand.
TGTTCACTTTGTTTATTAACTATCTTCTATGCCCCAGCTGTTGACCTCTGAGACCTCTTTGGCCTTTATTGGTGCCATACAGTCAGATACAGCTGAATGCCCTTAGTGGGCTCTGCCCAGCAAGAATCTTGGTCATATGATCCTCTGGCACTTGGCCTCCCAGCTTAAGCTGAAGTCAAGTTTAGCAGGGAAGCTGAGAGTTTCCCCAAAATTATTCTGCCTCCACCCCAGATAGTAGCTTGTGCTTCTGCCATTGTCCAGCAGAGGGAAGCAATGTCTATGGATAGCAGAGCTGATCTTACAGAAAGACACTCGAGTATCTTCACATTGTCCCAGAAATCTTATAATCCCCCAGGGGTGCAACTGTCCAATGGGGCAGGCATATATAGAGCAGATTTTGATTAGAGGAGCATTAGGATGACTAAGAGAAGTGTTTGGCCCCCTCAATATTTGAAAGTGAAGTGCTTTGTGAAAGGATAAACACAGTGTATTGACTTTGGGGTGGGCGATATGGATGATGAGTGAAACATAAAAAGTGAGAAACCTCTGGAAACCCTCTTTTTCAATCTTCTTTCTCTTCCTTGCAGAAGATCAACAGACCAGTATGGCTGCCACTGCTGCTGTCAGTCCCAGTGAATATCTGCAGCCTGCTGCCTCTACTGGCCAGGTGAGGGGGCTCTGCATAAGCCCAGACATTCTTAGGACTAAAATAAAATCCTACCCCAAAGAGCTCCCCTTGTACAGGGTGTCCCAAGAAGTACCCTATACCTATATCATAGAGTCCATTTTCATAGTATTCTTAGATAAGAACAGGAATAGAGCAGTTATCTCCGTTTTATTAAAGTAATTTAGACCGAGAAAGATTAAGTGACTCCTTTAATGGTAAGTGAGGAGTAGAACTCCAATGTTTACTTCAAACCAATCCATACTGCCTATTATAGGAGAATAGATTATGGAAATCTGTTCACTTTATTATGAGAAAATTACTCCCTGGTCTTTGGGAGACCAGGATCTCTTTTGGACATTAGGAAAAAAAGTGTTGTTCTCTTCCTTTACCCTTACCTCCTGTGGTGGATGTTACCATCCTCCCTTACAAAGCTGAAGAACTTAGGGTGATGAGTGACTGAAGTTGGAGACAAGGATAGGAGAAAGAGCTGGAGAAAACTGGGGGTGAGAGGCTAAGTTAGTTCTGAATAATCACACTTCTGTGGTGTTTCCAAGGAATTCTTTCAGAGGGATTCCTTGGATCTTTGAAGGCATTGTCTTTGTTGAAAAGTCCAGAACAATAGTTTTTGAGCTTCCATTCCAGATTGGGGAAGAGCCAACAGGAAAGAGGGAGGAAAGGTCCCTGATGAATTCTGCCTATCCATATTAGAGAGGGCTCTTACCAGGAACAGCAAAGAGCGAGCAACCAAAGAGGAATAAAAGACAAGTCATTCCACTTCTCTGTCTAGTTTACTCATTTGTAAATGAAAGGGTTTGACTAGGTTATCTTGGTCTTAGCACCTGTGAGTCTAGGTAAGATAGAGACGAAAATGGGAGCAGAATAGAGGGAAGAAGGGGGCAACAGGAAACTCTTTATTCTCACTTCTTTTCTCCTCTTGGGTTTTTGCAGGACTCCCAGCCATCACCTTTAGCCCTACTTGCTGCAACATGTAGCAAAATTGGTCCCCCTGCAGTAGAAGCTGCTGTAACACCACCTGCTCCCCCCCAACCCACACCACGGAAACTTGTTCCCATCAAACCTGCCCCACTTCCCCTCAGCCCTGGCAAGAACAGTTTTGGGATCTTATCCTCAAAAGGGAACATACTCCAAGTTCAAGGTTCACAACTGGGCACATCCTATCCAGGTGGTCAACTTGTGTTTGCTATCCAGAACCCTACGATGATCAACAAAGGGACCCGGTCCAGTGCCAACATTCAATACCAAGCAGTTCCTCAGATTCAAACAGGCAGTGGGCAGACCATCCAAGTCCAGCCTAACCTCACCAACCAGATCCAGATCATCCCTGGCACCAACCAAGCCATTATCACTCCATCCCCATCCAGTCACAAGCCTGTTCCAATCAAGCCCGCCCCCATCCAGAAGGCTGGCTCTACAGCACCTTTGCAGAACCCGGGTGGTATGGTGAAGCTGACGGGTAGCGGTGGCAATGTGACCCTTACTCTGCCTGTCAACAACTTAGTGAGTACCCCAGACTCAGCCACCCCGACTCAGCTGCTCACTGAGAGCACCACTGCCCCAGTGGTCAAACCAAACAAAAAAATGAGGAAAAAAGGTCTCCCCGCCTCCTCCCAGCCAGCTGTGGCAGTAGCTGAACAAGTGGAGACCGTGCTGATTGAGACGACAGCAGACAACATAATCCAGGCCGGGAACAACCTCCTCATTGTGCAGAGTCCTGGAGGGGGCCAACCAGCCATGGTACAGCAGGTGCAAGTGGTTCCCCCCAAGGCGGAACAGCAGCAAGTGGTGCAGATCCCCCAACAAGCTCTTCGAGTGGTGCAGGCAGCCTCAGCTACACTCCCCACTGTCCCCCAGAAGCCTTCCCAGGACTTTCAGATCCAAACGCCTGAGCCAACACCCACTCAGGTACCTTGCTGACATTAGGTTCTCTCCACTCCCTACCTTTCCACCTTTGCCTTTCCATAGGGAATGTGAAGTTACTTGTAGGTAGGAGTTGGAAATCTAGATCACTTCTCTTTCCAATTGAGCTTTTATAAACAGAGATTGACTTTGGGGAAGTGAGGCAACAGATGGGTATATTTTGGAATAGGAAGAGGGGGGTGTGACCTCAAAGTGGGAGGGATTGAGGTTCAGTTGGAGTCAGTTCAAGTAATGAGTGATAACATTTTGGGAACTGGGTCTGTACTGGCAGAGAAGGAAAAGTATCTAGAGTTCTTGCCTTCAAGGAATTTCCAGTCCACTTGGATCATAGAGTAAAGGCATTGAAACAAAATGCTGCTTGGCGTAATGGATAAAGCACTGGCCTTGGAGTCAGGAGTACCTGGGTTCAAATCCGGTCTCAGACACTTAATAATTACCTAGCCGTGTCTTGGGCAAGCCACTCAACCCCATTTGCCTTGCAAAAAACTTTAAAAAAAAAAGAAAAAATGCTGCTGCTGCTGCTGCTGCTGCTACACAGGATCCATGTCTATGTCAGGAAGCAATAGAGCAGGTCTCTATTAATTGAGGAGAGGAGTTGTACAGAGAATCCAATCCCATGTAATATTTTGTAGCACAATTGACAGCATTAAAGTGTATTTACTTGGAACATTCTATTCTAGGGATTAACAATCAAGGGAATGAATAAATGGGAGATAAGGGGGAAACAGCCCCAAGACATGCTAGGGATTTGAAAATTGATAAAGATAATTCACAAAGTGGAAAATCTGTAAGGTAATCATTAAGAGTTGACCATGGATGTCAAGATTAAAGGATGGGCTAATGGCTGGGAACAAGTAACAGTTATATAATAGATAGCAAGCATTTATTAATCAAGAGTTTAAGAAAACAAAGACGGTTCCTGTTCTCAAGGAACTTTCATTCTAATAAGAGAGAGACAACATGTAAATAATTAGGCATAAATGAGATACAGGATAACTAGAAGGAAGTCTGAGAAGAAAAGTTCCTGTAGAAGGGGAGGATTTGAGATGAGTATAAAAAAGGAAGCCAAGCAAGCTGTAAAGACTAATCTTTTATCAGTTTCAATAAGATTCTGTACCTTGGTGTGAATTCTCATTCTCTAAAATTATCTACAAAGGAATAGGATCCTGCTGATTTAAAAAGATACTTCATACATACGCTTGGAAAACTTGCAATCAACTCTTACTGACTGCAGGAAAGAGACTCTAGTTAGTTGACAACAGAAGTATAAGAATGATTCATAAACACTGACGTATCAAGTTCAACAAATAAATTAATTTGCTATCTGGTTATTCAGGTTAGGTCCTGATCAATTCAAGGACATTTCATCTTGACCTCATATAAATCAGTAGTTTGACTGACTCTATTTATACCTGTGGTTGTAAAAATGCAATATGGCAAGCAGACCTCATTTTTTTTCTTTTGGTTTTTGCAAGGCAGTGGAGTTAAGTGACTTGCCCAGAGTCACACAGCTAGGTAATTATTAAGGTCAGATTTGAACTCAGGTCCTCTTGACTCCAACACTGGTGCTCTATCCACTGTGCCATCTAGCTGCCCCCAGCAGATCTCATTTCTATCTCAAAATTTGTTATTTTTAGGTTTTTGCAAGGGAAATGGGGTTAAGTGGCTTGCCCAAGATCACACAGCTAGGTAATTATAAAGTAAGTGTCTGAGGCTGCATTTGAACTCAGGCACTCCTGACTCCAGGGCTGATGCAGATCTCATTTCTAAAAACCTAAGGAATGATGTTTTTCATATACTTGTGTGTGTGTGTGTGTGTGTATACATATATATATATTTAGAACAAGGACTTTAAATACCTCCTTCCCTTTTCAAAATAGAAAATTATTCTCAGTTTAAAATGAGCAAGACAAGATTTTAGAATATCTATGCTTGCAAACATCAGCTCAGACTTTTCTCTTGTAAAAAATTATTATTAAAAAAGTTATTTTAGGGATGGCTAGGCAGTGCAGTGGAATAGAGCACCGACCCTGGAGTCAGGAGTACTTGAGTTCAAATCTGGCATGTTAGACACTTAATAATTACCTAGCTGTGTGGCCTCAGACAAGCCATTTAACCCCATTGCCTTGCAAAAAAAAACCTTAAAAATTATTTTAAATTCTTAAACATCAGAATTAATAATCATAACAGCTTATATTTTACACCAAATCACTCAATAGTACTTAATCCAAATAGCCTATTCCGTGACCATCTGTGAGAGCACATGAACTAGAGGGTACAGCTAGTGCTAGCTTTGGAGTAAAGATCTCACTTCGATTTCTTCCTGTTTGACCATAGAATAGTCACTTCTCGAGGAACCTCAGTTTCCTTCTCTGTAATACCCCTCATACCAGGTTAGTAGAAGCTTAAATAAGCTTTTCCCTTTAAGGTGCTTTGTGATTATCTGTTGTTACTGTACATGGTTGAAGTGTAGCAGTGAGACATAAGCTTTCTATAAATTCATTAAATACACACACACACACACACACACACACACACACACACACACACACCAACTACAACACAAAAACCACCCAGATAAGATGTGAATACAGCTCTCCTATACTGACTTGTGATGGTCTTGAGTAAGCCTGATGACCTCTCTGTTTCAGTTTTCTCATTTTTAACATGATTAAATTGGACTAATGGACCTATATAACCCCCCTTCCAACTGAAAAAAATTGTCTGATTTTTTTGTTTATCTATTAAACTGTTCAAATCATCAGTTATTCATCTATAACAAACAGGTAAGGCAGTGGGCTGTTGGGTACTGTTCAAAACTGAGAAGGGATATTTGGGTTTTTATTGAATATATTCACCAGTAACCAGTCTGAGGAACCTTTAAGATGTGTCGTCTATGAGCAAGAAAGACTTAGTCTAGCCCTGCCCATGCCTCTGATTCTCAGTAGGTTTTTTGTGGGTTGATTGATCCTCTTTTCTCTCACCCCCACCCAGATCTACTTCAGAATGCCTTCAGGGGAGCTGCAGACAGTCCTCCTGCAGGAACCCCCTTCAGTGACAGTGCCTGCTGCCTCCACCACCTCATGTAGTAGCCCTGTAGCCCGAGGCCCCCACTTGGGAGGCCCCAGTAAAAAGCATTCAACCGCTGCTTCTCGAAAGGAACGGCCCCTGCCAAAGATAGCTCCCGCTGGAGGCATCATCAGCCTGAATGCAGCCCAGCTGGCAGCGGCTGCCCAAGCTATGCAGACCATTAATATCAATGGTGTCCAGGTCCAAGGTGTGCCTGTCACTATCACCAACACTGGAGGTAAGAAAATTCTGTCGGCCTTGAAGTCTGTTGGCCTACCAAGTCCCACTCTCCCTGCTGCTCTCCCATTTCCTTCTCCCTGATTATTTTCCTTCTCTTCATCAGGGCAGCAGCAGCTCACTGTTCAAAATGTTTCTGGGAACAACTTGACTATCAGTGGCCTGAGCCCTACACAGATTCAGCTGCAGATGGAACAGGCACTGGCAGGAGAGGTCCAGCCAGGGGAGAAGAGGCGTCGCATGGCCTGTACTTGTCCCAATTGCAAGGATGGAGAGAAGAGGTAATTCTGAGAAGAATGTCTGGCCTGAGCCCTCTACCCTCCCCACCACCACCATCACCACTTTGTTGTCCATTCTGTCCTCTTCTACCTGCCATTTATCTTGTCTCATCATCTTCCACCTGTCTTGTGGCCCTCACTTTCCCTTCATTTCTTCCACTGCTTCTCTACATCCATCTCTAGGTCTGGAGAGCAAGGTAAAAAGAAGCATGTATGCCATATCCCCGACTGTGGAAAGACCTTCCGAAAGACTTCGTTGCTGCGTGCCCATGTGCGTCTGCACACTGGAGAGCGGCCCTTTGTCTGTAACTGGGTCTATTGTGGCAAGAGGTTTACACGCAGTGATGAACTCCAGCGGCATGCCCGGACCCACACAGGTCAGACCCCTGCCTCCCCAGCACTCCACCATTTCCATGCCACCTCAGGCAGTGTTAGTAGGCAAGGATAACATTTTAGGAAGAGGGTGCAGGATGGAAGGTCTAATCCCACCACTGGCCTTTGCCTTTTTATAGCCCTGGATAAGTCACTTCCCTTTCCTGGGTCTCAGTTCTTTTTTTTTTTCTTTTTTTTTGATTTTTGCAGGACAGTGGGATTAAGTGATTTGCCTAAGGTCACAGAGCTAGGTAATTATTAAGTGTCTGAAGCTGCATTTGAACCTCAGGTCTTCCTGACTCCAGGGCTGGTGCTCTATTCATTGTGCCATCTAGCTGCCCCTTCAGTTCTTGATTCTATAAAGTGAAGAGGATAGACTTGAGAACCTCTAAGGTTCCTACTAACTTCAATCTATGGTCCTATGATTCACTTCTGAGTGGAGCTGGGATTTTCAGCAGAAACTAACTCATCCCTCTGTACATATAGAGCACAAAAAATATGGAAGGTATAGTTCTTCTGCCTAGGCCTTAGGGAGCTGGTTATCTTTTGGGTAAATAGTCCTGGCCATTGGGGAAGAGATAAAATGCACAGGCACGAAACAAAAGAGCTATTTTCAAAACAGCATGGCTAGAATTGGAATAGAAGTGAATAGCTATGTCTTGAAGAGATCAGAAGAAGGTGGATTCAAACATTCTATTTGGAGGGAAAGGATGTCTGTGGATGAGTAGGAAGCAGTTAGTAGGGTATCATCCCAGATGTAGAAAATAATACAGAAGCATGGAATGAGAAAAGAACAAATCACACACAAGGGATTAGGAAAATGATGAATTTGGTGACACCAAAAAATCATGTTGGGGACTAATAAGGAAGAAGGTGAATTGAAGTGACCTCAGTGGCTGGATTCGCTGCTAGGCTGTAAGGTGCAGTTTCTAAAGCTAGTTTGACATGTGGCCTGAAATGGGTATGTTCCTTATCACTGTCTTGCCTTTGGGGGAGGAGTTCTGCTGAGGCACCAGTGCTCTGGAAAGTGAGGTACAGGGATAACAGGCCTCTCCTCTCCTCTCCCCAGGTGACAAACGTTTCGAGTGTGCCCAGTGTCAGAAGCGTTTCATGAGGAGCGACCACCTAACCAAGCATTATAAGACTCATCTAGTCACAAAGAATTTGTAAAGCCAACAACAATTGGAGGCCCCACAGATTCAACTCCAGTTCAGCCTGGGCTCCTGAGTCAGAGGCACCAGGGCTGACTCCTTGTCCCCTTATTCCCTGACTATGGCCCTACAAAGAAGGGCTCCAATAACCACGTTTCCTCTTTCCTAAGCCATTTGGCTGCCACAACCCCCTTCCCTCCACCATAAGCTCCTGGCCCAGATCCCGGACATTGGCCACGTACAATGAGACGTTCTAAACCAGGACGAGTGGGAACTTATTTCCAAAGGAAAAACATGAATTTCACTCCGTCGAGGAGCCAAGTGAGTCCCTTTCCTTTCTCCTCCCCCATCCCATAGCACTGATGTGGCCCAGGGCAGGGGAGCCAGAAAGGAAATGCATCCCCCTGTGCCATCCCCTCTCTGTGGGCCTGTCATATCCTACTCCCCCCTGAGGGCAGCATGGCAGCAACATAGTGAACACCTGGGACTGGGTCCCAGGGCCCCCATCCAAGGGCCACCCACAGACAAAGTGGGAAGGACACCTGCCTCTTCCCTCCAAAAAAGTTTCTTCCAGCACATTCCAACTTTATATTTTAAAAGTATATATAACCACAGACTCCTTCTGATCTTCCCTGTTTTTCTATGAAGAACGTTGCCTTATACTCTACTACAGATAATGAACACTGTGTATTGTGTGCGCTTTTAAATAATTTTATTTAATTGCTTCCTTCTTTCCTTATCTTTTCCTGGTCCCCCATTCCTTTTTTTCAGTTTGGGGTTTTGTTTTTTGGACAATGATGAACAGAAACATTTTTCCCCCATCCATAGACTTCACTTTTAAATAACGTAAAATTTCAGTTTGAATCCGGAATCTGATTTTTTTTTTAAAAAAAACCCTCACACAAACATAATGTCCCTCTCCCTTTTCCACTTTTTTCCTCATTCTACACCCTCAATCAGATCCCATTTGTGTATAGTGTATATTGTATAATAGACAATATTGTGTCTACTACATGTTTAAAAACATATTGCTTGTTATTTTTGAGACTTTTAAATTAAAACAAAAATCCACTTTATTTTTAGTTGTAACTGCTTGAGGTATGTTTTTTGAATTAAGTGAAAGATTTGTTATCCTTTATTAACAATGTACTTTGTTGGTCAGCACAGAGCTGACAAAATTTTTTCTTGCTAATAAATTTAGTTGCCTGAGGCAAAGTCAGCAGCTTGGCAATGAGGCTTCATTTGTCTTTTACCTGGGAGAATCTTCACTGGGGAGGAAGCAAGGTGGGGATGGAGTTTTGAGCATTAGGAACTTGGAGAAGGAAGGGAAAGTAAGGTCTAGACGCTTTTGCTCTTTTTACTCTTAGCAGGGATTTCCATCTAAACCTGGAGAAAGTTGGGTATTCCCATTCATACTTGTCCAATAATGAATGCCATTATCTCATAAGGGTCCCATTTGGGTAGATGCCCTCATTTTTTCCTGTCAACCAAGTTTTCCCAGAGGAGAAAATGATGCCAGAGGACCAGACTTTCCACAAGCAGTCCCATCGTTGCTGACAGAAATGTGCCTCTGAGGAGTCCAAGTCTCCTCTTGGGTGGTTTATCTCTAATAGGTGCTTGAGTGATTGTGGAAGAGTATGAAAATAAGGAGCAAGCTGCTCTGCACTTCCTTAGGAACAGAGGAAAGGGAGAGACATTGGACGCTCCTGACAATGACCTCACTTCCTGGAACAAGGAGACCAGTAAGGGTCAAGATACCAGATGTTTTCCTTGTTGATAAGATATTCTAATATGCTGGAAAGACATGAATGCTGAAGGTGTGCTGTAGTGGGGATAGGTTATCCTGAGCCATCACTTGCTCTATTCTTTCAAAATTTGCTAAACAGCTTTCCACCTCTAATAGCATAGAGGCTGAAGGCTATAGAATTGCCGATCTTGGAGTCAGCAGAATCCCAGTCTCAATCTCACAAAATGTGTCACTTAATTCTTAAAATTGAGGATAATACTTGTCACTATCTGCCTTGTAGATTTATTGCAAAGAAAGGGCTTTCTAAACATTAGGGTACTTCTCAATATTTGTCCTCATGAGCTAGAGCTAGTAGTGCCCATCCATAGCTACATTTTGGACGGCCAAAAAGAAAGATTCCAAGCCTTCTGGTAGGCTGAGGCAGCTTCCCTGTTCATCTCAATGCTTGCTTTATAATTTATAATAATAAATTTATAATTTATATATAAGTAATGAAGCTCACACTGTGGCCACCTGGAGCTCAGGTGTTAAGAACAGAAGGCTATCCAAACAGACAAAAGGGCATTTCTATTTGACTAAGAAAACTATTTGGGGACGCAACCATTCCTAGACAGGGTCATATGTTGTGTCTACCTTATTTTTCCACTGGCAGTTACAGAATAGTTGCCCATCTGTATTAAAAGAAGTTTTCTCACTGAGAACTCTATACATTGATGAAATCACAGATCTGAACACCATTTCCCCAACCCAAATATGCTATACCAGCAAACAATATTTTGATTTAAATACTGCCAAATTCTAGCCTTAAATAACAAATTAGTCTCTTTTTTGCCTCAGCAGAAGGTCCCTGCTCCCAGGTTTTTTCCCTTTCCTGGCAACTGTTTCTAGGGAATGTTCCAAAGCTCTAAATATAGACACTGACCAAGTATCTTCTTCATTCACCTAAGAGAGGCATTCTTATCAAAAGAAAATTTAGTAGTAACCCTGCATGTCTTCCACCTGCTTTCTAAAGGGTATATAGACCTTGAGCTACTGGAAGAACAGTCAAGGCCAAGAGGCCACACTGATTTGAATCTTTTTTTTTTTTTTTTGCAAGGCAAATGGGGTTAAGTGGCTTGCCCAGGGCCACATGGCTAGGTAATTATTAAGTGTCTGAGGCTGGATTTGAACCCAGGTACTCCTGACTCCAGGGCCGGTGCTTTATCCACTACGCCACCTAGCCACCCATGAATCTTAACTGTTCTATTTAGCACGTTGGATGTCTTGAGCCAGGATATTTACCCTCTCTAGCCCTCAGTTTCCCAATCTGTAAAATAAAGTGCTTGGACCTTATTTATTTATTTATTAGGTTTGGGCCTTATTTCTAAAGTTTAAAAAAATTCTAGTTTTAAAATTCCAGGATCTAAAAAGAGTGGAAGATAATGATGGCAATTAGCAGCAGCAATGAGCTTGGTTTAATCCAACCTTTATTTGAAATGTTCTGGCTTATGTACAAGAAGGTCTATGAAGTATTTTTGTCATGAATTTTGATCTCCAAGATGACTGTAGAAGTTCCCCGCCTGCTCTACAGACAGAGTCCTCCTCTGGCAGGATGGAGGAGCTGATCTTTCAGGGCTCCCATTCACTACCCAAAAAATCACTGTTTGCTAACTGGCTTCCAGAGTGTACATGGATATAAGAACATGATGTTGGAAAATAGCTAGAACATTGTCCTAAAGGGAGAACAGTACAGTCTGTGGCCTCCTATTCCTCAACTCTGGTGACCCTTCCCAAAACTGTCAGTGCCAAAGGGAATGGACAAGGAAATCATTCCCTCCCTTCAATTTTTTTTCCTCTTCTCTGCCCAGATGACCCCAGACCCCACAGCTCACGAGATCCTAGATACTAGGATTCAATCCTATCCTCAGTAGAACAGGAATATGCCCAGAAAAATGCAAAGATTAGGGAAAGGATTATCCATTCCCACCACTCTCCTGAAGACAGATCCTGATGGTGCAGTACTTGAAGGATGCTTTTTAAAAATATATATGTATCTGCCAGCAGATTGCAGGGCCTGGCCCACCCACCCCCCCCCCTCACCCCACTCACTCCATCTTTACAATCATCTTCTTGACTGCCCTCCTTGAGGTCCCACACTTGCTGTTGATGACGGCATTAAAGTTACAGCCACGGCCACACACCTTGGTGACATATTCTGGGGAAGACAGAAAGGGGGCTCAGGTCTAGCTCCAAGTCATGAGTAGGGGGAGTAAACATGAGGGCAAGAGAAAAATGGCATGTCTTCCACACACTTATTGCCCATTTCAAATCAAAATCCTTCAAGTTTTGGTCATTTCAAAAGCTGGAACTTTAAAGAGGCCACGGAGCGGGGAGAGCAGGAGCAGAAGTGGAGAATTGTCTCATTGCTCCCCGAGACCTGGCCTAGTTCTCTTCATCCTTACTAGAACCACAGATAGAGAAAAGAATTGAGGGAAGACAGTGGGAGAAGAGAGGGACATGGGAAAAACTGAGAAAAGCTTTACAATCCTTAACCTTTGCAAGGTCCCATCCCCTTTCTCATCACCATATATGGGCCATCAGATTCCTATCTTTAAAAGAGTTACATTTATCAACGCAGATATTCCTACCAGTTATTTCTCAGCTTTCACCTCAATCCTGTTTCCTACCTCATTACAGTTGATGTATCCCTCAATGTAGTGAATGGCATTTTTCTATCAACTCATCATCACTGTACTAGAATTCTCAAAATGTCCCTCAGATATGTTCTCCAGATCACAACTCTGAAAGTGGAATTGTATCTTTTGCCAAAGGAAAGATTTTCCAATTCCAAAAAAAGAATATGAAGATTCAGACACCCTCCCTCCCAAAAAAAATAAATTGACTAAAAATCTCGGGTATCAAGTCAGCTTTCAGGTCACCACTGCATGGTCCCCTGCCAGAGAGAAGCCAACAGTACATACCATTCCATCCCTCCTGCCCCAGGCACAAAGCACTGCCCTTGGGGAAGTCTGCTTCTGGGTACCTTTGATGGCATTGACCACAGCAACGGGCAACCGGATGGGCTTCTCCATAGTGGTGTTGTTATGGGCAATTCGTTGACCGGTAGCAGAGGAGCGGGCCAGTGTTTCCCGAGAGAAGAAGTAATCTAACATACGCCTGGTCATCAGCTTGGGTTTGTCTGTTGATACTTGAGACAGGTCATCTAGCTGGTGGTGAGTGATGTAGACCCCTGAATTGGGGATTAGCTCCAGTTTGGGCCTCCCGTTCTCCTGTAGAAGGAAAAAAATGCACTCATAGCCTCTAGTTTGATATTCTCATTAGTATCTTTTCAGGACCAGCATCCCAAAGGTGTCTGTCCTAGAAGTTGAATGATTAACTTCTTGATGGGCTCAGGGTTCATTTCTCAGTCCCTAGGGAACCCAGAGCAGCAGATATAACTAATTTAATTATATATTTCACCCCAAATTCCCTCATCTTTAAAGATGCCTTGGAGACAGATTTCCCAATTGGAGATAATCTGCCAATCCCAAACCCTCTTGTCCATGGGTACTAGTTGACTACTCACTCTCATCCCATTTATAAAGGCTGCAAGATTATTAGGGAATCTAGACTTGCCCCTTCCCACTGAGTTCTCTGCAGTACTTACCTCCACAGGCGATGCCCAAACAGGGGTTCCATCGGGTAGTGTATCCTGAACATTTTCCTCCCATAGACAGGTGGCCTCACTCAGTGTAGCAGGACTGCCCACCCCATCCTCAGAATTCAACCATGCTGGGAAGCCACTAGGGAGTCCTGCTCGAAGCCTATGGACTGGTGGGGACCGTGGGGCCTCAGCAGGAGTTTCCTTGGGTTCCACAGATGGTGATGTGGGAAGTGGTGCAGGAAGGCCATTCACCTGAAGAGGGAAGGGGAAGCAATCCTTAAGCATGGGAAGCAGCAGCATCTCAGCCTGTGGAATCCCTTACAATGAAGGTTGGCAACCTCCCCCAAAGATGATGGAAAAGTTCCTACCAGTGCCAGGCCACTGGTGACCCTCTCCCCTGTTAAAGGACAAACAATTCAGGTTACCCTCCTGGGAACATGCCTCTAATTTCCCTGAGGGTATCCTACCCAAGCTAATTCTAGTTGGCCCCTTTGCTTCCAACATAAGAGTTGCTGAATCATTCCCAAAGGGTTAGATTCTCTCCCCTTCCCCTGCTCCCACATTCTCCATATGTGGGCAACTAAAGTCAGTAAAGGTTTGTGAGGAAGACATGAGCTACCCTAAAGAATAAGACCATCCCCAGCGACTCAAAAACCAGAATGAACAGTCTATATTCAATGAATATAAAGAAATTAAATGCAGATTAACATTTAGCTCTTATTTTGTATATTTGGGTGTGGCCTTTGGGAGTTCTAGGCATCTGCATAATGGTTTATGTCAAAAGTCTATCTTAGCATCTACCCATTGCCAAATCTCCATCCATGTCCCTCATCCTTGGTCCCCAGGAGCTACTAGCTCATCAGGGACCCACCTGTAGTGCCATGTTGCTCTCCAGTAGCCCCACCAGGCCCTTGAGGAACTGGATGTTCCCTTCGTTGACATCTGAGGAGAGAGAGGCCACACCCATGGGGATGGCTAAATGTAGACAGACATGTTTTAAAGGCTACAGGTGGATCTTGATGGGGCTATGAGGGCCTATTAGAATCTGGACTCTACCTCCCCACTCCCCAATATGAGTACCCATAAAAATCCCTCCCCCCCTTTTCAAATCCCTTTTCTGATGTTCCTTTTGTTATAGATCCTGGACCCACTGGAAATGTTCCTCCCATTTCTGGGAACCCACTGCTGAGATATGCTAAGCACTGGCTTCTAGGGAAGAGGAGGGATGGCTGTTCATCAGGAAAAATCACCAGAAGATCTCTTGAGGTCAGGATGACAAAGGGATCATATAGTAGTGTGGAGTAGGGAGGGAGGATACTGAGTGAAGTAGTCCTTGGTGAGGACAGACAGAGACTGAAACTGAGGAAGCAAAGTAATGAACAAGGACCTAAGCAAAAGGAAAGAAAGCCCTGGCATTAGAGGAAAATGTAGAACTAGTGGGACAAAAATGGGTCTATAGAAAAATTTGCTGTCCAAAGAACTGAGGAGGAGGAGGAGGAGCAGGGAAATAACGGAAATGGAACCAAAGGCAAAGCTGGATGGAAATCACAGGTCATCTCCAAAGGCAAATGAGGAGGCACTAAAACATCTCCTGGGGACCCTGAAGGAAGTAGACAGCCCAGTCTAAGGGATCCCCTTCCAGCCACCTCCTGTCAGTATCCCAGAGAGGAGGACAGCTCCTGTTACCAAGGCTACCGGTCCCCGAGCTGAGGCTGGTGTTAGCAGAGGATGCTTTAAGCACTGCACCACCTCGTGTGCTAGACAGCAGATCATTCTGCTCCTCTAGACTCCGCAGTTGACCCTTGAGCTGCTGATTCTCCAGTTCCAACTCCCGGATCCTCCTCTCTTGCCTTAGAGCTGCTTCTTCCCTGGAGACCAGCAGCCTCCGAAGCTCTGCCATCTGTAACTCCAACTCTTTCACTAGTTCAGCATACAACCCCGTTACTTTGCCACCTCCTGTAGCCCAAGGGCAGGCTCCTTCTGAGGTCAGAGGCTCTAGAGGCTCTGTGCTCAACCGGCTTAGAACAGGTGTGGGATGGCACAGTCGGGCTGGAGTAGGACGGGCAGCCCGCAGGGATTCCTGTGTCCTTGGAAATCGGGGAGTGTCCTGGAGGCCTCCAGCTCGAATGTCCAGGCTGCTGGTACCACCACTTGGGAAGAAAGGAGCAGCTGGCAGTTCTGAGACACTTAGACCCCGAGGGAAGGTAGGACCAAGGTTTGGCCCATTGGTGGGCCATGGACGCTTTCTGTTCTTGGCGTCTTCTTCTGGTGTCAGCAGTGATGGAGCAGGCCTCCCCAGAGTCAGTATCCCCCGTGCCTGTACACTAGAAGCAAAACACAAATCTTAAGTCACTAGTAGCCGTTTCCAAAGCCCCAGCCCAGGGAAAGAAGCTTGGGAGGAAGCAGGATGTGGAAGGGGACATCCCCATTTCCTAATTTCACCCAAACTAAAATAAGGTAACAAGGAGATGCTAATTCTGGTTTCTGAGTCAATGCCCCCAGGATTTCAGGGACTCAAGTAGGATGTTGATATCCCCGACTCAACTCCTCTGAAAACATGCCTCTCCTGGCACAGCTAAGAAACCGGACCCCAGATACAAGAGAAATAAAGCCCGGAAGCCCCAACAGACAAGGATTCCCAGTTAACATAAAGGAACACAACAAAAGCTGCACACAAATAGTTCCTCTTTTAAAGTCAATATTTTAAATAATCCTTGTGGGCAAAGCCTGGGAATGGCTGCAAAGAGAAAAACCAGAAGATGGAGGAGTGAGTAGTCCTTGCCCTCAGGGGGCGCTCAGTCTAATAGGACTGCAGTAAATAGGAAAGAGCAGGACAGCTCTGGCTTCATCTGTGTAGAAGGGGATGAAAGTAAGAGAGAAGAATAAGGGATACCCCAATACCAAGGACATGGCACCCAGCTTAGATAAGACCTAGAGTCATATTCTTGGGTCTTCAGATTCTTGATCAGAGCCTGGGCTTCTCTATAGATAGACCAGAATCTGTCCTGATGCCACTGATCTTGAAATGGAAGTTAAATGATTTCTCTAAAAGATTTAGATCCAATTCCACCTCCCTATATTCCCCCAAACCCCAATACTCAGGGCTGCAATCTAGTTCCTTTCCTATTCTCTGATAACTATCTTCTATATATTATATTTTACAACTTTCCTTATCCTTCAACTCTCTTGACTAACTTCTTGATAGTCCTTAGTTCTCCTGATCCTCTTACCCCAAGGAGGGCTGATCAGTGTGGCCCCCAAGAACATAAAAGCATGTCATCTCAAGGCATGATACCAACATTTTGAAATAGGGGAAACACTGCACAGAAAACTTTTATATTTAGTAATTTGTACCCTCTGTACAGAGCTGAAGAGTAAGCTGAGCTTTTAAGGAGGACAAAGTTTGGGGGGGGAGATATGCAGATGAGGGGTAGTAGCTCAGAGAGCAGAGGATAGGTAAGCCAAGGACTTAATCCTTTTAGGCTAAGGCTAGGAACCCTTATTTTGTCTTAGGGGCTTGCCCCCCTGGGAGGGGCAAAGTACTAAATCATTGACCTCTTACCTAGAGCTCATCCTATTGGAAATAATGAGTGGATTATATGCTCTGTGAAACAGCTCCCAGCCATTGTGTTAAGGTGAGTTTACTGGATCCATTTTCTTGTGTGTAAATTTCCCCCTTTGTAAAACCCATGAGCACTAATATAAGTAATATTGAAGTAGGGGGCCTATTGGGCAGAGAATAAGTTTTATAGTTATTAATCTGTATCCTCTGTACAGACTACATATCCTTCCCCCCATCCCATAGTCCAAGCTAAGAGCTCCCTCCCAGGCAAAAGACAAGCCTTTAATCCACAAAACAATGGATTCCTGCCTTAGCCTGAAAGAATTAAGTCTTTGACCTACCCCCCTCGGGTCTCATTTTCTCATCTCTGCTCTCTGCTTCCCATACCTGCCCCTCTCATTACCTCATCTCTGAAGTCCGAGAACCCAGGTTTATATCTCAATGCTGACATTTCCTATGTGAGCTTGGACAAGGCCCTGGGCCTCCATCTCCTCCTCATCTGTGAAATGAAGGGTAAGACTGTGGCTTTTAAGGTTCCTTCAAGCTCTGTGACCCTGTGAGGCTTTGATGGAAATAGATTCCTATCGGAGTGGATTAGAGGAGGTTGCTCCCAGGTGCTTCCCTTTCTGACAAGGTGCATACCCTTAAGCACACAATGGTGGCTGGGAGGAATCTGCATAAGATGGAGGCTGGAGCCCAGGCTGCTCCAGCAAGGCCTCCCTTACCTGGCGCACTCCGGGGGCACCTGTCTCGGCGGCTCCTGCGGCTCAAGTTCCTGATGTTGCTGAAAACTGGGACTGCACAGCGGCGCCCCCCCCAGGGCTGCCTCTGCCAGGTCAAAGGTGGGGTGGGCATCGGCGGGCTCGGCATCCCCCAGGCCTGGCTCCACAGCCTGGAAGGGGCCTTGCAGAGCCGCCCTCTCCCCGGCCCCCTCAGCCATCTGCCGGCACGGACCGGGGGACCAGCCCCCGAGGCACCTGGGGAGGAGAGGAGCGGGCAGCCTGAGCCAGCTGGGGCGGGCGGGGCGGGCAGCTGCGCCCGCGCCGGGGAGCCGGATCCCGGAGTCGCGCCCACCCGGCCGCCCGATGCCCCGGCCCCGGCCCCGGCTCGGTCCTCGCCGCCACAAGTAACTTCATCCCCGGCGCCCCCCCGCCGGCTCAGCCCGTCACCCTGCGCCTGTCCCGGTTCTGCCCTTCCCAGCAGCGCCCGGCGCTTCCCTCTGCCCCTCCCCGGCCATGGCGCTCCCGACCACGCCGGCCTTCCCACAGACCGCCCCCAGCCCCGCACGCCGCGCCCCCCGCCCCCAGTTCCCCGACCCCCCTCCCCGGCCCGGGCCGGCTGCCCCTGTACCTTTAACAACACCTCCATGTGCGTATTGACGGCGGTGACTACATTTCCTGGTCTCTTTGTTCCCGCCCCCGTCGGCGCTCCCCATTGGCGCCGAGGCTCCGTCCTTCCCGTTCCGATTGGCCCCGTTCCCGGAAGATTTAAGCCAATGATCTTTGCGTGTTGTCTCACGCTCCCCGGATCCTGGGATCCGATTGGATTCCGGAGGGCAGGGGGCGGGGCCGGCGGGAGGTTAGACGTAGTAACTGGGCCCTCCGGTGACAGAGGAAGCGACGGCTCGGAAGCTGAATCAGAGCCGGTCCCGGCCCGGCAGGAAGGGGGGGCGGAGAGAGGAAAAGGGAAAGCAAACAGCGGGGGCCGCGGGGCGGGCCGGGGAGGGGAGGCTGGCGTGTGCAGAGCCCAGTCACGTGGCTCCGCGGTCGTCATGACGACGCGACGGGGGCTGGGGAGCGCGCTGCCGGGCGTCGTGACGTGGTGGGGCCGGCGGGCCGCGAAGGTGGGTTCCCCGCCCGGCCCGTGGGCGATCCGAGCTGTCATGGACCTGGGACACATGCGGAAGAGCTACCTCCAGGACCAGGAGGTGCCGGCCCCGAGGGGGCGAGGGGCGGGGGCGGGGGGGGGCGGGAGGGGGCGGCCCGGAGGGAGGGGGGGCCCGGGGCGCCCGGGGGGCCCGGGGCGCAGGGACAGGCCCGCGCTCTGCGCTTCGCCCCTGCCCAGGCCTTCGAGGAGTCGCAGCTGACCTCGCTGGACCCCATCCAGCAGTTCTCCTCCTGGTTCGAAGAAGCCGCCCGGTGCCCGGAGGTGTACGAAGCCAATGCCATGTGCCTGGCCACCTGCACCAGGTGCGCCGCCCCTGCCCCCCGGGCCCGCCGCCCCCGGCCTTTGGTGTAGGTCGTAGGTGCCGCGGCGGCGGCGGGTGTTCGGGACAACATGGGGGTCTGAAGCTGGTTTTAGAAAGATCGCACAGAGCTGGGCAAGAGGGCTCGCGGGGACAAAGCCACTGTCGCTGCACGCCGCCTGCTCGGCTGCGCTTCACTTCCCGTCATTTCAAGTCGGGCAGCGGGTAGAGCACAGGACCTGGGTTCAAATGCCACCTCAGACGCTTAATCATGCCCTAGCTGTGTGACCTTGGGCCGGCCACTCAACCCCATTGCCTTGCAAAAACCTAAAACAAAAAAAAATGCATTATTTCAATACATGTCATTTCAAGGTCATCAGACTATTTCTTTTTTTTGAGGAGGCGGGGTTAAGTGACCTGCCCAAGGTCACACAGCTAGGGAATGATTAAGCGTCTGAGGTGGGATTTGAACTCCGGTCCTGTGCTCTATTCACTGTGCCACCTGGTTGCCCTAACTCATTTCTTATAGCATAATAGTAGTATTCCATCACAAAACACAACTTGTTCAGCCATTCCCCAATTTCTAGCTCTTTGCCACCACAATGAGAGTTACCATTTATATTCACATTCAATTTTTGTAGATGGGGAAACCAAGACCTGAATACCTGGCCTCCCTGCCTTGGGTCTTTTACCCTTGACAACGCTTCATTTGGCTTATTTACTTGGTATAATTGTTAGAGCAATGGAGTTGGAATAAGGAAAACTTGAATTCAAATCTTACCCAAAACAGATACTAACTTTGTGATACTGGGCAAGTCACTTAGCCTCTCAGTCTCATAGTTCTCATGTGTAAAATGGTAACAATAATAGCACTTTCTTCACTGGGCTGTTGTGAGGATAAAAGGAGATATGTTTTTTGCAAACTTTAATAGTTTATTATTATTATCTTTTGTTAATGTTATCCTTTTCATTGTAAACATTTAATTTTTCTTTTTTATATCTTCCCCAATAGATTTTTCTTTTAGGTTTTTGCAAGACATTGGGGTTAAGTGGCTTGCCCAAGGCCACACAGCTAGGTAATTATTAAGTGTCTGAAACCAGATTTGAACTCAGGTACTCCTGACTCCGAGGCCGGTGCTCTATCCACTGCACTACCTAGCCACCCCTTCCCCAATAGATTATATAAACTCCTTGGGGATATATATCTCCCTTTCATAAGACCATACCTATAGCATTAATTAATTAATATTAATTAGCACCTGGTTTGCCTTTGAAGAGTTTATAGTTTCATTAACAAGAAGACATACAAGAGCAGAATGAGCCAATGACTATATTGTATTTCAGGCCACATATCTAAGGGCTGAGAAAAGGTGGAGTTAAAAGCACAATCAGCACTACCTTAAGTTAATCATCTTTCTTTTCTTCTTTGATTTCCTTTACAGGAGGGAATTAAGGGCATGAGGATTGGGTGCTGACTACTGTTCCTATTCCCATGTTCCCTAGGGATGGAAAACCTTCTGCCCGGATGTTGCTGCTAAAGGGCTTTGGCCAGGATGGCTTCCGTTTCTTCACTAATTTTGAAAGCCGAAAAGGAAAAGAGCTGGTGAGGGTTTCTTGTAAAGAAAAAAAAAAACAAAAACTTTCCCTCTCTCCATGCCAACAAGACAGGCATCTCCCTTCTTGTTTCATTCCATAAAAATGAGGAAAGAGGAGCAGATCTGAAACTCAGATACTTTCTTTCCCCCCTTTTACCTCCTAATAGTCTCTCAATTAGCTTCTCTACTCTCCAGGCCTAGAAGTCTGGATTCCCAAACCAGAATAGAAAAACTATTCTGTGAACCCTTGTGGTCAGCAAATGAGAAGTGTTAGAGAAATCACAGATAACTGCTCTTCCTAGAAAGTGTAATTCTCATCTTTCTTCCTGCCCCATGAAACTAAGTTGGATTCCCCCCTCATTGGGAGGAGGCTCCATGTATCACCCTGTCTTTATACTCTTTTTTGTTTTCTTATCCCCAGGATTCTAACCCTTTTGCCTCCCTCCTCTTCTACTGGGCACCCCTCAATAGACAGGTGAGCAGTATTTGGGACAGGGTCAGAGATGGACTAGGGGAGTTGGTGAGCAAAATGGTAAAAAGGTTGGCACATTGTATGAAAGTTTCCTAGGAATCCTCCTCTTGTCCTTAGTGCCTGCTCTCTAACATAGAAAGATGGGGGGGTCTGTTCCTAGGGCAGACTAGATTGTATTTCAGAGGTGGATGGGGAAAATGAAGATGACTGGATCATCTACTAGAAGAGTTGGTCCGAAAGACCCCATCCCCCCTCCACCTGTGGCTATCTGTGCAGGTGCGTGTTGAAGGGCAGGTACGGAAGCTGCCGGACCCTGAGGCAGAGCTCTATTTCCACTCCCGCCCTAAAAGCAGCCAAATTGGTGCAGTCGTCAGTCACCAGAGCTCTGTTATTCCAGACCGGGAGGTGAGTAGGAAAGAGGAGGTAGAGAGAAGAGGCATCTTTATTCTTCCAGAGTTACTTAATCAGACAGAGGGAACACCACTAGATGCCTAGACCAGATTTTTCCTCTTTACATTTCCTCTTAACAGTACCTGAGGAAGAAGAATGAGGATTTAGAGAGGCTGTACCAGGAGCAGGTTGTGCCCAAGCCTAAATATTGGTGAGTGATATATCTTCCATTGAATCATAGATGGAAAGGATCCAGAGTGGTGAGGTGATTTGCCCAAAGTCACACTGTTACATTGCAAAGTTAAGACTTAAACCTAACCTTTTGGCACCATCTTGCTTTGAAAATGGAAAGTTACTAACCCTTTGATTCTGGCCTCAGGGACCAGCAACAGACATTGTCTTGGGCCTGAGGTGAAGCTTGACTTCGCCTAGTGGCCTTGAACGAAGCCTGTAGATAGCAGTTCCAAAATTTTGAAAGCACTCTCTCTCCCTTTTCCTCTTCCTTTCCTTCTAGGGGTGGCTATATCCTGTACCCAGAAGTGATAGAGTTCTGGCAGGGTCAAACCAACCGTCTACATGACCGGATCGTCTTCCGGAGGCTGCAACCTGGAGAGCCTGCTGCAGGACCTATGACACACCCTGGGGCAAATGACTGGCTCTATGAGAGACTCTCACCATAGCTGTCTGACTCCTCATGATTGAACCTTCTCAGCTCCTGGTAGAACCAGGAACAGAGTGGTGAGAAATGCAAGGGTGTTCCCAGCAGGCTCTAAGCTGAGCCCACTCAACCCTACCTTCAGGGCCTTGCTAACTTTGTTACCTAAGCACGTTGTACTAAATTAATTCTCTTTTATCCCTGTGAATAAGGTCTTGAAAAGAGCATTTGTGAACAAATCATGCAAAGAACACCCCAAAATAAAAGGCTGGATAATCCAAAAAATATTTCTGTTTGGGTGGGAGTGTTTTCAGAACTATAAGATACATGTGCATATTTTTGGCAACAAAGTTGCCTTCCCAAAACTGAGTTCCAGTACTAAATGACTGTGATTCACAATGAAGGGAAATTATATTTATACAATATATCCCTTAAAGAAACACAATGGATAGAGGTCACAGGGAGGTTAGTGATCTTCTGTTTCTTCTATTGGAAATTCCAAAATGGGGTAAACAGTTGGACTGAATGAACTCTAGAGACCTACTTTTCCCATTCTGAGATGATCTTGAACCAATAGTAATTATAGAGTTGCACAACGATGAAATCAGTTTGTATTGTCCAGCCAGATCCTGGTGGGAGTGGGTCTTCTGGGCTGAGAGGAATCCAGCTTGGGGTTAAACATTCACTGTGACTCAGCCATGTGTGAGAGAAAGTTGATTGCTATTTAAACCACTGTTATTGCCCTGTCTGCTTCTGTGAGCATGTGAATGGGTTCCTGGATAGCCAAGCCTGCTTTGTTCTGTCTCCCCACCTTGATTATAAGCTCTAGAATTACAGTCAGCAAACTCCCACCCACATGAGCCTATTTGGTAAAAGTCCCAGGAACTAAGAATAGTTTAAAGTTTATTGTATTTTTTTAAAAAATGTGAAAATCATTTTTATTTCTCTAGAACCCTTAGTGGCCATCTCCCCTATATGACTGTGCACAGGTTGGGTTCCGGGGCTCTGAATTCGTGATTATGGTTGATGGTGGACCATCTCTGTCTCTCCCTGCCAGAACTTTGACACGTTGAGTAGTTCACAGGTCAAGCTGGGTGGGTGTTGACTCATCTATCGGGGCCCCTTGGATTCACCCTGGCCTAGGCCCTGGGCCACTGTGTACTCTACTTGCATCCTGTTACCTCTTGTACAAGTCCTGAAATAAAATCTTCAGCTGTGTTGTTTAATGTTCACCTTGTTCTGGCTGACCTGCTGTCTGCCCCTGTGGTAGTGGGTGGGGATTCAGTGAGTCATTGTCCCCCCCCCCTTCTCCCTGGTGGGGTTCAGAAGGGTCAAGGCTAAGGAAATCTCCCCCTCTGTCCAGCAGAGGGAGCCAGATGCCCAGGATTGGTCTAAATCAGGTGAATTCCAGTTCTGGCTGGTCCCCCTCCAGTAGTGTTGGGTCCTGTCCCAGTGAAACTGTTGCCCAGATAACCCCTGGCCTCTCCCAATTCCTGCACATATTTGCCCTCTCAGTTACTCCTCCCATACTCCCCCTTGCTTCATCTCCTCCCTAACCTTTTGCCTCTGACTCGGCCCTCCAGACTGTCAGCCTGTCCTCAAGAAAGGACTCACTGCAAATAGCACCTGTAGAGAACAGGATGACTCTATTACTTCCCACCAGGAATAGGTCTTTCTTTCTGGGGCCCAACGACTCTCCATGAGGGAAGGAAGAGTAGGACTGGTAGAGAGCTGTAGGTATCTGGAGAAGCTCAAGCTAGTGCTGGGGTTGAGAGTGTCCCAGTATCCCTACCTTCCCTGTCATCACCAGCTTTCGGGGCCAGGAAAGGGGAAGTCTGATTTCTCTTCTTGGGAGTCATCTCTTCTTTCTAACACTGGCTTTTTTTCCAGCACCCCAGAGGAAACAGAAAACAAAGCTTCTGTCACCTGCCCTTATACAGGACCAATTCAGTCAGAAGATAATTTACCTGCAAGAATTCCACTCTCTGGGGGCAGCTAGGTGGTTCAGTGGTTAGAGCACCAGCCTTGGCGTCAAGAAGACCTGAGTTCAAATCCAGCCTCAGATACTTAATACTTACATAGCTGTGTGACCTTGGGCAAGTCACTTAACCCTACTGCCTTACCAAAAAAAGTTCCACTCTCCCCCACAAAAACGCCACAAACACTGACCCCTATAATGAATGATTTAAATGTATGAGCTTTTTTCTCCCTCTGTTAAATTTGCTTCCTAGAAAAATGGGGAGAGGGTTCCCCTTTTAGATGTGGATGGAGTGAATGTTTCAGGTGTGAATTCAAATGAAATGTTTAGCAATTCTCCAAAGAGCTCCATAGGAGACAGTTGTTATAGAATGCTGAGTTATATAAAGGAAAGGATATTAAAGCCCCTGTGTTTAATCCCTCCCTTTTCCATCATCACTCCCATGTTCCCCACTGGCCAGGGTGAGGCACCATGACAAAGGTCTTCTTGTACCAAAGGTCCCAGTTTGTTTTGATAATAAATTCCTGGGGAATGGCTTCTAATAGCTGTTCTCCTGGGTAGGGTGGCCTTATAGGCATTGAGATTTGATTGAAAGCTGCAGGGTGGCATTGTTTGGTCAACCTCCCTGCTTTTCCCTCTCTCCAAGCAACTAAGATATGAGTCATTCTTATCCTTGGCTCTTTTCCATTTTCTTGGGCAAAGCCTGAGCCTGAGGATCTGGTGGAAGGGATTGGAACACATCCCTGGGAAGGGTCTTTGAATAAGTTTCTTTGTTAAAAAGTGATGAGAGGGGCAGCCAGGTGGCACAGTGGACAGAGCACTGGCCCTGGAGTCAGGAGTACCTGAGTTCAAATCTGGCCTCAGACACTTAATAATTACCTAGCTGTGTGGCCTTGGGCAAGTTACTTAACCCCATTTGCCTTACAAAAAAAACCCCTAACAAATAAAAGTGATGAGAAGTAGCCATTGGAGATATTGGAAGTAAGAAGTAGAATTTATTATTGAGTGGAATTTCATCTTCTAAAATCTAGCCTTCTTTTTCCTGACCCACTTATACCCTTAAATTTGTTGTGAGTGGCAGGGGAGATGGCTTTAGTCATTTTAGTTTCTATTATGGTAGCCCAACCCCTTGTGTCCCCAAAGGATGTGGATAAAGTGCAAGTAAAATTGGTCACTAAACTGGAGGACATTAGAACTGGACCCCTCACAGTTTGATGCTAGCTAGGAGGTAGAGCAAATGAGAGGAGCATTTACTTTAAAGCAGAGAGAAAGCCTACAGCAATCCTTTACATATACACAAGATCCAGAAAAATGGTTCATGGGGTTCAAAAAAAAATAAATACATTAATGAAAGGCCCATAATAAACCATGAAGTGACAAGTGCTAGCCTAGCAGATGTTCTTCACTAATAAGGACAATGTAGTTCTTAGAGCCATTGCCACAAATTTCTGTTTTCTATCCCAGTTTCCACCCTCTTTTTCATCCAAAACTCTTGCCCCGGGCCAAACCTAGCCTTCATCCTAACTCTAGTGATAGCAGTTACTATCTTCATGAAGACCCTTCACTTTCAAGTCATGTTTATTACCAAAAAGAAATTTTATGACCAAACTTGAAAAAAATTCAAGGCTTAGGATGTCATCCAGGTCATTTGTTTTAACTACATATTCTGGCAGGGAGGGGAGATAGGTGTGCACCAGTGGTCCCCTGAGCAGGATTCCTTAGAACCATGCAAGCTCCCCCAAAGGGAATTTACCTAACAGAAATTGATATTTACCAATTTATCCCTTTACTCTGAAGTTTGAGGGATTCTCCTCTGATCACATTTTAGGCAAAGCTCCAGGAAGTTCAAAAGGAGATAAGGTAAGGGATTGAATCTCCTTACTCCCCTGACTCTTGGGAAAGACTACACTACCCTCACTCTAGCTTCTAGTAAAAGTCCCATAGGGAAAAGGCTATGGGTGAAAGTAGAGGTGAGAGCAGCAATTCAAACTTGACTCTGTTCCTGGGAAACAGGGGAGACATTCTGCATTCATCCCTCCCTCCCTCCTAGTAGCACTGCCTAGAGCTGTAATGAGGATTGACCCTCCTTGGATTATTCTCTCTCCATAGATATGATCCTTGAACTATGAGGACCCTATATGTGGGGATGGGGACAAGCCCAGACATCCAGGGTCAGCCTTCTAGGAGAGATTGTACATCTATAAATAAGAGACATTTCCATGCCCACAGGTGTGGAGGCCAGTAGAGGATACTGTAAAGCTTGGACTGTAGGCAAAGAGGCTGGAGTGTCAGTTTTCAGAATCCAGCTGATGGTAGGAAGAAGGCAGGACTTAATATCCCCCTTCTTGTCTTTCACTGTCCTTTCACATCTCCATCATCAAAGAGATTGGGATTTTCCGCCAGAGTGGCTCGAACCTTTTTCTTCTCCTTAAATCGACCAGAATTGGAGACCTTGACATGTTTGCCCTTAGTGTTCTTGTCCACAATTTTCTCTAGCCGGGCATTAAAGTCGATATTGGGATTCCCTCCCTCAGGCCGGGTGGGTTCAGTACCGCCATCTAGGTGGGCATAAGTATCCGGGCTCTCATACAGAACCTTGGGAGTTGACTTTTTTTTGCGCATAAAGGTCAGCTTCCACCAGCCAACATCTGCCATGATTCCCTGGTGTGGAATGTTCAGAGACCTCCTGGAGGCAGTGTAAGGGGAAAAAGATACAGACATCAGTCAAGAGACAAGATTGAGCAGCAGAATCCAAATCTCCCCCTTGCCTAGCTCTCTATTTTCAGAGTCTGTTTTTTTTAGCATGAGCCTAAAAAATGTGCAAACTTAAGTGTAATTGGGATATCAAGAAGTAAGCATTTCCAGAATGCTTTTACTGTCTTTTAAACTCACAATGCCATTCAAAGAGCAGAATGCTTTGAGGAAATGACATGTTGGCCAACTGAAAGAACTGGCCCAAGCAAACAGGAAGCTAGAGACAGGGAAGCAGATGTAAAAGTAGTTGGAGGTAAGAAAAATAAAGAATCAATTCATATAAGAGTTTGAAAGTAAGTCTCACCTAGTCTTGGGGCTCTTACCTCTTTTTTGTATTATATACTCCTTGGACAGTCTGGTAAAGCCTATGGATGCCTCCTCAGGATACTGTTTTTAGATGCACAAAACAAAATACATAGAATTACAGAGGCAACCAATTGTATTGAAATATTATCAACATACTTAAAAGCATTCATGATCAGCTGATGGAATCCAACTCTCTGAGAGCCATAAAAGTGACCTGCCTACCTTCAAATACACAATCATTGTCAGGGTTGGGTCTAATGTCAATCTTCTTGGGAATGCTCTTTCTAACACATTTATCTAATGTAATAAACTGCTGGAAATGGATATACAGTGACTCAAAGAGTCTGACGCCAGATGGACAGATGCTCCATGTATCATGCTTTGTCTTTTGCATATATTTTGTTTGACTTTTAACTCTTGTATGAGGGACACAACTCTTCTGCTGCTGTGCAAGCAAGACACATGAACCAATAAAGAGGCAAGAAGCCTTTTACCTAGGTGTCTGTGAAGTGGCTTCTAAGAGGAGTGGTCTCCAAGCACTCCCTGCCTGCTACAGACACTTCTTTCTCTTCCCTCTCCCCTCTCTTTTCCTCCCACTTCTAAGCTTTAGGCCTTCCTGTGGTGATCTCCACAGCTATGGGAGGCAGTGTCCATTCCCAATGATGGCTCCCCTAGCCAAGATTTCTGACCCCTGAGCTAGTTTTAGCCCTAGTTCTAGCCCCCCCTCTATGACTGACTCTGCATGACCTTATGTGATCATTGTGCCTCAGCTTCTTTCTCTTTCAAATAAAAGTCTCAAACTGAATGATCCCTATTGCTAGTCCAACTAGGGCTGGATCCTTCCTTTAATTATTCAGTAGACATTTCTGAAATGCACTAAGACATTTATTTATAAAATCTCCTCTAATACATTGCAGTGTTGATGCTAGACTGAAGGCTGGATAAAAGAGAGTCATTTGAGGGTTTGAATTGACCACTATAATGAAATCAAATCCTGTTGG
Source organism: Macrotis lagotis (assembly GCF_037893015.1). Taxonomy (NCBI): domain Eukaryota; kingdom Metazoa; phylum Chordata; class Mammalia; order Peramelemorphia; family Peramelidae; genus Macrotis; species Macrotis lagotis. Next base: position 191,734,815 of record NC_133659.1, read on the forward strand.
TACAAATGATTAGCATTAAGAGCAGTTATGAAAAAAAGAGCATAGTTATTTTCAATTTAATTTTTAAAAGGCATTAGATAAACTGGGAAGAGGGTTATTTAAACTTAGTCACAGAGTTGTTTATTTTTTTAAATTCTGTCTACCCAATCTTTTTCACAAAATACAATTAGATAAGGCAAGGGGATGTAATGGAGAGAGTACTTGGCTTATTGGTCAGAAGAGACCTGGGTTCTAGTTGAATGACCTTGTGTTAACTTCTCTGAGCCCTAGAAATGTGTTGTATTTAAAAGTGCTATGAAAGAGAAATGTGGATAATGATAGTTATTAGATTTTCCAAAAGGGCTTTGAAGAAGATTGGGAAATTTTTTTCCCAATGGATGGTTTAGCTAGGATAAGGTTGTCCTGGACAGAGAAGATGATGAGGGGTAGGTAAGGGGCCTCTGTGCTCTAAGGGACAGTAGAAAAGCAATATGGGAAAAGGATAAAGGAGACAAAATAATTGAGAAACAGTCAAGGCAGGAACAGGCAAAGAAGCAAGAGATATAGCACAGCATGAAACCCAAAGATTCAGAGAGAGAAATTGAAAGTCTGATATAGAAAACATCAGGGAAAAGTTGAGGAAGGACTGAGAGGAAAGCCATATGGTTAGACCAGACTGAAGAAAGCTAAGTCCTCTCCCCTTAAGACCAGGAGATCCAAGTGTGGACTAGGGAATCAGCTGACCCTTGTCTCTCTGCCAGTGCTGAAACCCTCCAGCCTGTCATAATTCCCACCCTCTTTCTCACAGCAACATCCAATAGGTTTCCTTCTGCCTGTTTGTCCAGGGTAGGAGTTCCCCGTTCTACCTCCTCTCTTCTGTAGACTATAGCCAAGTCCAGGTACCAGGAGGTAATTTGAGCAGATCTCAAGCTGCTTTTTTGGGGGAGGGGGGGAGAGGAAGGGGATTGAGAGAGGGAGAGGGAAGAAAATAAAGAAATAAAGGGGGACCTTTCTTCTTTGGGAGTGACCAAATTAACACTTTCAATTCTAAGTTCCCACTTAGGAAGGAGGGTACACCAAGGAGACAATCTGGAAGGTTTTACTTTGGCAAATTGCCCCCAAACCTGGACATAGTACAGCCTCAAAAAGGACTAGATGTTCCAGAACAATACTTAGGAGCCTGAAAGGCAAGAAGGGCAAAGCAACTGTGATCCTTGGACAATATACTATATACCCTTTCCTTCCCCATCCTTTGTGGAGTCAAAGACAAATTCTAGTCTTCCCATATTACCAAACAGAACTCAGTCTAAAGATGAAGGATCCAGCTCACTGCATTGACTTTTTCCACTAAACAGTCCTTACACTCATTTCTCTTCGAGGGAACAGCATCTTCCTGATGCTGTGAAAACTCATTCGGTTGTTACTTTCTGATCAGTGCATAGCTCATATTCATGCAGTCTCATCCCTGGCAAGAAAGGAGGCAAGAAAGAAAATCTTCTCTATAGAAGTCTAAGGAGCAAAGCAGAATCATCTCAGATATTTCCCTGGAGCTCATCAAGATAGCACCTCAATTTAAATAATCCCTCTTCTATGGCATCACTTCTTGTCATTTCTCCTCAAGATGTTCCCTTATAGCTTGCCCCATCCCTCTTCGGAGTGATATCTAAGTACCACAATTCAAGGAAATATTTAGCAAGCCTGAAATAAGATAAACCTACGTTTACAAAATAGAAAAATTTAGGGGTTGACCTTGTGACTTGCAATTCACAAGATTCCTTTAAATAGTAGACTTTAGTGGGGTAAATGGGATTCCACCAGTTTGTTGTCTGGAGCCTTATTCTGCCATGGAGATGACCCTAGGTTTTTGAAGGCTATGCATTTGTCAATTGTCCATATAACCACCATCCAGCCCTGCATTGTGACTGTGGGATGATCAATTTTTTGAACATAGTAACTCAAGAAAATCCTCTATAAAAGCAGAGGGGGGGTTGTCATCTGCTCTTTGCGGAGGAAGTACTCAGTGACAAAAGTATATTTCCTTAGAGCAATGCAGTAAGCCACATAATGGCAGTTCAATTGGAATTCAGTTTACAAAAATCTGATAGCTTTATAGATTGCATCTTCATATATTTACATCTATCATACCTGTACAATGCAGAGAATTGAAGTATATGTCTCTATGATCTAACTGCCCCATGTCTATGAGCCTAAAATATTATGCAACACTGAGGGGCCCTTCTTGAAATGTACAGAGTAAAGTAAAAGGTTTGGCCTCTGCCCTGGAGTCCTGGAATCCACATCAGTGATAAAAATTATTCCCATGAAGACAACTGTTTACAGTGCCCCAGGGGGTCTGATACAGCCTACAAGGGAATATAACCTATAAAGGGAACCCATCCAGAGATAAAAAGAAAGGGAAGCAGGAGCCTATGTCCTCACCAACCTCTGCTGGTAGCACTTACCACAGCATGCCAAGAATGCCACACAAAGTATACCCAAACAGGCCTTCATGGAAGAAAAGACTTCAGGAAAGGACCCATAGCCCACCAAGATGCTCCTGCAGAATAAGTCCAGGTTCTGTTCCACCCAGTTGAGTTGCTCAATCTTTATACTATCCACCTACCCTCAAGCCTAGGCACCTGCTCTTCTTACATATTGTTGGCCATAAGTAATTAGTTAACCATTGACTAAAATGGGCCCCTGGACTGAAAGTGAGGGGTGGAGCTGAGGACACCCAAACCCAGGCTTTGAAGGACACCATGCATTTATTCTCCACCTCCAATCTGCAACAGTCCAAATGCCCTTCCCTGCTGTGAGTAGTATGAACAGAGAGGTCCTGCAGAGGAGAATAAGGATCTCATCCATTCATGTTAGAGATACCCAAGCACAGCAAGAGTTAAAAAAAAAAAATGAAACACTTCCTACTGAAACTGGCGGGGGGTGCCACCCTGCCAGAGACCTGGAACGACTCCAAGAACTCAGATTGATTGAGGCCTGTGTCTGCCCACTTGCCCATGGAGAACTGAAGAGCCCAAGTTCCCTTTGGAATGAAACTGGCCACTGTAGGCTGGGAGATGGTTAGGTCCCTAGTTTCCCCTTATCCGCCCACCGACCTGTCTTCTGCCTGTACCTGTTAATCCAGACTTCTCTGATGGAGACCTTTCCCAGGGAAGGGGTGAGGAGAGGAGAGTGAGACTGGGGGAGGCAGGAGTGTCTCTGAGGCTGTCAGGCAAGGAGGCTAGGAGCCCAGGAAGCGGGAGAGTTGAGTGGAGAGGTGGGCCGGGGCAGGAGCCACCTCAGGGGCAGCAGCAGCATGGCAGGTGCTGGGGGCACAGGTGCGAGAGCTGGGTACCTGCTCCGGCTGCTTCTCCCGAGCCAAGGTGAACTGAAACTCAGCTCCTCCCGGCTAAGTAAATAGGAGTCCAGGCTGGGTGCAAACCACTGAATATTCATCACACAGGAAATCCAATCCCGGTGCTACCTGCACCCATTGGAACCCGGGGCAAATGGGGATGAGGCGGTGATCCAGAGTGGGGAGGAAGGGATCCCAAAGGGGGATCCTTGTAACAGGAGAAAGGCCGCAACCCCGCCCCGCCCCACCCCACCCTTAGAGTGCCGCTTCACCGCGGCCTGACTGCACTCCCCCACCCCACCCTAGACCTCCCATCACCTCTCCTACCTCCCCGCCCCCCACACACACATTAAGGGGGCTGGACAAGAGTTGACTCAACCCAGCTCTGCACCCACCCCACCCCACCCCAGGCTGCTCAAGCCCCGGCGGGAGCTAGGCTGTGAACGGGTTAAGTGTGTTGCTTCCTTTGCATGTGGTATACTCTTGCTGCCTTTGAACTCACAAAGTCGAAACTAGTCCCTGGTTAAACTGGTTAGTGGACCGGTTCCCAGGCTGTCCCCAGCTCCCCTGTTCCAATTTATTGCAAATGCCGGATCGCCTGAACTACCACTCCCTCCGGCAAAGGCCTGACCATTCCCCCCCCTCCTCCGTCTTGGGTGTCCCCTCTGCCCAATGGAAAGGGGCACATGGTGCCCCTTCTCCAAGTCAATCATTCCTGCAGCCTCAACTTCTGATAGCTTACTCAACCCTCCCCAGATCGAATTCCACTTTGCTCCTCTCTCATGCACTTATTATTTTGTGTGGTTATTATGCTCATCTACATAAGAGTTGCTAGAGGAAAACAACATATCTATCCTCCAGGACTGCGTCCCTTGCCTTACTTAGTAGGTTCTTGGTAACTCCTCTTGGTTTGGATGCAACTTTCTGATCACCTCCCCACCCCCACCCCGACTTCCCAATGCTGCCCACTTGCCAACTAAAAGTGATTCTCTCCTTCCTTCCCTGTCCCCCTTCCTTTCCTGCCTCCCTCCCTCTCTGTCTCCATCTTCTACTGTAACTCTATGAATTGATTTCCCCTCGACTTTCCTGTGCTTCCAGTTAATTAGTCTGAGACTCAGAGCTTGACCCAGAACATCATTACTCCCCTTTCTATATAACTTGTGTGTTTGAAAAGAACGTTCTGGGATCGTCTGACCATCTAATAAACCCTAGCAGCAACTTTTCATCTCCATTATTCTCGGGTGGGCTTTCCAAGTCCTTCACATCCTAGTCCTATTGGCCTTTGCAGTCTTCTTATACTCTACTTCTCTCACCTACAGGTCTGGACATTTTCACTCACTGTCCCCATGCTTGGGAGTCTTTCCTTCCTTATCTCCATCTCCTGTCTTCCTTTAAGTCCCAGCTAAAAGTTCAAATTTCTCCAAAAATCCTTTCCCCTTTCCTTTCTTTTCCCTCTGAGATTATTTCCAACTTGTCCTCTACCTATCTTGTTCGCACATAGCTGTTTGCATGTTGTCTCCTCCAATCACTAAAGAACTCCTTAAAAGCAGGAACTATCTTTTGTTTTTCTTTGTATATCTGGAGCTTAGTGGAGTTCCTGGAACACATAGGACTGATGTCAAAGTGGATGGAATACCAAGCCTGAAATCAGGAAGACTTCTTTTCCCCAGTTCAAATCTGGTCTCAGATTCTTACTGTGTGACCCTGGGCAAGTCACTTAACCCTATTTGTCTCAGTTTCCTTGTCTGTAAAATGAGCTGGAGAAGGAATGGCAAACTACTCCAGTTTCTTTGCCAAGAAGACCCCAAATGGGATCACAGACAGAAAACAAACAATAACAATAAATGCTTGTTGATTTAATTTTTCATAAGAGCACCAAAACTTTTTCTTCTTGAATCTTCACTATGTTTTTTTTTGGGGGGGGAGGCAAGGCAATAGGGTTAAGTGACTTGCCTAAGGTCAGTTAGGTAATTATGGAGTACCTGAAATCAAATTTGAACTCAGGTCCTGACTCCAGGGCCCAGACTTCTATCTGCTGACTGACCTAGCTGCCCCTGATTTTCACTATGTCAAATAAACTATATAACTCCAGAAAGTTGATTGTGTGATTATAAATATGAAGAGAAGGATCTTAATCTGGGGTCCATGATTTCATGATTTGTTTTTTTTTTACCATTTTCATAACTATATTTCAATCTAATTAGTTTCCTTTATAATTCTGTTCATTTTACTTATGGTTTTAAAAATATGATCCTCATGGCAGCTAGGTGGCATAGTGGATAGAGCACTGGCCTTGGAGTCAGGAGTACCTAAGTTCAAATCTGACCTCAAACACTTAATAATTACCTAGTGGTGTGGCCTTGGGCAAGCCACTTAACCCCATTGCCTTGCAAAAAAAAAAACCCTAAAAAAAAATAAAAATATGATCCTGAGAAGGGGCCCATAGACTTCACTAGATTGCCAGAGGTCCATAGCAGAAAAAAAGATTAAGACTCTCTTATATAGAGGGTTGCTATTTGAAAAGAAAAAATTTATAAAGGCAATGTGGGAGCTGTAATCATAAAATTTTCCTATTTGAATGAATTTGTCCCTGACCAAGCTATTTGAAACTAATGGTAGGAAGGTTGTAAATGTGGCCCAGGATCTGAAGACATCATTTGTATGGTGGCTTGTGTGTAGTGCCACCTATTGGACGAATCAAATATATTTCCTCCATGGGTCAGGTAGTCAAGCTTCACACAACTCTCAAATTTGACCTCTTCTCCTCTGACACTGCCACCAACTTGGTGCAGGCCCTCATCATCTTTTGCCTGTATTATGGTAATAACCCTGCTGGCTGTTTTCCCTGCAACAAGTCTCTCAACTACTCCAGTCCAGCCTCCACTCAGTTATCAAATTGATCTTCTTAAAACTTAGATTTGATTCAGATTCCCTCATTCAGTCAACTCCATAGGCTCCCTAATACCTCTAGGACCAAAATGTAAAAATCCTGTTGGCTCTTGCTGGGATTTTTGTTTGGTGTCCCCCAAAAAAGAAAAGGATTAAGTGATTTTCCCAGGGTCACATAACTACCAATATCTGAGGCTAGATTTAAACTCAAGTCTCTCCCAACTCTGGGACTGGTTCTCTCTCATTTCACCACCTATCTGGTATTTAAAGTCCTCTATTCCCTGGCCCCTTCCTATCTTTCTAGTCTTTTTACTCCTTAAATGCAACATTCCCTAAAAGACTTACTCTACAATCTGGAGATACCCACCTCCTTGCTCTTTCATTCACTAAGCACTTCTCTAATTCACTGACATTTTTGCTTGCTGTCCCCCATGTCTGGCACTTGCTTTCTCTTCCTCTCTGCCTCCCACCATGGTTTCCTTCAAGTCTCAACTAAAATCCCACCTTCTACCAGAAGCTTTTTCCCATCCCTCTTAAAAATGCCTTTTCTCTTTTGATTATCTCCAATGTATTCTGGATAGATTGGCAGTCAGCAGCATAGTGGAAAGAGCATTGGGTCTGAAGTAAGAAAGACCTGAGTTCAAATGTGACCTTAGACTGTTACTAGATGTATGACCCTTTACAAGTTACTTAACCCTATTTGCTTCAGTTTCCTCATATGTAAAATGAGTTGAAGCAGGAAATGGCAAACTATTCCAGTTTTTCTATCAAGAAAACACCAAATGAGGGGCAGCTAAGTGGTGCAGTGGATAGAGCCCCAGCCCTGGAGTCAGAAGTACCTGAGTTCAAATCTGACCTCAGACTCTTAGTTATTACCTAGCTGTGTGGCCTTGAGCAAGCCACTTAACCCCATTTGCCTTGCAAAAACCTAAAAAAAAAACAAATGGACTTACAGAGTCAAACAATTCAGCAACAGCAAGCCACTTTTGGTAAGGGGAAAAGTCTTCTTCCTGCATTTTCAAACCAGCAACTATTTTTGAGGCAATGAGAAAGACTTTAATTGCATGGGATGATTGTTTTATTTCCTTCTCTTCTCATTTGGGCAGAAGTAGGAGAGATGGATATTTAGTCAATCATACTAGTAGCAAGCATAGGTGAGCCTGAGCTTGTGGGATGGACAAATGAGCTCAGGCCAGCAGCCTCAAACAAGCCTAAGAAAATAGCTGAAAAGAAAAGCTCAGAAAATGTGGGTACTATTCTGTCTGGAACTGGGCTGCTTGGTTCTTTTTTTGAAGGCAGGGAAAAGGTCCTCTGTACCAATTCTGTGCAAGAATTGGAGATCTCCGGAATTGTTTTTAATTGATATTTTATTTTTCCAGTTACATACTATGGTTGTTTTTCAAGAATTCTCTGGAAATTAACTGAAATTTACAAGGATTTAGGACTAGGGATCATCCTAAATTTAGGGGCAGGAGCACCCTAAAATAGAGTCTTAGACTTGGAAAGAACTTTAAAGAGATCTGTACTATTCCTTATTAAACAGGAAAGGATAATAATGGTATAGAGAAATCCAAATAAAGAATCTCTACCTGCCAATGCATATTGACCACTGAATTGTAGTTTATAGGGTAAGAGAGTTAGTGAGATGTTAGGTGATTTAACCAGGATCACACAGCCAGTATGTTTCAATGACAGGACTTGAACTGTCTCTAAGGCCTGCTTTCTATTCACTATGCCTTGAAGCTCCTTAGTGATGATGAAGGGAGGGTGCTACTGCTGCTGCTGTTGATGATGATAGTGGTGGTGGTGGTGGTGGTGGTGATAATGATGATGATGAGGATGATGATGATTCCTATCTTTAGGAAGATAAAATTGGGGAGCTCACTTGCAAGCTACCACCTTAAATGATGGAACTCTAATGCTAGACTCTGGCAGTTAGGCAAGTATGTACCACACATCCCAGAGAGACAGCTGTTGACTCTATCTACATGGCTCACCAAGCCCTATTCTACTCTAGAATCCTTATCAGAGTCTGCTTGTTGGCACCAGAATGAGAGTGAGAAAGAAAGTCTTGAAGTTGGCTTTTTTTAGCCTGGGGTAGCAGGATCTACCTAACCTTAATTGAGGCCATGTCCCATTATCATAGCTCATAAATCTGTTACACATCCTCTATTCCTATACCTTCTTAATTTTGTCCTGACTGTTTTGTGAGGCTGGCAACATGGAGGGATTAAGATCCTTATTTTATAGACAAAAGCCTGGAGATAGCATGGCGTGTTGAAATTAGCAAATAGCAGAACTGGAATTTGAACCAGAAGATAACAAAATGGGGCCAACCTATCTTTGCAGGGTTGTTGTGAAGATTAAAACACTAAAAAAATGGGTTTTTTTAATGAAAGTATTTTTATAATTATGAAGTGTTACGTAGATGGGTGATATTGGTTTAAGTTTCCCAGTACCGTTGGAATACCACATTAGTAGCAGTAGCTCTCACAGGTTCATTAAAAAAATTCACATCATTCACTACTTTCTTCAGTCCCAGGAGGTGTTTCAAAATTGTCCATGTCATTTAACAAATATTTGTTAGGCATCTATTACTGGGCAGACACTGCACTAAATGCTGAGGCTACAAAGAACGGCAAAAGGCATTCCCTGTTCTCAAGGAGCTCATGGTCTGATTGGGAGACATCCATACACAAACAAACTCAATACAGGATATTATTACTAAGCTAAATCCAACTTTTCCTGACCCCCTTTTTGGGATTTTCTTGGCAAAGATTCCCGGTAGCTTTCCATTTCCTTCTCCAGCTCATTTTACAATTGAGGAAACAGAGGCAAGGGTGTCTGAGGTTATATTTGAATGGAAGAAGATGAGTCTGGCTGACTTCAGACCTGGAATCACCTATTATAATATTCTTCTCCCTGCCTCAAGTTTCTCTCCCTTCCTTTCCATTTTCTACCTTTGCTTCTACCAAAATGATTTTTCTAAAGTACAGGTGTGACTGAGTCATTTACTTACACAGTAAATCCCTAGTGACTTACTATGACCTCCAGCATCAAATATAAAACCTTCTTTTGGCTCTTAAAGCCCTTCCTACCTTTCCAGTTTTCTTAGCTTCCTTTTCTCCATATAATCTACCAGCAGAGATGCTGGATTCCATGATGTTCCCTTGCAACTAACACCATCTCCTGATTGTGCCTTTGCACTGATTGTCCCCCAATGCTGAGAAGATTCTCCCTCCTCATTTCTGGTTCTTACTTTCCTTGACTTATTTGAAGATTTAGCTTACACCCTACAAGAAACTTTTCCTAGTCCTGCTTATTGCCACTGCCTTCCTTCTGACCATATAATCTATCTATATCTAGCTATCTAGCTATCCAGCTAGCTAGCTAGCTAGCTAGCTATCTACCATTTTCCTCATATATAAGATGTACCCTTTTTTTCTTGAAAAATTTGGGGTCTAAAAACTGGGAGCATCTTTTACAATAGTTGTAGATTTTTTAAACTTACATTTCCCACTTTTTTGCACTTGTCATTGAGCCCATTGTTTCACATTTGTTACTGGTGTATTAGGTTACAGTTTTCCACATTCTGTCCAGAAATGGCTCAGAAAAGATTTTCATACAATGGTGAATTCAAGTTCAAAATGATCCAATTTGCAAAAGCGAATGGAAATTGTGCTGCTAAACCTCAGTTTGGTTCTCTTCCACCTGAGAAAACAATCCAAGACTGGTTATGGGAAGAAGAAACCCTCCTGAAAACACCACAGCAGAAGGCCATGAGACGCAAGTCAGCCAAATGGGCTGATGTAGAGAAGGAATTGAAGAGATGGACTGAAGAGCAAAGGGCAATGGGAATTTCTGTGTCAACAAAGATGGTTCAGCAAGAGGCAAGAATTGCTGATGAAAAAGAAGTCACTGATTTCAAAGGAAGACACAATTGGTTCTTCAGGTTCATGAAACAGAATGGACTAACCATGTGTCCACACACAGACTTGCCTAGTGAGTGCTTATGGTCAACCACAGTCAATGCCTCTCCTGAGACAACGATTCATCATCAAACACAGATGAGAATAAGCTAATGGATGGGAATTTTAACAGTGATAAGGAGTTGTATGAATTTAATGATGAATAAAATTTGAGTTGAATAACTTTATGTAATACGTCTTTTTTCAAATTTTGGGCCCCAAAATTAAGGTGTGTCTTATCCATGGGGAAATATGCTATCTATCTATCATCTATCTATCTATCTATCCATCTATCTATCCTGTATATATATAGATGAACAAATCCAGTCTCAGACACTCACTAGCTGTGTGATCCTGGACAAGTCACTTAACCCTGTTTTCCTGTTTCCTCATCTGTAAAATGAACTGGAGAAGGGAATGGAAAATCACTCCAGTATCTTTGCCAGGAAAACTCCATACATCACCAAGAGTCTGACACCACTGAAAAACAACATCACATAATTGTCAGCTCTCTGAGGACAGTAACTCTTTTTGCCTTTGTGTTCCTAATCCCTGAAATACAGTAAATGTTTAACAAATGCTTATTGACTTTACTTGAAATACAGTCATGTAGTTCATGAAAAAGCACTTCCATCAAACAAGAAACTCCCAGAAATTGGATAATGTTTTCTATGTCAGTACAGGGTTTGGTATAACTGACTGAGTGTGGCCTTTGATTAATTTACACAAAGACAGAAAAAGAGAATACCCATTTCATTTACTTGATTCCTTGGGGTTCAGTCTCCAATAGTCTTTGTTACTATTATTAATAATAATCATTAACTATTAATAGTAATTATATTTTATTCAGTAGTATAAGGAACTTCTAATGAGGAAACACCATCTATCAATGGAAGTTTAGTAACTCAATTGTACTTTATAGTCTGAGGCTTAAGTGACTTATTACAGAGCTAGTAAGTACATTCTGGAAGCAGGATTTGAACCCAAGTTTGCTTTTGTAAAATAAATTTTATTGATATTTTTTATTTTTACCTAGCCTAAATTTCTCTTTCCCTCCCCACTCTCAGAGACATATCCCATAAAACAAAAAAAAATATTAGAGAGAAAAAGGAAGAGAAAAAAATCATCATAAACAACCCATCAAAAAAAAACCTAAACCTTAAAAATATATGTATTGCATCATACCCATAGGCTTCCCACCTCTTCAAGGAGAAATGAATGTCTTCTTATATTTCTTTTTTGGAAACCATGCTTGTTTTAGTTTTTTTCCTAATCTTGACTGTTTTGTTTTTTTCCTAATTTTGTAACTTTAACTTTCAATTGTTCTTCATCATTTTATCTATTATTTCTATTGTTGTGGTCATTGTGTATACTGTTTTCTTGACTTTAATTCATTCTGCATCAGTTTATGGACATCTTTCTATGTTTCTCTATATTCATCATTTCTTATAGCAGAGTATATGTTGTATTCATGTACTGCAATTTATTTAACCCAATGGGCATCTACTTTGCTTCCATTTCTTTGCTTTCAAAGGAAGTTTTAGTATAAATATATTTTTTTTATTTTTGCAAGTCAATGAGGTTAAGTGACTTGCCCAAAGTCACACAGCTAGGTAATTATTAAATGTCTGAGGTCAAATTTGAACTCAGGTCCTCCTGACTCCAGGGCCAGTGCTCTATTCACTGTACCACCTACCTGCTCCTAGTATAAATATTTTTATTTTTATGAAAACTTTCTTTTTATCAATGACCTTCTTGGGGCATATGCCTAGAACCCAGGTCTTTTTGCCTCTGATTCATGTCTTCTGGGGCCAGCCCTCTAACCATTATATCACATCTGATGGAGAGGATAATGATGATGATGATATATCTCTGGGGAGATAAAACTGAGGAACTCATCTGTAAGGTGATGCCTTAGACTGATGGTTTAACTCAGGGATCTGACAGTCAGGAAGATCTATACCACACTCATGCCAGCCTAAATGATTTGTCAGGAAGAGTCAAGAAGACCTGAATTAAAATTTTCCCTCTGATACTTATTAGCTACATAACCTTGGGTAAGTACTTAACCTGTCTTTGCCTCAGTTTTCGCATTTGTAAAATGGGGGTAATAATGGCACCTACATGCTAGTTATTATTGTTGTTGTTCTTATTGTTATTATTTCCCTACATATATAACGCTCTAAAGCCAATTCCACTCAAGTCAAATCAGACACTAAAATGGGAGTTCCCAAGAAAGTCCCTCCCAGTGACAACAAAGCTTGACTTGTTTCAATGCTTTTTTTAAATGTCTGTCCCTTCAGAACAAGATTCCTTTTTTTGGTATGTGTATAAGGATGGGATTTTTGCTTCTTTGTATTTTGTAGCTGTAAGAACTATCCTTCCTTTTGAGCAACGTAAGAGAATCAGTAGTGTGACTTTAGAATATCTTCTCTTAAAGAATCTGAGTTTTGGGGTGGCTAGGCGGCACAGTGGATAAAAGCACCGGCCCTGGAGTCAGGAGTACCTGGGTTCAAATCCAGTCCCGGACACTTAATAATTACCTAGCTGTGTGGCCTTGGGCAAGCCACTTAACCCCATTTGCCTTGCAAAAAAAAAGAATCTGAGTTTTGCATTTCACAGACAGAATCATAAGAGGAAAAAATCACCACCTCCCTAAAGGTTTTTTGATGTTTATTCTGAGAGAATAACCTATGGCTATTTTCCTAAGACTTATCCCACATTGCTTATATCAGTTCAACTTATATCAGCTTGTATTCATGTAATCATTTCTGGCTTTCATGCCTAAAACCATCTGAGTTCTCCACTTCTTTTCCCATAATGATTCCTTAGAAGCTTCCATCTGAGTTTAAATAACCTCATAGTTCATGATATCAAAGATCGGACCCTCCACAGACACCTCATTTCATAACTGTGAGTAAATCACAGGAGTTCTGAGGAAGAGTTTGTCTATGACTGTAATTCCCTTGCCTGAGTTTCCTTAACTCACTGATGGGATCCTTAGCCAGGGTCATCAGAATCAGAATCATTATCTACTGTCCCATTTTTGCTATTTGAATAAATGCTTTTGTTAAGGATTAAATGACAAATCATTAAATATATTAAGAGGAAGCCACTGGTGGGGATCGTGAGCTAGCTTTTAAGAGGAGACTCCTGGAAGAAGTAACAACTATTTTTTGTTTTTAGGGGTTTTTTTTTGCAAGGCAATGGGGTTAAGTGGCTTGCCCAAGGCCACACAGCTAGGTAATTATTAAGTGTCCGAGGCTGGATTTGAACCCAGGTACTCCTGATTCCAAAACCGGTGCTTTATCCACTGTGTCACCTAGGCACCCTGGTAACAACTATTTCTCTGGGGATTCAACCTTCTACTAGCACTGTGAGTTGGGTGAATGAGTCCCCAGGGAAGATATTACATTTCTACTTTCACATCTCTAACATATGTTCTCTTATCTCTACTGACACAGCCACCAGCCTAGTAAAGGCCATCATTATCTTTTTTCCTAGACTATTGCAGTCTTCTAACTCTCTCTCTGTCAAACATCTCCCTGCTCTAATCCATCTTTTACTCAGCTACGAAAGTAATTTTCGTAAAGTACAGATCTAAACATGTTACACACATCACATTCCCATTCCTCCACCCTGTACTTGATAAACTCCGGGGGCTCCTTATGGCCTCCAGGATCAAATATAAGCTCCTCTGTTTGGCATTGAAAGCCCTTCCTATGGTCCTGTATCAACTTTCCAGGCTTCTAACACTTTACTTCCCTCCATACATTCTATGATCCAGGTACACTGCTCTGCTTGCTGTTTCTCACATATAACACCCCATATACCAACTCCATGCCTTTGCCTCATGGCTGAAATGTTCTCCTGTCATGCCTTTGTCTCTTAGCTTCCCTGGCTTCCTTCAAGATTCAGCTCAAATTCCCCCTTCTGCAGGAGGGCTGTCTTCATTCAGATAATCTTCCATCTGCTCTGTATAAACCTAGTAAGTATGATGTGGTTTACCTGGTGTCTCCCCCATTAAACTGTGAGGATCCCAAGGACAGAGATTGTTTTTGCCGATCTTTGTATCTTCAGTTTTTAGCACAGTTCCTAGCATATTTATTGTCACTGTTCAATTGTATCTGACTCTTCATGACCTGTAGACCATAGAATGCCAATGTTATTCACTGAGTTTTCTTAGCAAAGGTATTAGAGTGGCTTGCCATTTCCTTTTCCAGTTGATTAGGACAAAGAAAGGTGAAATGATTTGTTCAGGGTCACATAGTTATTGTGTTTGAGATCAAATTTGAACTCAAGTCTTCCTGACTACATGCCCAGTGCTCTAACCACTGAGCAATCTAGTATATAGTAGGTATTTAAGTAAATGGTTGCCTTATATTCAGGGCCATTTCCAATTTTCCTGATGCATATCTGGCTACTGGACTTAGATGCATCTGGAGAAGAAAATTAGACTGGTGACTTAGCTCAGCACCCCCTCAGTCAAATCTTATTCACATGCATGTCATGGCATCACCTCCTTGATATCATAGTCTTCTTCAAGACGAAAGGACAAACAGCTTATTAATTGAATGATTGATTTTATAGGATCATATGTTCCAGAATTGGAAGAGATCTTGGAGATCATCCAATTAAGCTTCCTCATTTTATAGCTAAGGAAACTGAGTCCCAGAGAAGAAAAGGAATCTTCCCAAAGTCCCCTAGTTAAGAAGCAGAGTCAGGGTTCCCCCCCTTTTCTGTGCTAGCAATCCCTAGAAATAGGAAGGGCAGCACAGAAGAGAATTATAAAGGGTAGAGACTCTCAGGGACTTCTTTCTGATTCTGAGGGTTGCCCTTGAAGGAGTGCCAGACAAGTATGGTATGTTAGGCAGCTGAGGCCCAGCCCCCCCTTCCTAGACCTGAACCAGTTTTTCCTTTCCAACTATCCCAAGGTGACTCCCAGGTTCTCAGGTAAGGACCTACTCATACATGGTTTCCAGGGGAATCATTCCTGGAAGAGCCAGGGAAGGAGGGAATATGTGATAAGGCCTTTGGTGAGTGTGCCTGCTTAGTGCTGGCTGGTGGCAGGGTTGGTGCATTTCTCTGTCCACATGACAGTGCCTGTGGGTACCCTTGTGGCTGTGAGTGTATGTGGACCTGTATATTTGTGGATGTATGAGAATATAGATATAAGTGTGCTTTGCTTTGAGAAAAACCAGTATATCAGCATTAAATTTATTACTTTGCTTCCCCAAGAAGAATTTTCATCCAATGACATTTTTCTTTTATTTTTTAATTTTAAACTTAATGATTAATAAACATTCAAATTCACAAAAAATAACAATATAATATAACATATAATAATATAATATAGTGCTTTGGGGTTTGCAAAGTGCTTCACAAATAATTCATTTAATTTTTATAAAGACTTAGGAAGGTAGGTGCTATTATTCCCATTTTACAGATAAGGAAACTGATATATTAGAGATTAAGTGACTTTCCCAGGTTCATATAGTTCATAAGTTTCTGAGACTGAATTTGTATTTAGATTTTCCTTACTTCAGGTCTGGTGCTCTAAAACTGAACCACCTAAATTAAAAACAACATGAATTTTTACTACATAAAATTTGTTTTTTAAAAATATGTATATTAAATTTATAAGGTTGTAACAAAATTGTTTCTGGATTACCCTCTGAATTAATTTTTGTTTTTTTTCTGTTTTTAAAAATATTCTAGTAATGTTCTTTTGTGTGCTTTTTAAAACTTTGTTATTTCCTATTAATTAACCCTCCCCCAAAGAGTCCTCTATTTTTTTTTTAAAGTATAATAAAGCAAAACAAATGACCTTTTTCAGGTGACTGAAAATGTCTTCCTTTGTCCTTCTGGTCTATCACCTCTTTACTGAGAACTAGGAGATATGCTTCACAATTAGTCCTCAAAAGTCAGAATTAGTTACTTTAATCAAAGTTCTCAAGTCTTTCAAAGTTGTTTTTCTTTATACTACAGGTGTTCATTATGTTCAATGTTTAACTGGTTCTGTTTATTTTATTCTGTATCACTTCACAAGCCATCCCAAGTTTTTTCTGGTACTTCAAATTCTTCATTTTTATAACTTGATAATATTCCATTATATTCATATGGCATAATTTGCATGACCATTCACCAATTAAAGAGCACACACTTTGTTTCACCCATTTTGCTATCACAAAAAAAAGTGCTACTAGAAATATTTTTGTACACATGGGACTTTTCCCTCTGCCTCAGTCCACCTTGGGCTATATGTCTAGCAGTGATATTACTGTGTCAGATGCTATGTATAGTTTAATAACTACTTGAGAATAATTCCAAATAATTTCCCCAAACAGTTGGACCATTTTATAGTTCCACCAATAATGCATTCATGCAGTAAAATGAAAAATGCTATCCACCTCCATAGAAAGAATTGATGGTAACTGAATGCAGATTGAAGCATACCATTTTTAACTTTTTTTTTGGACTGTTCCTTTTGCAACATGGCTAATATAGAAATGTTTTGCATGACTGCACATGCATAATCTTTATCAAAGTGCTTGACTTCTCAAGGAGAACAGAGAACAAGGAGGAAGCTAGAGAATTTGGAATCAACCCAAAATTCCTAAAAACAAATATTAAAAATTTTTGTTTACATGTAATTGAGAAATGAAATAAAAAATGTAAAAAAATGCATTAATTCAGAGATCTATCCTGCCATAGTCTCTCCAACATTTGTAATTTTATCTTTTGAATCTGGTAGATGTGAGATGTAATCTCTATTATTTTAATTTACATTTCTTTTATTTTTAGTTGATGATTCTTTAATGTCTAATGATTATTGATAATGAGCAATTTTTCTTTTGACAACTCTGTTCATATCCTAAAAACTTTATCTATTAAAATGATTTATATGTTATGAATTTGTATCAATTTCCTATATATCTTAGACAGCAGGAAGAGACTGAAATCAGGGTCACCAATTAAGAAGACATTGCACTATATCAAGCAAGAGGTAATAAGGACCTGATCTAGGGTGGAAGATGTATTATTACTAGTGAGATGGAGAGGTATGTGAGAACTATCGGGAGAGGCAGGATCGATTGGCTTTTGGTATCTGAATGAATATAGGATATAAAGGAAAGGGAGGAATCAAGGATGATTCCAAGGTTGTGAATATGAATGTCTAGGAAGAGAATGGTGCCCTCCCTAGTTGAATTTTAGGGAAAAGATAATGACTTCCACTTTGGATATGTTGAATTTGAGTGGCTAAAGAACATCTAGGTGGAGATTTGTCCATGAGGGTCTGGAATGCAAGAGAGAGATCTAACTATATAGATTTGGGCGACATCTATATAGAGATGATAGTTGAACCCATGAGAGTTGAAATCATAAAGAGAGAATATATATATAGCAAAGAAAGAGGAGATAGTCCAGTTCAGAGACCTGCAGTATGTTCACTGCAGTGGTAGAGCATTCAGAGCTCATATTGGTCTGATCAGCCACAGGAGGACACACTGTAATTTGTCTCATAGTGATGTCATTTTGGTCTTCTTTGATAATGAAGGATTTGAGAAAGTAATGGAGAAAATGTTAATGTTAAAATGTTAAAAATATATTATGTGTACTTTTGCCCCCTAGATAACAGACTGTTAAATATTTACCAGTACACCACTACTTGGATCTCCGAAATATAATGTAGCTCTAATGTATCATGATCCTCAGGTGACTAGTGAATAGTCTACCCGATTCATCTTCCTGACTTCAAATTAGGCCTCAGATACTTACTAGATGTAAGTTACTTAACCTTGTTTACCTCAGTTTCTTCATCTGTAAAATGAACTGGAGAAGGAAATAGCAAACCACTCCAGTATCTTTTGTCAAGAAAACAATTTGGATAGTGACTTTTCCTAGAGAATGTCTCAATTTTTTCCACCTGGAAGATCACTTAAGAAGGAAGAGGAAGTACTGAATAGTGGAAAGAGTGGATTTTGAGTCAAAAATTTAGCTTCCGGGACGGCTAGGTAGCCCTGGAGTCAGGAGTACTTGAGTTCAAATCCGACCTCAGACACTTAATAATTACCTAGCTGTGTGGCCTTGAGCAAGCCACTTAACTCCATTGCCTTGCAAAAAAAAAAATTAGCTTCGGAACCTGACTTTCCTCTTTATTTCCTGTGTGACCCAAGCTAAATCACTTTTCCTCTAAAGTCTCAGGTTTCCTTTGTAAAATAAGGGGATTGGGTGAGATGACTCTTCAGATCTCCCCCAGTACTAAAATCTTTTAAACCATGTAGACAGATGGAGTCTTCAAGGAGTCAATTACAAGCTGACATAAATTGAGATGATAGTTGAAAAGAGCTTTGCATGAAGGATGGTTGGCAAATTGTAAGGGCTTAATGTCTGTTTCTTTCCTTCCTTCTTCCCTCCTTTTTCCTCTTGTTATATAATAACTAACACTTATATAGCTCTTTGAGGTTAATAAAGTGCTTAATATATGTTTTCTTATTTAATCCTCACAAAAACCCTGGGAGGTAGATGATATTACCTCCAATTTACCATAAGGAAATTGAGGTCAACAGAGATTAAGTGGCTTGTCCAAGGCCACACAACTAGTCCAGGTCTGAAGCAGGGTTCCAGGTCTGAAGCAGGGTTCCAGGTCTTTCTGACTCCAAGTCCCACACTCCATACTACTGGTATACCTACATTACAAGAAAAGGAAATGGGGCAGCTAGGTGGCACAGAGGATAGAGCACCAGCCCTGGAGTCAGGAGTACCTGAGTTCAAATGCAACTTCAGGAACTTAATAATTACCTAGCTGTGTGGCTTTGGACAAGGTACTTAACCCCATATGCTTTGCAAAAACCTAAAAAAAAAAAATAAAGGAAAGCTGTATGAGTCCTTTTGGTAGAGCTTTTATCTTTCTCTCTTGATCCAGGGAGGTTTCCTAAAGAAGAGGGGATGTGGGAAGGAGGTACTGCTGGCAGGACAGACTGTCCAGTGATGTCATCCAAGGTGAATGTAGAAAGCAGAGGGCTGAGAAGATGAGCGGTTTGGAGCAGGTGAGTCTAAGACAGACAAAGGTGTATGAGACAAGGCCATATGGGACAGGCTGATTGGGCAAGATCAGGGAGATGCTATTTCCTAGCCAAAGTTCACAAACACCACAAACCACTTGAATTTTTCCAGAGTGAAGTCATAGCTGAACAATACTATTTAGAGTCCTGACTTCCAGTGGTGAGCTAGCTGTGGGCAATGAATGCTCACTGCCTTAGACAAAGAAGGGAACTGACCCAGCTTGTAGTAATGGAATATACTTTGAGCACCAATATTCTGATTATAATTTTATAAGGTACTGGCCCCAAGTCAAAACACCCTGCTCTTTCCTCTCAGGAAATCAACTAGGGGCAACTAAGTGGCAGAGTAGACCGCTGGGCCTGGAGTCAGAATCTTCCTGAATTCAATTCTGACTTCAGATACTTCCCAGTTGTGTGACCCTTGTCAAGTCACTTAACACTGTTTGCCTTAGTTTTCTCATCTGCAAATTGAACTGGAGAAGGAAACAACAGACCACTCCAATATCTGCCAAGAAAACCCCAAATGGGACCACAAAGAGTCAGGCACAACTGAAAAATGACCAAACAAGAAATCAACTCTACTCAAGTAGGTACAGTAATCTAGTTTTGTGACAAGATGATCTGGGGTTCAAATCCCAATTTTGCCACTTATCTAAAAAGTAATTTCCTCTCTCAGGGCCTCAGTTTTAAGATTATTTCTATAAAAGTAGTTGCTATGTCTGCCGTAACTGAGGTGACAGGGGTCAGAAGAACATTCTAGTCTCTGTTCTCTCATGGATGTATAATATTTCATTTTATTACAGTACAGTTCCATTCCACAATTCTGTAGTGCCCCAAATGGAGATCATAGCATCTTACAGATAGTTTGGGTACCAGTTTTTTATCTGAATCATAAGGACATTGGACTAGATGTATTCTAAGGTCACTTTCTTCAGATACTATAAATGTAAGAGAGTTGTAAAGGACTTCAAGGGTAATCTGGATCAATTTATGCCCCACAACTTCTCCAGAAAATGATCATCCAAGGTAGCATCTAGCTGAACCTTAAATAACATTTGTAATAGGGAATTCATTACCAATCAATATAGATGTCCATTTTAGATAGCTTTAATGCAGAGTTTTTGTTCGTATACAGCTGAAAACTTCTCTGACACAGAAATTTATTCGACTCCTCTGGAAAAGGACAAATAGAGCAGGTTACTTCTTTGGTAACATACCCCATTGATTTCTATGACTCCTCTTGAATGGAGTGACAACCTTAAAGTTCCCAGATATATTTATGCACTGACATGAATCTACTTGATAATAAGTGATATTGGTTCTGAAATATTGATAGATTCTCACTTCTCCACATAAACTTGCAGTGGTCAACCCAGACACCAGGTGGTGCTGAAGGGGAGAGATTTACTTTAAGGAGAGGAATTGTATTATCTATTGATATATAAAATTAGCAAAAGGAATGAAGGAATAGAAAGCTCTATTATCCTGATGTGGTGATGAGAAAGACCCGAACAGTTCCTCCTGGAATGGGCTTGTGGATTGGGATCACAATAGATATTTACAAACAGGTTGGTTATTGTCCTTTGTTTTATCGAAGAAGACCAAAAATGACATCGTTATATTTGAGATAAATTACACTATATCAGACTGTGGCTGATCACACCAACATGAGCTCCAAATGCTTTACTACAAGTTGGGCACAGATAGCTCATGTGAACACTTGGTTGTTTAAACTTATGTATCTCATGTTTCTTTTGAACTGCTTCAATTCTGCCTTGCTTAGAGTGCAGCACCCTCTCTGATGTGGGCATGCCTTGCTGGGTGGTCTTATGCCAGTGTCTCTCATGCTGTACAATCCAGGATATCTCAGTATTGTTTTTTCTGACCTCTTTGTGAGTACTTGCCCTGTGTGGGGTCTCCATAAAATAGTCTTTTTGGTAAGCAAATGTTTGGCATTCCAACAATGTGGCCTGTCCATTGTAGCTGCATTCTGTAGTAATGTTTGAATGCTTGTAAGTTTAGCTTGAGAGAGGACCTTAGTGTCTGGTATCTTTTCCTGCCAGGTAATCTTTAGATTTTTCCCAAGATAATTTAAATAGAAGCGATTCAGTTTCTTGGCATGGCACTACTTTTTTTTAATATATTTTATAAAACACAAATTATGGTGTGCCCAGAAAGACACCAAATTGAAGAAGAGCTTCAATAGGCCTTGCATTTTAATAGAGGAAGAGCATATGGGATCTCAGGTCTGAGGAGGCGCAAGTGTCTACCCCCTTCCCAGAAATAATGAAAGTATCAATTGACATGATTAAATAAATTTCACTTCAGCTTTGGAGACATAAATTGTATTGTCAGTTGTTAAATGGAAAACTGATCCTCTGACATCAGTAGGACAGACACCATAATCTGAGTTTGTCTAATAAGATGGTTACCCTGGGTCATTCCCTGCATCTTCCCACCATCTCTTGGGACCTATGGTGTCCAGGAAATCAAGGATATTCATCTATAGGTAGGTGAACTGAAGAAACTGGATGTCCTACTTGAAGAAAGATACAGTGGGAGGATGTGCTCCCTGTCTTTATTTTTTTCTTGTTTCCCCCCCCCCATAACCCTGGTACTGGCTAAAATTTGTTCTTTTTTTTTTTCTTATATCCCTAGTGTCTATAACTTTTTCTGAAATCCTGGTACTGTCTATATTTTTTCTACATTTTCCTGTAACCCAGGTACTGCCTATAACCTTCTAAAATCCTCTTAGAGAGGGGCAAATTTTGTCTTGAAAGAAGAAAAAATTTCTAACTTGAGAGCCCTTCAAAATATTAAGTTGGTTGCTTCAGAAGGCAGAGTGCTCCCTATCCCTGGGGGTCTCCAAGTTAAGGTTGGATGACTTGTCAGGACTGAATAGGGGAGATGAAGGTCTGAACAGGGAGACAGGGAGGTCCAGTTCCTCAGGAGAGAAGCGAAGATGCCCCAAATTCTGTCCTTGTGAAGTTTCCCCGGAATATATATATAGGGGTTCTGGCCCTGGGCCTTAAGAAATGGCTATTACATAGAAGTGACTAGCCCAGGGTCACACACCTAGCAGTATCAAATGTCTTGAGGTCACATTTGAACTCAACTCCTCCTGATACTAGATCAGTGCTCTATCTACTGTGCCACCTGGCTGTCCCCTTCTTTTTTTTTTAAGGTTTTTGCAAGGCAGTGGGGTTAAGTGGCTTGCCCAAGGCCACACAGCTGGGTCATTATTAAGTGCTTGAGGTCGGATTTGAACTCAGGTCCTCCTGACTCCAGGGCCAGTGCTCTATCCACTGCCCCACCTGGCCGCCCCTTTTTCTTTTTTTTTTAAAGATTTTGAGTTTTGAGTTTTACAATTTTCCTCCCAATCTTACTTCCCTCCCCCCACCCCCCCACGGAAAGCAATCTGTCAGTCTTTGTTTCTATGTTGTACATTGATCCAAATTGAGTGTGATGAGAAAGAAATCACATCCTTAAGGAAGTTTTTCTTCTTTTTTAAATAAAAAATTATGTTGATTAAAAAAAAAAAAGAAAAGGAAATGGCTACAAGAGCGGCCAGGGTGCTACAGAAGGCCTGAGGACAACAGGGGTAGATTAGAGACCCGCGAGCATTAGGACTCAACGACACTAACAGCTGAGGGTTATGGGAAGCCGGGAGGGGAAGAGTCGCAGACCGTGGCTCTCCGACGCAGCCTGCTGGCGGCGTGCTCCAATCACAGCTTCAGCCTGGACCGGTCTGCCCGCCCACCGCCGGACAGAACTCACCCATTGGCTTTTACTCCTCTTCTCCCGCCTCCCTCCGCCTTAAGCCATTAGAATCCGAGCGAAGGGAGGGACATCAGCTTAGAGCGCCCTGATTGGTCGTTAGGAGGAGACGACGTGGCTATTCGGGAGGGACACGTGAGTTTGTCACCGGTAAACAACCACCCCTGGGTAGGAAGCAAAGTGGAGGGAGGCCCGCCTTTCTTAGAAGAACCGGAAGCGGAAGGGAAGAAACATGCAGGTCTGGGGGAAAAGGGTCTCGAGAGGGTGGGAAGGCTAACCCTCGAAACGGCGCCTCATACATACCCCGACCCTACTTCCGCTTGCCAACCTTTCCTTTAAGAGGTCTCCGCTGAGTGGCCAGTAGCACCATTAACTGCCCCCGCCCTCGAGCTCGGGCCCTCCTTCCTCCCCCTCCCCCCATGCCTCATCCTCATGCCTCCGGAAGGGGCGGGGCCTTCGTGAATCTGTTCCTTTTCCGGCTCTAGCCCCGCCCCCAGTCACTTTCTGCTTTTTCTTATTTCTCTCCAGGACCACCAGCACGTGCCCATTGACATCCAGACCAGCAAACTGCTTGGTACGAAGTGGTGGCGGCCAGGTTGGCCTAGGCCGGCCTGGGGTGTGGGACAGTGACTGGACTGGGCAGGACTCAGGCTGGGGGTCCCTGAATGAAGGTGTTGGTGGGTAGAGCCGAGGCCTGTATTCTTTAAGGCCATCTCCCCAAACTCCCACCTTTTCTGGAGCAAGGAAGCCCCAGTTGTGGACAGAGACCTCCGGCCTGATTGTCCAGGCCCGTGTCTGCTCCTCACTGGCCAAGGGACCATGGAGAGGGCAGGCCCCTTTCATTCCTCAGCATCCTCCGGCAGTAAGGAAGATGAACTGGGTAACATCCAAGAGCGCTTTTCATCCCAGACTGCTTAGGGTTCTTGGGGTCATAAAGAGTACTTCATCAATCACTTAATTCTCCTTTTACAGATGAACCAAAAGGGAAAAAGTAACTTGCCCAAAGTGGCAAAACCAAATCTCCTTATTCCGAACCCAGTGACTAGCATTCTTTTCATTGTAGCTTTTTTTTTAATTTAAGGCAATGGGGTTAAGTGGCTTGCCCAAGGTCATACAGCTAGGAAATTAAGTGTCTGAGACCAGATTTGAACTCAGGTACTCCTGACTCCAGGGCTGGTGCTCTATCCACTGCGCCACCTAGTCGCCCCTTTCATTGTTTCTTGATATCTCCTTTGCTTTGGGGGAAGAGGTTGACTTATGCGATTTATTTTATCTGTGGGTTGAATTTACATTGTCTCTGGATTCAGGGAGTATGATTTCAAATCTTGCCTCTGACACTTTCTACTTGTATGACCCAGGCAAAGTTTTTAACCTCCTGGAATCTCAGTTTCTGAATCTTTAAAATGACTAGATGACCTCTGGAGTTCCTTAGTTATCTCTATTCCCTGTATAATTAGCATAGATCTATCATGGATGCTATTGACTTTTAGCTTGACTAAAGTAGATAGAAAGTCAGGAGTCCTGAATTGGTTCTCTCTATGAGCCTAGTAAAATACAAGGAACAGCTGGTTCAGTGAATAGATCACTGACCTTGGAGTCAGGAGGACAGGAGTTCAAATCCTGGCTCAGACACTTGACACTTAGTAATTGTGTAACCTTGTGTAAGTCACTTAACCATGATTGTCACACATCCAAAGCCATCTCAGTTATCCTGCTTCATATCTGGCCAGAAGACTCTGGAGGAGAAAGTGAGTTTGTTGACTTAGCACAACATCCCCTCATTCAAACCCAGTTCATGTGCCTGTCATGGTATCACCTCCCTGATGTCATGTATCTCCAGCTTTACAGCTACTATCAGGACAAGCCCTTCTGACATCAAGGCTGATCCCCATCCACTAGATCATGTAATCACAGATGAAATAGAAATATGAACTTTAGAGATCTAGTCCAACCTTGTCATTTTATAGTTGTAGAAACAGGCCCTGGGGGAAATAACATGTCTAAGGTCTCATAGATAGACCTTGAAGTAGAAAAGCTAGATATCCTGTCTCTTCAAATCCAGTATCTGTTCTGCTCTACAACATTTCTTTTCTTGTCATTGTCAGCTTGAACTTTTCCTATATCTTTGTATTAATTCTGTTACCCTAAAAAGATCATACTGAATAGGAAGACAAGTTCCCAGGGCCATTTTGCCACTAGCTTTTCTATTAAAACTTCTTTGCCCTCTTTGTCTTCCTTCATAAGATCAGATAATGCTCACTTGAGAATAAATAGCAAATTTCCTTTCTTTGCTGATTTTATGGGATTTGGGCAACTTTTGGGAGACTCTTGTTACTTGAATGTTTCTGGTACAGACTGGCTGGTGGACAGGAGGCACTGCAACCTGAAATGGCAGAGCCTGGTGCTAACAATTCGAGAGAAGATAAATGCAGCCATC
The DNA here is from genome assembly GCF_037893015.1 of Macrotis lagotis. Taxonomy (NCBI): domain Eukaryota; kingdom Metazoa; phylum Chordata; class Mammalia; order Peramelemorphia; family Peramelidae; genus Macrotis; species Macrotis lagotis. The sequence goes on from NC_133659.1 coordinate 191,760,282, forward strand.
CAAGACATGCCAGAAAGCGAGGAGATTGCACAGCTACTCTCTGGCTCTTGTGAGTGCAACAGGCACTTAAGTTTAATTTCTTTTTGTTATCTTTTGTTCTTACATCACCTTAATTTTCCAATATATATCCTCCCCCTACTCTCAGATATGTATCCCTAATTTTTTGTCATATAACATCAACAAAGTATCATATTCTAGCTGCCCACTTCTAAAAAGATGAGAGAGAAGTCCATTTCCATCTCTTCTCTGAGGCCAAAGCATTAGGTTTTTGTTGTTATTGTTTCTAGTTTACATTGTTGTGACTGTGAATATTGTTTTCCTGATTCTGATGTTACATTTGTATATCAAAATTTGCTTTCCATTCTCTAGTTGATGAACAGCTACTTTATTTACAGTTCTTTATTACCACACACAATAAAAGAGCTATTAAAATTATTTTATTATCTTTAGAATTTTTCTTTTTATCCTTGGGATATTTACTTAGCAGTAAGCACATTTGGTTCAAGGATTAATTCACATCTCTATCAAGAGTATATTTGTGAGACACTGAGTTACTAGAACCTTTTTTTGACTAAGGCAGTAAGTTTGACACATTTCAGCTAAGTTATTTCCTGTGCCCTTAACAATTCCACCTGATCCAGAATAGCTTCTTTTTGTGGGGTGGGATTCTGGTTTCCCCAGACTAGCAAGAGAATGAAAGCATATGCCTTTCACCATAATTAGTAAGGGATTGAATAGTTTCCCATTAACCCTTAACTGGATGAGGAGTGGACTTCACAAGCACTGATCAACTTTCGTTTTTATATGACTTTCAGACATTCACTATTTCCATTGCCTGAGAATTGTGGACCTCCTCAAAGGAACTGAGGCATCCACGAAAAATATTTTTGGCCGATACTCTTCACAGAGAATGAAGGTGACTGGACCAAGGGGACGGGGATATGCCAACCAATGAATATGAGCTTAAGGGATGTTGTATGATCTAGTGAAACATATCCTAGAATTGGAATCCATAAAGAGCTAGGTTTGAATTCCATTTCCTACACTGTGTGATCATGAGCAAGACACTGAACTTTTCTGACCAGTTTCCTCATCTAAAATACCTGTATTACTTCCTTCATGGGGCTCTTTTTTGAAGGTAAGATGAAATTGATGTGCAGAGGATTTTGCATATCTTCACATGCTATATAAATGCCATTTGTTATTAAAGCTACTTTCTGGTAGTCTGTGAATCTGAAGATACTATCATCTCTAAGATCTCTTTTAGCTTTAAATATTATTCTCTGAGGTTTTTTGTTAAAAATACATTTTTCTTATATCTTTTTTAAGAAAACCAAAATTTTCCCCCCGAGTATTTCTCCATTTCTTCTTCCCTTAGAGAGCCATCCCAAATAACAAATCATATTTTTAAAGAAAAAAAATCATCAAAACTGATCAGTACATTTAAATATCTGAAAATATATACCGTGTGCCATATCCCTGGACCTCCCAGATCTTCAAATGGGTGTAGCAAGAATAGTATTCTAATTATTTCTTCTTTGGAGCTATGCTTATTCTTTGCAATTTTGTAAAATTCATTTCTGATATTTTTGTTCTATTTATATCATTGTAGCATTGTATATATTGCTTTCTTTCCATGCTTCTCTGTATACATTGTATTTATCATTTCTTACAATTCAGAAATGTTCCATTGCATTTATGTATCACAATTTGTTTCTCATTTCCCACTCTTTGAAGATTAATATCACCTTATCTTTTCATATTTACATAGAAACATTTCCTGAGACTACTCTCTCAATAGTAAATATTAATGGAGGCTTCCTTTTTCACTTTGCTTATTCTTCAGATTTATGCTGCTTTGTAGATTACTTGCTTAGCACCACATTCTTTTTTTTTCTTAGATGTAAAATGAATAATTTTGATTACATTAATTTTTACACCTTCTTTATTTTAGCATCACACTCCTAAAATAAACTGGGTAATTTAGCCTTTGTTCTGAGTTAGTAGAAGTAGAATAGGTCATTTAAATGTCTGATGTGGAGCCTGGTTTTCCTTCTGGAGCTCGAGGTTGGGCTGTGATATTACTGCCATTGCTTGTCCTTGCTCACTTTTCACTTCTTTTCATATTTCAGGATTGGCAGGAGATCGTATCCTTGTATGAGAAGGATAGCACTTACCTAGGTAAGGTGACCCAACTCTAGGATACATGTAGTAAAGCAGACTTTCAAGTGTTTCCAAAAACTTCCATGAGCTTCAAGTTAGAAGTATAAGCTGTGGGTATTTGGGAATCTTATAAGATTTTTACTAAGTTTTCTGTATTGTTAGAAAAATGCTATAGATATAGCTAAATTAGATTTTAGTGAAACATTTTATAGAGTCTTATACTATATTTTGGGCAAGATGATAGTCCAGTTATGTGGGCTTGGGTAGACAGTAAATATAATGAAATATTACTCAGCTATAAGAAATGGTGAATAGAGAGGAGCATGAAAAGAAAACAATGTACACAATTACTACAGTGATGTAAATGGGAAGAACACAAAACTATCAAAATGAATTTTACATAATTACAAAGAACAAATGGCTGCACCAAAGAATTATTCCATGTCAACCTAAAAAGATTTCTTCTAATGATCTATCTTCAGCCCTATGTTGTTGTTTAACATTTTTATTAGTACTTTTGATTAAGACAGATGCCATGCATTTCAGATTTACAGACTATCCATAGCTGCAGATAGAAGCTACTAAATAGATGGTAGTTAGGATCCAATAAGCTCTGGACAGTCTAGAATGTTGGATGGAACCTAATAGGTTGAGACTTATTAAGAATAAAATCTTTAGGGGCAGCTAGGTGGCACAGTGGATAGAGCACCAGCCATAGAGTCAGGAGTACCTGAGTTCAAATCCGACCTCAGACACTTTATAATTACCTAGCTGTGTGGCCTTGGGCAAGCCACTTAACCCCATTGCCTTGCAAAAATAAATAAATAAATAACTGCTCCATTGTTTAAAAAAAAAAGAATAAAGTCTTTACTTGGGTTTCAAAATCAACTTTCCACATACAAGATGAAGTAAAACATTGCTAGATGGCAGGCCATGTGAGAAAGATCTGAGATGTTAGTAGACTAAATGTAAATCAGCAGTATGGAATCCCTTAAAGCTAATTCAGCCCTAGATTTCATTAAGAGAGGCAGAGTGTTTAGAACTCGAGAAGTGATGGTGGTGGTGTCCTCTGTCCTGAATTATTGTCTTCAAACCTGGGGACCACATTTTAGGAAAGATATTGAGAAGATGTGAAGTGTAGCCATAGGAGTGTTAGTGAAGGACCTCAAGATCATTTCAAATGAAGATTGATTGAAGGCATTTGGTTTGTTTAATCTGGAGAAGAAAAAGCTTAGAAGTTGCTTGACAGAATCTGGTAGGAGGGTTAGATTTTGTTCTGCCCATAGAGCATTGAGGGGAGTTGTAGAGAAGCATATTCAGGTTCTATGGAAGCAGGAAACATCCTGACAATTAAAGTCATCTAGAAATGGGGTGTGTTGCTTTGAAAGTTGGATGGCCTCTTAGTATATGTTGTAGAAGAATTCTTGTTCAGGTAAATATCAGACTAGCTGGGATTTGAGGTCCCCATCAGCTCTTGGATTCTGTATCAATACTGTCTGATTATAAGGATGATCAAAATCAATGGGGTAGCTTGAGCTTATGCTCAGAAAATGCCCCTCATGTCCACAGAACTAATATGTGTGCACATGCATATGTGTGTTTGTAAGTATGTGCATGTATTGTGTTGTAATGAACACCTTCACCTACCAGCTGCTCAGATGTGTCTCTATGGAATACAGTATGGGCAATTCCCCCTTCCCATCTTGTATCATGTATATGGTTTTTTTCATTTTTGCAATGGGGTTAAGTGACTTGTCCAAGGTTACACAGCTAGGTAATTATTAAGTGTCTGAGGTCAGATTTGAACTCAGGTCCTCCTGACTCCCCAGTGCTTTATCCACTGTGCCACCTAGCTACTCTATCATCTTATAACATGTAGAATGATGCCCAGAGATTATTTACTCCATGGTGAATCTTAGAGAAAAATTGTCTTATTGTTTGAATTCTGAACTTATCTTGCTTCCTTCTTCTTCCTCCCAGTGGAAATCTCTAGCCTCCTGGTACGGAATGTTAGCTATGAGATACCCTCCCTCAAGAAGCAGATCACCAAGTGCCAGCAATTGCAGCAAGAATATAGCCGTAAAGAGGAAGAGTGCCAGCTGGGAGCTGCAGAGATGAAGGAGCGTTTCTATAACTCCTGCAAACAGTATGGCATCACTGTGAGTGATTACTTTAGGGCCTTCTGCCTCACTCTTTAGCAAGAGTTGTAATAGAACATTGGATGACATATTGGTCCAACTCTACTGGTCCCAGGTAGAGTTGAGAAAGATTTCCTCTCTAGTCCATTTTACATGCTGTTTCTGACCCATCTCACAGGACTTTGGGGTTCCTGTTAAGCTTTGACTTCCTACTACTTCCATTAGTTTATGTCCCCTACTTTCTTCCTAGGGAGACAGTGTCCGAAGGGAGTTGCTGGCACTGGTAAAGGATTTGCCAAGTCTGTTGACTGAGATTGGGGCCAGGGTTGAGTCACTGTGGGAAGCTATCGAGCTCTACCAGGCCTGTGTGGGATTTGTGTGTGAGAGGTAAGTAAAGGATCTTTGTTCTTTTAGCACATTTCAGCAAATGCTTATTAAATGTTGAGATACCGTGCATCTCTGAGAGAGAAATACAGAGTTTAGATACATATATTAGATAAGGTATAGTGATGGCCCTCATAAGTCTAATAACTAGTAAGGGAATATGACATATATACTATGTACCATATTTGTGACCATAGTAGATTAGAATACTATAGATTAATATGTGGATATTTTCCAGTTTAATATGTGGAAAATGCTATGAATGTTTTGGATAATGAGGGGGAAATGGAATTTGGAAAACATATTTTTGGTGGATTTTAAAAGATTAATATGATTTCATCAAGGAGAAGAGAATGAAGGTTATTCTAGGCATTTAAGGAACAATGCAAGTAAAGGTACAAAGGTTAGAAAACTTAGGGAATTTGGGAGTTGTATTTGAGAAATCCCATTTGGCTCAAATATGAAGTATGTGAAGGAAAATAATATGAGAAACAGGAGAGAGAGTTGTTCATTCTCCCTTGCTATTGCCTTTTCTTTTCAGTCTATTTGTAATAGAACTCTTGGGTTTTCTCTTTCTTACCACCCATATTTAGCAAAGAAAACAGCAACCAACTGTGTAGACCTTGCCTCTAAAGAAAGTGGTTCCATGGGTAGTATAGTTTAGGAATCCATAGTGATGCCATAACTGGAGAGCAAGAGGTAATGACTTGTGCATTGAAGCCCCACCGAGCAGGTAGTGCCAATGCTGAGACATATGCAGAAACGGGGAAACACGACCGTGTATGAGTGGAGGACAGGTACAGAGCCCACGGTGATTGAGCGGCCATGTCTGGAGGAGCCCCCAGAGCAGGTGGCAGATGATGCGGTAAGCCTTGGCTTTGGTGTGGAGGCTCCCATTCCAGAAAGGATTCGTTATTCTTCTGCTATACCAGTAGCCTGATCCACACAGCCCATTTTTAGTTTTATTAAAAGAACATAGGGAAGAGTTTGAGGGAGACCTTGGGAGAACAGACCAGAGAGACATGTTGGTCTTATTTTCTGTTTTGGCTCTTGAGCAGCTGTACTGTAAGGGTGGCAACATAGGAAAGAATTCAGTCTGGAGAACCATCTCTGGACCCAGCCACCTGCTTATACTGTGCTATCTGGCCTTTATATTTGGAGATTAAAACATCACAATGATATATTAGGTCTCTCAGCCAGTTAGAAAAGAATGGGAAAACAGGCCCATTTCACTTCCTTTGTGTTTACACTTCATTTTCCAGATTGACTGGGGCAACTTTGGAATAGAGTCTGCATCCGAAGGGATTAACTATGGTATCTCTACTGAGACAGATGAAATTGACTGGGGAATCTCACTAGAGCCTGATTCAAAGGTAAGTTTCTAAGCTTGAGAAGTCATCTTCTCATGGTGATATCCATGACACCTACTTAAATCATAAGAAAAGACACCTGCATTTAAAAACGTTCTACTTGGGAGCAGCTAGGTGGTGCAGTGGATAGAGCACTGGCCCTGGAGTCAGGAGTATCTGAGTTCAAATCCAACCTCAGACACTTAATAATTACCTAGCTGTGTGGCCTTGGGCAAAAGCCACTTAACCCCATTTGCCTTGCAAAATCCTAAAAAAAAAAAGTTCCACTTGTTACATTCTTGGCTTCAGAAAATAATATAGTCCAGGATGCGGCAACTTTTCAAAAAGTGACACTATTAGTTCTAAATTCTTTTCTTCTGTTGTCTGAGAATCAGAACATATTGTTGCAGGTTTGAATACACAAGTGTGGTAGGCACAAGTGGTTTTAGTTATGGGGTTGGGATGCTGGAATCAGGGAGAACAAATGAGAAGAGAATCTTCCTAATATTAAGTCACGACTGGTCAATTTTTGACACAGAATTCCTTAGGACAAGCAACTCTCTCCCCTTCTATACCAGGGAGAATTTGAAGGGAAGGAGAGAGAATCAGTAGACAACTTGTGAAAGCTTTGGGATGGGTGGTAGGGGAAATCAAAGGCATTGGTAGTAGTGGCTTCAAGTGCCAACTTTGCCAACATACTCTAGTTGCTGAGTCCTGCTGCTGACACCGTATTGTGAAACTTTTCAAGATAATTAAAGTCAGGTATTTGGGTTATCTTTGTTCTTCTTTTTCCTGGTATATAAAGCCTATATTCTGTAGGAGAAATTTTCTTGACCTTGCATCTTAATGAGATTTTTTTTTTGGTCTATTTCCAGGAAACTGGTAATGAAGGAATAAACTGGGGAGATGGAGATGCTGATCCCTTGCAGATAACCGTAGTAGAAGCAGGAACCCAGGGTAAATTTTTCCTCATTCCTGCTGTCTAGTTTAAAAGCAATGAGCTTGCAGGCTTCTGTGGGGTCAAGATCTAAGGATACAAAGAAAAATATCCTGCAGTGTTGGAGAATTTTTTAAGCATTCCCACATTCTTCTTGTGGGAAGAGGGCATGATTGTGATAAAGGGCTTGAAATTATGCCTAGACACACTTGGCTTTCCCTTTCCCAGGACTCCTTTGGGACCCAAGTGTCCACATGGCCCCTTGAAAACTGGTCTTGCCAAGTAGTTTCAGGAGTCACTGGACTCTGAAGTCAATCCTTGGGAATCACGTGGCATGGAAGGGGCAGAATTAATGTAGTAATAAGGTCTTACCACTAGAGGACACTATGGTATGAAATTTGATCCAGCTTCAGAATGTGTTGTTTGAAAGGTGCTTGGAACCTTGGTTGTAACACCCTAAATTTATATTCATTCTAAACCTGTTTCTGTGCCTTCCCATCACCCAACCAGGTGGTCATTAGTCTTAACCTCACTAGGATTGAGACTGTTCAAGAAGAAAGGGGAAGAGGTAACTGCTTTGGTGGAGAAAGGCTGTGTTCTTACTAAACCCAGGGGTTCCTGAGGCTTCATACCTATAAGGCTTTCTTTCCTGTCTAGGCACTCAAATCTCTTTTAGGTTTTACTATATTATCTTATTTTTATTCTGGCAGCTCCAGAAGGTGTTGCAAGGGGTCCAGATGCTCTGACTCTTCTTGAATACCCTGAAACCAGGAATCAGTTTGTTGATGAACTCATGGAGGTACTAAGAGTTCTGAGAAATGGACTCTAGAACAGAGAATAATTGTAAATATGTGACCTTATTCTTACCTTTTTTGTGTATAAAATACTTCCTGTGGAGAGTTACTTGGCATCCCTTTTAGTGGTATGGTAAAGGTAATATAGTTTATACTTGTCTCCTAACAATGGAAAAGTATGAACAATCAAGGAGTTTGAGCTCTATGAAACTCTGTTTCTTAGAGGGTAGCTGTTGATGTCTCTCAGCTTCTTTGTCCAGGAAGGGTTGCCTGAGATCATTAGTGCCATTTCACCCAGAGAGCTCAGTCCCATGCATACTTCTTCCAGTCTTTGTGATAAGACAAAGTATGCTCATGATCTTCAGGTTTCCTTCTTTCTTTATTTCAGTTCTTGTCAGAGTTTTTAGTACATGAACCTTTTGGACCATCTATGCCACATTTCCTTTTTTGCTCAGCCTTTGAGTCACTTCAGTGTTGTTGACCTGACCTATGTCATTTCTTCAGTCCAGGGAGGGAAGGGAAGACTTAGGATTGGGCAAGGTAAATGGCTTTTGTGACAGATTTTGGGAGAAGGACTGAGCCCAGAGTCTACTTTAGTTATAGTTGATAGGTTTCCAGAGTCCCACAGAACAGATAGTCCCTCACCTTCCCCTAGGCACCAAGTAAAGAGCACTCCAAGTCTTGAACTTTGGGTCAGACCAAGGATCACAGTAATTTAAAAATTCACTCAACTACCAAAAAACAATTGAACTTGGTGCAGCTATTCTGACCATTTTGTTCTCTTTTCTCAGCTAGAAATCTTCTTGTCCCAGAGAGCATTGGAAATGAGCGAAGAGGCAGACATCCTATCAGTGAGCCAGTTCCAACTGGCTCCACCCATCCTGCAGGGGCAGACCAAAGTGAAAGTGGTTGCCATGGTGTCGGTTTTGCAGGATCTGATTGGCCAGCTCACCAATCTTCGAATGCAACACCTGTTTATGATTCTGGCTTCACCAAGGTCTGGTTTTCCCTGTAGTATTTGATGGTTTGGGTAAGAGTATGGTCAGAGAGCTTCTTCTTAGGGTCTTATGTCCATAGCAGGCTCTCTGAAAGCCTGTGTAGTTCTTCCTATTCTTTTCTCAACCACTTAATACATGTCCCTGTTTCCTTATTTCCTGTACTATATACTTGGGGTTAAAATTGCCTCAGGGTAGGATACCAATGGCCAGGTGCATGTGCAGAATCTGTTCCCATAGTGCTCAGAGCAAGGTAGCTCACTTCTTGGAGAGGAAGGATTTCAGAGTCTGGGGTGGGGGTGGGGGGATAACAAAACACTGAGCATACTTGGACATTGCCCAGAAAGCATGGTTAGGTTGTGAGACCATGGCCTCATGATTGGTAATTAGACCCTTTGCTTGGTCTGGGATTCCTACCTAGGTATGTAGATCGGGTGACTGATCTACTTAGGCAGAAACTGAAGCAGTCTGAACTGCTGGCCCTGAAGAAAGAGCTGATGGTCCAGAAGAGGCAAGAGGCTCTTCAGGAGCAGGCATCCCTGGAACCCAAACTAGACCTACTAATAGAGAAAACAAAAGAACTACAAAAACTGGTAAGAGATGGAAACTGAGACCTGCTGCCCAACCAGGCAGACCCTGAGGTCAAGATATATAGCTTGGCCCTGGAGAATGCAGAGTCCTATAGTTTTCCTTTTTCTCTGACACTCCATGAGCCTTACTCAGTGTCACTATCTCACAGATTGAAGCAGACATTTCCAAAAGGTACAACGGCCGCCCTGTGAACCTGATGGGAACCTTCCTGTGATATTTCCTGCCTTTGTACTTGCTCAGCCTTTCAGATGGAGCTGTGCTGGATAGGATGGTAATGGGAAGAAATGGGAAGAAAACCTCAAAAAAACTGTCAGTCTGAAGGGGAGACTTAGAGAACTTGCTCATTGGCATTTTGCTCTCTGTGAGAAGTTGTTGTGATTGGCTTTTTGGTCTGGTTAGTGGGTAACCATTACTTTCAGTTTAGTGGGGCTTAATTAAAAAAAACAAAAAACAAAACTTTGTATCTTTATTGTGGTTTCTCACACAGTTGCTTCTCTAGTCCTAGAGTTTGCTGTGCTTACCTATGTTTCTCTAGCCCTCTGGGCAGCTCTCTGCTTCTTTGGGAGCAGGGTTTGAGGATTTTTTTCTTCTCCAGTGGTGGCAATTGGGAAGTCCCCAGGCACTCATCTGCACATAGGTCAGTGAGGGAAGAGAAGACTTCACTGATAGCAGGACAGGCTAGGGCCCTCCCTCTCTCTTTAACCAGGCCTTCCCTTCCACATGGCAGACCAGCAGCCAAAGGGGAGCTGGATGAAGTCAGCAAAGCTGTATTTTCCTCTTAATCACAGCTTACCTTTAGGCAAGATGTGGCTGTGAAAGGAAGGTTCTGACAAACAGAATGGAGACAGGAGTTATCACCTTCCAAAACTGTTTCCCCACTTTCTACACAAACTTGCTTCCTTCATGATGGGATGGGGTTGCCACCCCACTGGAGCACCCCTCTCCCAAGCCATCTCCCTCTCCACTCCCCAGGAAGGGGATGGGGGGGTGGGGTGGGGGTGGCCAGCAATTCGATTTTAATTTCATAGCAGAGCAGTTGATTCATGGCTCTTTGTCGCTGGCGTTGACTCCTGTAATGACTTTCCATCAAAATGAAAAGTGGAGTGACACCACTCATTATTCCTGCTGCTTGTTATCTCAGTTCTGGGGAGGGCCGCCCCCTCCCCACTGCCTTTCAGCCTACCCGGACAGTGAGTGATGGCCCCTATTAATCACCGACCCCGCGGACTTCAGCGGACACACACTATCCAAAGGAGAGAGATAAGGCAGCATGAACTGCTTGAAGCCATTCCTATCAATTAATGTCAAACCATCTCTTTCCCCCCCAATCCCTGCCTAGTTACCCTTCTTCTGGGGAGATGGGGACTGAAATGAGAGACTTAAGCATTGGAAAAAAAGGGAATTGGTGTTGAATGTTGAGGTAAAACTGATCTTGAAATAGAAGGACATGCATTGAACGTGAGTTGGGCCTAAGTGAAAAACATCCTGTTCAGTGAGCTAGTCACATGTAGAAGGTTGTAAGAGTTTAAACTTGGCCCTGCCAACCCTTTCCCCTTGGGAGAAGGCCCTGCCACCTAGGCCCATCCCTTACCTCCTGGCCCACCCTTGCAGCTGCTAGCTCCATTTGGACTGCTCTCTGGGCTCCAGCTGCAAGCATCGCATCACTGAGGCACAGCACCCTCCTCACCCTTCCTGCTGTCCTATCTCCAAGCACCTGTCCATCATACTTTCTCTACTGCCTGCATAAAGGGACGTGCCCTCCTGGGCCAGTGGAATTATTTCAATTCCTGAACCCCAGGCACTCTTCCTCTGCCCTTGAGCATTAGCTCTCACCTGCCAGTCTTGTAGTCAGAGTCAATGAGGAGAAAGTAATATTCTTCTAAAAGTTTGACTTTAACTGAGCTCTTTCCATCAGGAGGATCTAAACACGATAGGTATCTCTAATATATATAGCCTCCTCTAGATGCCCTGTCAGCACCCTTTTGAGAAGTTAGGGGCTTTATTTATGTCTAATTTATAGGCAATCTACTTTAAGTTGCCTATTTTTTTAAATCATTTTGGCCTATTTTTAAGTTTCAGTTGTGTCTGACTGTGACCCCATTTGGGGTTTTCTTGGCAGAGATACTGCAATGGTTCCCCATTTCCTTCTCCAGTTCATTTTATAGATGAGGAAACTGAGGCAAATAAGGTTAAGTGACTTGCCCAGGATCACACAGCTACTGTCTGAGACTGAATTTGAACTCATGAACATGAGTCTTCCTGACTTTAGGTCTAGCATTCTGCCCACTGTGCCACTTAGTTGCCCTTTGATCTATAAGCAAATATAAGAAAATTGTTCTCCAAAATTTTTGGACAGGTAATAACTATCTGTTATACAAAGGCAAAACCAAAGAAGGCTATATCTGTGTTTGTCATTATTTCCCTTTATTCTCATCCTCTCTGCCTCCTTACCCTATTAGAGCACTAATATTTACCTCCGGTAAATAGCAATAACAGTTCACATTTATGGTGCTTTAGGGTTTGCAAAAAAAGAACATGACATGCAGGGTATCCCAGAAGCCTTAATACAGCTTTAAGCTTTAGAAAAGCCAAGATTTTATGCTGGAACATCTTTTTTAAGTTATTTCATTTGTTCTTCACAATCCTGAAAAGTAGGTGTGATTATTATCCCTATTTTATAAATGAGGAAACAGGTTAAAGACTGGCTAAATCGTTTAAATGTATGAGGCAGGATTTGAATTCAGATCAAAGTGAGCTCTCTATCCCACTACCTCGTATACATACTACTCCCCTCACCAAATAAAAGGAGTGATAGGGGCAGCTAGGTGGCATAGTGGATAAAGCACCGGCCTTGGAGTCAGGAGTACCTGGGTTCAAATCCGGTCTCAGACACTTATTACCTAGCTGTGTGGCCTTGGGCAAGCCACTTAAACCCATTTACCTTGCAAAAACTAAAAAAAAAAAAAAAAAAAAAAAGTGATAGAAGAGCTGCAAATACTTTTCAGGTTCACTTTCTGATTTGATCCCCCATTTCTTACCTCGTCTTTCCTCAGAGATTTATCTGTCAGCCATGCCCCTCACCCACCTCCCAATTCTGATCTTGGAAGAGAGACAAGGTGTGCTCTGCAGACCAGAATAATGGGTTCTTGGGATCCAACTTTCCTGGGTTTCATTTCATTTATTTGGTCAACTTTAAGCTCAACTTCTTGCTAGACACTAAGGAATAGAGATCATTAAGCCACAGGATCAGCAATGTTTGTTGTTCAATTGTGACTGATGCTTCACTGACTCTATTTTGTTTTCTTGACAAAGATACAGGAGTACTTTGCCATTTTCTCCTCCAATTCATTATACAAATGAGCAAAGGAGGCAATTAGGGCTAGTAAGTGACAGGTAACAATTGATATGTCTGTTGTTGGATTTGAACTCAGGTTCTCCTAATTCCACGGTCCACACTTTATCCTCTGTACCATCAGCAATGTTACTTTCTCATTAAAAAAAGAGCCCAAGGTGCGGCTAGGTGGTGCAGTGGATAAAGCACTGGCCCTGGAGTCAGGAGTACCTGGGTTCAAATCCGGTCTCAGACACTTAATAATTACCTAGCTGTGTGGCCTTGGGCAAGCCACTTAACCCCATTTGCCTTGCAAAAATCTAAAAAAAAAAAAAAAAACCTAAAAAAAATTACAAAAAGATCATCTAGTCCAATCACTCAGCAAGCATAAATTCCTACTGTGTGCCAGGCCCTCATGCTTATAGCAGATGAGAGATTGAGATATGATTCCAAAGGTTCTGTTCTCTAATCATCCCCTAAGGGGCATTCTAATCAATAATAGTGAATCTCCAAAATCTCCTATCTCCAAAGTAATGGGAGATATTTTCTCTTCTGTAAAATGAGATAATTGGATTAGAGATTTGAAAGGTCCCTCTGTATCTGTGATCCTGTGGATGACCTTCAGCAAATCATTTCTCAGTTTCCCCATCAGCAAAATAAAGGAATTAAATCAGATGATGGTTAAGGACTCTTCTAACTCTGACAACTGAATATATATCTGGCACTCTTGGGTAGCATCACTTTCTACTTCTGCCTGCCCTATTTTCCCTGATTTGCATGGATTTGGGGTGGGATTAACCATATTACAGTTTGTAGAGGACCAGAGAGGATTATTGTCTTATCTTGGCCCTGACAATGAACCACCTTTGCCTCTTTCTGTGTTTATAAGGCTGTTGCTGAATGTGATTATTGGAACCAAACTATTCCTGAAATCAGGTCTTCACTGCCAAAGCAGAAAAGCTCCTTTAGCCTCAGGGCACTAAAGAATTGCCCAGTTACCTCTTTCAGTGAAGACATGGTTCTAGTGATGAGGACCCAACTAGAAGAGAAAACATTGTGGGTCCTGCCTGCTCTGATGTGTTGATTTTGTACTGTTTCTTTTTTCAGCTGGTACTTTGACTACTTCTTTCATAATTTATACTTAAATGACATTGTAAGATTTGTAGAACACTTAAACATACATTCAATTTGATCCTCATGATAACCTCATGACATGGGTTCTATTATTATTATTTCTATCCCCCCCTTTTTTTCAGATGAGCAAATAGGCTCAGAGAGACTTGCTCAGATCATACAACTAATAAATGTCTGAGGCAGGATTCAACCCAGATCTTTCTGACTTTAAATCAGAAGACTTCATTCCCTGACATAGTCTTTTACCTCTTCTATCTAAGCTTTATTTATGCCTATCTCCCATCTATACATAGTTTTTCAAATTTGTATTTGCTGTCCCTTGGTTCTATGACTTAACTTTCCTCTGTTTCCTTTGTTAGATCATCTATACTACAGCCCCATATGGGGTTCCATAGTTCTATCTTGGGTTCTATAGTTCTATCTTGGGTTCTTTTCTCCCAACACTCTCTAATATTGACTTGATTAGTTAAAATGGGTTTAATTATCATCTCTGGGCTGAAAGATCTCTATATCCAGCCCTAGTCTCTTTCCTGAGCTCTGGTCTATTATTACTAATGGCCTTTTGAACATTTCAAAATGGAGGAACCATAGACATTTGAAACTCAGCATGTCTACTCCAAACCCAATGCCTCTTCAGCTTCTTTATTTCTATTGAGGTCCCCACCATTCTTCCAATCACAAATTATGTTATCCTTGACTTGTGTCTGGACTTGGGAGATGGAATATCTAAACTAGTGAAGAAGAAGAAGAGCAAGGAGACTTGGGTCACAGAGTGTTTGAGTATATGTTGAGAGAGAGAGAGAGAGAGAGAGAGAGAGAGAGAGAGAGAGTGTTAGAAAGTGGAGCATTTAGATTAAGAATACCAGAAAGATATGTGGGGGCATGGGATGTTGTTACTTGACTGTGGTGGTGACAGGTAGTCAACAGATTATTAGGGTGATGATAGAGTCAGACCTGTGCTTTAAGGTCACTTTAGCAGCTTAGTGAGCTGAGGATGAATAGAAGTGGTGAGGAGAGCAACCAGCAGGCTAGTGCAATTGTCTGGGAATGAGAAGGAAAAAGGGGTATATTCAAGAGATGTTAAAAGAAAAGAAATAGACCTTGGCTGTTGGTGAAGATTTAAAGATGCCACCTAGGTTTCCAGCCTGAGTGATTGAAATGATGTTGGTTTCTTCAGAAATACTTGAGAAATTAGGGAAAGGGGAGGGCTTGGGGTGGAAAGGAAATAACATTTTTGACCATAAGTTTAAGATGTCTGTAGGATATCTAATTTGAGATGTCAATAGGTAACTGGAGATAGAAGAACTGGAGGTCAGGAGAGAAGTTAGAGCTGAAAAAGTAAATTTAAAAATCAACAGCATAGGGGCAGCTAGGTGGCACAGTGGATAGAGTACCGGCCCTGGAGTCAGGAGTACCTGAGTTCAATCTGTCCTCAGACACTTAATAATTACCTAGCTGTGTGGCCTTGGGCAAGCCACTTAACCTCATTGCCTTGCAAAAAAAAAAAAACAGCATAGAGGTAATGGTTGAATCCACAGGAGCTGATGAGACAAGTGAAATAATCAAGACGGAAAAGAGAAGAGAAGCCTGGACAAAACCCTGTGAGACACCCTTGGTTAGCAGGAATGATCTGGTCTAATCAAACAAACTTCCTTGCTCCTTAAGCACAATGCTCCAATTCCTGCCTCTTTGCCTTTGCATAGGCTGAGCCCCCCCCTTCCTGACATGCCATACACACTTCTTAGAATTCCTACTTTTCTTTGAGGATAGTTTCATCTTCAGTCTTTCCTGATCCACCTGATCAGTTAATAAGTACTTATTAAGCTCTAAAGATGTGCCAGACACTGGACTGATTTTGGGGATACAACAAAAGGCAAAAAGATTTTACACTTTAGGAGTTCACAGTCTGAAGGAAGAGACATTTGTAAATAAAAAGATACATACAGGATTCCCACAGAGCAGAGGGGAAGGCTCTGATAACTGGGGGAGGAGGGAGACCAGGAAAAGCCTCTTGTAGAATTGCCTCCCGAATGGAGACTTTGTATCTGCTATAGTATTATAGATAATAAGAATGAACTTTAGAGCCAAGAAGACCTGGGTTCAAATGTTGTTGAACCTAGTCATTTAAAGCTCTCAGTGCTCTAACAGGGATTGGGAACCTTTTTTCTGCCAATGGGCATTTGGATATTTATAACATCATTCCCAGACTATGTTTGATCAATTAATTCAGTCTTAAAAAGCTACTAGATGTATTGAATTTCAAGTTCCACTTGCTTTGACCACAGGTTCCTGGCCCCTGCTCTAAGCAATTCTAAGAGACTATAACTTGTATACAAGGTCCCAACCTGCATTATTGGAGGAAATTTTCTTACCTAGGAGTTCCCCATATCCATCGAATCATAGGTCCAATCTGTATCCTTTTGTATGCTCATATGCCAATAGACATGTAATTTCTTTTTTTAATATTTACTTTTTCAGCTACATGCAACAATAGTTTTCAACAATCATTTTTTTTTGCCAGCTTTGAGTTTCACATTTTCTCTCTCCCTTCATCCCTCTTCCATCTGACAGAAAACAATCTAATATGGGCCAAAAATGTATAATCATACTAAACATAGATCCATTTTACTTATGTTGTGAAAGAAGAATTAAATCAAAATAGGGAAAAAAGCCATGAAGGAAAAACTGTAAAACATAAAACAAATTTTAAAAATTGAAAATAGTAAGGTTTGATCTTCTCCCTTCATATTCCTTCTCTGGATGTGGATGACATGTTCCAACACAAGTCCCTTAGAATTGTCTTTGATTATTGTACTGCTGAAAGGAGTTAAGTCCATCATAGTTGATCATCACACAATGTTGCTGTTAATTGTACAGTATTCTTCTGGTTGTATTCACTTCATTCAGCATTAGTTCAAGCAAGTCTTTCCAGGCTTTTCTGAAGTCTCACAACTCATGGACAATGAGACTCCATGCAACAGTAGTTTTTAGAACAATAGTTTTCCTTCAAGTTCATATGCCATAATTTGTTCAGCCTTTCTCCAATTGATGGACATCCCCTCCATTTCCAATTATTTGGAAAGAACTGCTATTTTTTGTACAAGTGGGGTTTTTTTTCCTTTTTTTTGTGATCTCTTTGGGGAAACAAACTTAGTAGTGGTAGTACTGGCCCAAAAGGTATGCACAGTTTATTGCTTTTTGTGTGTAATTCCAAATTGCTCTCTAGAAATATATAATGGATAAGTTCATAACTCCACCAATAATTTGTAAGTGCCTCAATTTTCCCATATTCCCTCCAACATTGTTCATTTTCCTTTTTTGTCATAGTGGTCAATCTGATAGGTATGGGGTGGTACCTCATAGTTGTATTAATTGCATTTCTTTAATCAATAATGATTTAGAGCATTTTTTCATATGACCACAAATAAATCAAATTCTTCATCTGAGAACTACCTTTTCATATCCTATGACTATTAGAGTTGTAACTTCATGCCTCCTGATTCCCATCCTGTTGGTATTGGTGGTGGTATGATGGTGGTCATTGTTTTCAAAGAGGATCAGTGACAATCCAGGGTGATACTTGACTCCTGGATGATTTGGATTTAAGTAAGGGAGAGTTGCACAAAGTCATTGGCCTTACTGACTATTCCTAAATCATTGAAGTCCATCGGCAAGATAAAAGTCAAGACAATGGGATACCCATGCAGCAAATGACCTTGATGTCTTCAGCTTCTGAACAAGCTCTAAGTGCTCCACAGAGTCTGCTTCAGCTGCCTTCCTGGCCATTGGAATAAATTGTTCTCATTTGCCCATTCCACCTAGGGAAGCCTTCACATGCTTCGTAGACATCCCCCTAACTCACTTATAGGTTTGAATCTCATCAATTACCTTTAGCCTAGTTTAGTCCAATATGGTTTTACCAGAGAGTGGCTGCTGTACATTCCACAGCCTCTTGGAGCTGCAGGTGAGGGCTAGGTGGCAGGTGGACACCAAAGGTGGATGAGCAGCCCTGAAACGGGCTCAAAAAGCCCTCACACCACATGCTAGTTATCCTGAACACTCCATACAACACCCCCTTCCCCCTCTGTTGTAAGCACCTTGAAGACAGGGACTATTTGATTTTTGTGTTTTTGTATCTCCAGCACCAAACAGTGCCGGACATGTAATGAGTTCTTAGTAAGTGCTCTTCAATTGAGTAATAGATATATTCCCCAAAGAGGAGATCTGCAGTGGGGAGTTCTACCATACTGTCGCCTTTTCTCCTGACATGGCTAGAGTAAAATTGTAGAGTAAGACATAGGACCCTAGACTCAGAACCAAGAGACTCCAGAGATCATCTGATTTGATTCCCTTAGCTTACATATGAGGAAATTGAGAGTTTGATAGATGAAGTGTCTTCTTTGCCCAAGGTTGTATGATGAGGAAGTGGTAGAGCTGAGATCTATAGTGCCCCAGTCCTCTACATCCCTCCCAGTTCAGGCTGATGACTCCATCTACTGCAGATTTGGAAGCAACCTATCTTCACAGTCATGAGGACTTCATTTTTGCAAGGCTTCACCCTGCACAAACTTGCTCATCAAACAAGAGACCATCTGTAAAGAGCTTTGCAAACTTTAAAGCATTACACAAATGTGAGCTACTATCATCGTCATCATTAGCAACAAAGTAGAGAATCTGTGTCACTGGGGGAAAATGAAAAAGGACTTCTGTATCATACGTGATAGGAGAAAGAAAGCCATCTATTCTGTGGATCTACTTTGGCAAGTGAGTGATATGAAGGGGAAAGGAATAGAATAAGCATTTATACAGTGCTGACTGTTTGCCAAGCTAATTTTAGCAAGCAGTCCTGTCCTCAGAATGTGGTCCCCCAACCCCCTGGGCTTCAACTCCCTGGGGTTCTGCCCATGCCCTCCCTTTCCTAGGGTGGGAGATGCTCCCTTCTCCCTCATAAGTAAATATGCCCTAAGCAAACACTTACTGGTTTGTGCTGTAGGCTATGTTTCATGTTTCAAGCTTAAAGAAAACCAGTTTGAATATTTAAACTTCTATGTTTCTAAAAAAAAAAGTTCTGCACTATTTAGCGCCCTGGCTATCCATTACTGTCGGGAGCTGCCCTCTCTCTCCCAGCATCCCCCTCCCTCCCTCTTTCCCAAACTGCACAGGGCAAAGCCATTTGTCAAACCGCTCTCCTGCCGGCTGCGCTTGGCTGTGTCTGAAAGGACAAGCGGCCGCCACAGGGGAAGGTGAGAATGAATAAAGGGGCTATGCAAATTGCTGCTTAATCTGCAGAGAAACACCCAGGCTTTGGGGAGACGCTCATTACTTCTTTTAACTGTGATTAACGGGCAAATTAAATAGGGGCCCTTAACTCTCTCCTGGCAGGAGCCTTGAATGTAGGGCCCAGGGCTAAGGGAGGAAGAGATCTCCTCACAGGCAGTGAAGACCAGAGCCCCCAGGCCCTCCTTCATCTGCTGGAGTGGAGGGGTCATGCCAGTTGTGGCTCTCCCTCACAGGGATTAGGACAGGAGGAGGGGATTAGTTATAGGCAAGAAAGCAGGTTTAGGGTTCCTTCTAACCCTTCCTTGGTTATCAGAACCTTCAGGACCTTGGGCAGAGGGTTTCTATCTTGTGGCTCCTGAGGAAAAACTCAGAACTCCAAAGCCCTTAATTGTATTCTCATTTTTTCATCACTAAGACCAGAAGAGCCTTGCTCAGATTTTGCCTCTTCAGCAACCTTGGTTAGGGTATGATCAAGTGTGACAGTGACCACAAAGTAAACCTAAATTCAAGCAGCATGCAAAACAGCAATATTGTAATGATGACCTATGAGACTCAGGTTCTCTGATCAATAAATACAATGATCTAAGACAATTCCAAAGGACCCATGATGAAAAAAACACTATCTACCTCCAGAGATTGAAATATAATTTTTTCACTTTCTGTATTTTTCTTGCTTTCTTTTTTTTTGCAACATGGCTAATGTGGAAATATGTTGTGCATAATTTCACATGTATAATTAATAGTTTGGTTGCCTTCTCAATGAGTGGAGGAAGGGTGAAAGGGAGGGAATTCAAAAAAATTTGATGAATTTTAAATTTTAAAAATGGATACTAAAAATTAATAATAATGATAAATTTTAGAAGCAAACAAGGATTGATTCTGAGCCTTCATCTGAGAACAAAATGACAATTCCCCAGCAGATCTTAAAATGTCCCTAAGGATAGAAGGGAGGGAAGAGGGAAGTCAATGACTGAGCTAATCCAGACTTTCTCCCAGTGTGGCTTTGCCATCAGCCACACTTGTTGCAAAGGCTAGACAGGGGATGCCATGTGTCTGTTCCTGCTTCTCAAATTCCTCCCTTCAAGAGAAAGGGTAACCTGTAAGAGGATTGAGTCCCCCTACAGTCCCAGTCTTCCAGGCGAGGTCTGCCTCACCCCAGAAAGCTGAATAGTAACTCTTGACAAGCAGTCAGGGGAGGGAGTGTCCGTTTCCCACCAATCTCAGGTTGGAGGGGTGGATGTTTAAAATTGGAGGCTGGAGGGCCAGGGCAGGAGTTTGGATAAAAACTAGATCCTCTGAGAATCTAAGTGCAGGTGATTAAGAGGTGGGAGATGACAACTGGTGGTGATAGACAGGCTGCCAAAGGGATGGAGTAGAGGAGAGACATGACCCTGGATTTTATTTTGTCATGCAGGCGATCAGAGGGTCTGTCATGGAAACTAGGCCTGACAGCTCCTCCAAGCTTCTGAGCTCCCTTCTCCCCTCTCCCTACAGCTCAGCTCCACCATCTATTAAAACATCCTAAGCTGTCAGGGATATTAAAAGGCTCTGTCACTCCTTTTTAAAACAGTCATAAATACAATTTGGACATCAGGATTTAGGCAGGAGCCCCAGCTCTGAGTGGGGACAGACAGCTTCCTGAGTGCCTACTTTTCCTATTAGCCTGAAGCTCTGGCTAGATCTCCAGACTTTGTTCTTACCTCTTTGATGGGGGAAGGGGAGGGGACAGAGAACCAGGGCAGGAGCTGATCCTCCTCTCTCTTCCTAGGACTTCTACCCATTCCTGGTTGTTCTTTGCTCCAACAATCTTGGATTTAGATCTGAAAAAAGTCTTTAGAGTTATCCTGTCCAACCACTTCATTTTCCAGATAAATAAGAGAGTGGTTGTTCAAACCCAGGTCCATATCCAGCAGTCTTCTCACCCTCCCCACAGGCAGAGCTACCATGGTATGGGAAATGATATTTAATAATGGCAATAACTGATGTTTCTGTAGCATTTTAAAGCTTACAAAGCACATGCCATGCAGTATATCATTCAAATTGTTAAACAACTTTTAAGGTATATATTACAACCCCCATTTTATAGATGAAGAAACCGAGTCTCAGAAAAGTTAAGAGATTTTCCCATGATCACTCAGCTAAGTTCTAGAGGAGGAAGGGGGGGGGGGGAGATGAGGTGAGATTCCTTAGCTTTTCCCCTCATTTGCTGGATTTCTTTAGGCCTTTACTTTCTCTTTCCCTTTGTGTCCCTGCAAGTCTGGATCAAGTTGCTCCTTGTGGTTCAAGTCTAACCCTAGCCCTCCTTCATATGAGAGTTTTCAAGGAATAAGGAATGAAATTTAATTCTTTCCAGGATGGGACTCAAGGGGAGGTACAAACCAGGATATGAACTGAAGTCTGAATTTGAAATAAGGAGGTTCTAATTTAAATCCCAGAAGCTAATTCATAAATCTTCCAGACTGAATGTTCTTTGCTGTTAGAGAAAAGTCTCTTTAGTTATGTTCAACACATCAGATTAAGCAACACTTAGAATATGTGAGATACTATGTCATAAACTGCTTCAGGGGACTCAAAGAGAATAATACTTATAGATGACATTTGCATAGTTCTTTACATCACACATCTCATTTATTCTTCAGAGCAACTCTTTGGGAGCAATGCTCAATGCTATCCACATTATTCCCATTTTACAGATGAGAATACTGAGGCTCAAAAGAAAATAGATTAAGTGGCTTGCCCAAGGTCACACAACTCAAGTCTTCCTGACTCCAAATGCAACACCATCCACTACTCTACAATGTCAACTGTTCTGGCATGTTAATGGTGTTTTCATCTGCTTTGCCAGAACTTAGAACAGTACTTTTTCTTTTCTTTTTCTTCTTTTTGCAGGGCGATGGGGTAAAGCAGCTTGCCCAAGGCCACACAACTAGGTAATTATTAAGTGTCTGAGGTTGCATTTAACTCAGGTCCTCCTGACTCCAGGGCTGGTGCTCTGTCCACTGTACCACCTAGCTGCCCCAAGAACAGTACTTTTTCAGCAAAGTAAGTCCTTAATAAATGCTTTTTCCTTTTTTCTTCCTTCTTTCCTCCTTTCTTTCCTTCCTTCTTCCTTTCTTCCTTCTTTCTTTTCCTCTCCCTTTCTTTTCTTCCTCCCCATTTCTTTCTTTTTCTTTTTTCTTCCTTCCTTTCTTCCTTCTTCTTCCCTTCTTTATCTTTCTTTTTCTTCCTTCCCTCTCCCTTTCTCTTCTTTCTTCTTCCTTCTTCCTTTTCTTTCTTCTTTCCTTCCTTTCTGAATGGATATTCAGAAACACCAAAGCTAGAAGGAACTTCGGAGGGCATCTAGTCTAAATCCCTCCTTTTACAGAAGAGAAAACTTGGGTCAAGAGTCATAAGGTGATTGGTCCAAGGTCACACAGGTAGTGAATAAGAAATACTATCTGTCCTTAGGTGGCAGACAAGACATGCACAACAAATCTATGGTACAAAATAGATTCTAAGGGTTACAAGAGAGGTCAAATTTGAATTCAGTCCTTCTCTAGTGCCTTATTATAGCATGATGGAGATCCTGGATTTCCAAGGCCAGTGAAGCAAAAGCTCAGGTAGGTTCCATCATGTTGTATAGACTTTGAACACTGGACATAGTAAGACATAGATTTCAGAGGACTGATGGCAAAACATGCTATCCACCACTTTCCAGAGTACTGATTGAGACTTAAGACTTTTTTTGGACACAACAAGTGCAGGGATCTGTTTTGCTTGGCTATGTGTATTTATTACTTCACTCTCAACACTTCCAAACGTTCTCTTTTTGTTTTCTTTTTTCTTTGGGGAGGGAGAAAGGAGATAAAATAATTTTTTTTATTTGTTAACTTAACTGAAAAAAATTAAATCTTCTTTCAAAATTAACTATGTGCCAGATACTGCTTTATAAATATTACATCACTTGATACTCATAACCCTGGGAGGTAGGTGTCATTATCTCCATTTTACAGATGCGGAAACAGATAAACCTAGCAAAGACCACGTGGCTAGTAAATATCTGAGTCCATATTTGAAATCAAGTCTTCCTGATTTCAGGTCCAGTGCTTTTCCAACTGTGCCACCTTGTGATGGCCTGGATTCATGAGGTATCAAAGTCCTTGGAAGGCAATCAGTGAAAGCTTCATGGAAGAGGTAATGTTTATTTAATTAAAGCTTTTAATGATGGAGAAGTTTCAATAAACAGATGTTTAGGCAGGGCATTCACAATAAGGGGACCAGCATAAGCAAAAATGCAGAGGGGCAAACTACAAAATATTTTGGATAGAACAATATATTAGTTCAGAGATAAAGCTTGAAAGGCAGATTGGGAACATATTGTAGAAGCTTTTAAATACCTAGCAGAGATAAATAGACTTTATTTGATAGTCATTCGGGAGCTCCTAAAGATTTTTGAGTAGCTAAGTGACATCCATGAATTTTGTTTTAGGAAAAGTTATTCTGGCACTAATATGAACAGGATGAATTAGAGGTGGCAGAGGGGGCAAACTGGAGTCAAGGAGGCCAGTTAGAAAACTTACAGTAATCAGGTGAGAAGTGAGAAAGAATTAAACTAAGATATGCTATGGAAACTGAAAGAAAAGAACAGACTGGGAGGGACTTTACAGGGGTAGAATCTAGAGGCTTTGGAAATTGATAAGATTCAAAAGATAAGGAAGAACAAATGATTCATTTCAAGGTTTTGGTTTTAGGTTGGATAATGTTAATATTAACAGAAATTAGGAAGCTGGGGGGAAAATGTTGAAGGGTTTTTTTTGGGAGGGGGTAGTCAGGAGTTGTGATAGTGATAATGGAAGATGATTAATCTCTACCAATTCATCTGTTTGCTGATCGGAATCAGAGAACTTCTTGGACCACCTGTTCATCTCCAGAATCCATCTCTTTTTCTGCAGAGTCCCACTTAAGATGATCTGCAAGAGTCCCACTTAAGCATCATAGATATAGAGCTGAAGGGGACTTTAGGGGCCATCTAATGCAACCCCTATATTTGATAGATGAGGAAACTGAGGTCCAGGGAGATTAAGTAAGTTGCTCAAAGATACAAGATAATCATAGATAGGAAAGATAGAATGTGGCCCCAACCTTATCAACAAGAAAAGGGAGGTAAAGCTCCCAGTTTTATATAATACACTGAATATCTAATCTGAAATCCTCAAACTCAAGGGTAATTTGGGTTTTGGGTTTTGTTTTTCTTTTTTTTTTTTTTTTGATGCAGTAGGAATTAAGTGAGTTGTCCAGGATCACACAGCTAATAAGTGTCTGAGGCCAAATTTGACCCCCAGGTCCTCCTGATTCCAGGACCTGTGCTCTAGCCACTGTGTCACCTAGCTGCCTTCCTCTCTCCTCTCCTTCCTTGGTTCTAGTACCTAGACTAACTTCTCTTTCCAGAACTTTGAATATTTGGGATGGTCAGGAACTGGTGCTCACCAGCACCCCCTGTCCTTCTGACTTCAGATCTTCTTAAAAGTCTACAGGGAAAGGCCACAGACTGGAGGCACCCTCTTAGCCTGGACTGCTGTTTTCTGCAGACAGTAATCCAACTTTTCAAGATGGAAAGACAGGGAATATGGGCTGAGGGAGGGAGGAATAATGCTGGCATATTTCAAATACTCATTCAGTAAAGGTCTTTTTTTCTTTAAATCTTAGATTTAGAGCTGGAAGAAATATTAGAGACAATTCCAGATGTTTTCTCTGGCTGTCCTCCCATGCCTGGAAACTTCTTCCTCCTTATCTCTAGCTCTTGGTTTCTCAGCTTAAATCCTACCTTTTCCAAGAAGCTTTTTTGACTTAATTCTATCGTCTTCCCCTTGTGGATTATCCCTAATTTATCCTGTACATAGTTATTTGTATGTTGTCTTCCCCCACTGAACCATGAGTTGCTTAAGAGAAGAGACTGTCATTTGGTTTTCTTTGATCCTTAGTCACTTCACTTGATTTACTAGTCCAATTTCCTTATTTTACAGATGAGGAAACTGAGGCCCAGGGAGTAAGTGACAGAAACAGATTCAAACTCAAATTCTCAGATCCCAAACTCATCTGGTCTGTTTCCACTGCATCGCCTCTCTCTTCTTCCTACTCCCCCTCTTGCCCCTCCTTCGATTCCTGCTGCCTTTCATTCTCCTGCATTTACCTTTCTCTAGCTTAGTTCTCTCCCCTATGCTCCCCGGTGGGCAAAGTTCCCCTCCCCCATGGCTGCCACCCCCATCTCCATGGAGATAAAAGGAATTGAAGGAGGGGGGCTTGTGCAATGAACTGTATTTTTAGCTGCTCCATAATAGCCCCTTTCTCTGGAGACACAGGGGCTGCCTGTGGAACTAATCTCCCCCCCTGCCCATCAGCTCACAAAAGGCCAGTGAAGCCAGTCACAGCCTGGGCCTCGCCCTCTGCTGACCCCAGCCCGTTTCCGGGTGTGCTTCCACTCCTCCGGGGCCTGCAGCTGTTCCTCTCTCATGGGGCCCTCGCTAAGCACACAGGCAGGGTCACCCCTGCTGACCTCCCCAGGGGGCAGGGGTCAAGACCCCTCGGGGGTCTCTGTTGTGATTGGAAGGAGGCTGAGGTGGTGGGGAGGGAGTTAGGGGAAAAGGGGGAGGGAATTGTTGGCTTTTAATGCTGAATTAAAAGACTACCTTGGCCTCTTTTGCTATGCTTGTCTCTAGGGGCCTGAGGATTGCTCCACCAAGGCCTGACTAGCAGGAAAAACCACCTATCTATGAATCCAGATCTCCAGATTTAAACCAGTCAAGCCAAATCTAGTGGAGATATTTTAGGATCACTATGGGGAGGGTAGGGAGGAGGAAGAGGTGAGGTAGAGGGAAGAGTTTGATGGAAAATCATGACCTGGATGGAACCTCAGTCATCTAAGCCAAGCCATTCATTTTTTAGATGAAGAAGCTGAGCCCAGGAAAGAGAAATGATTTGCTCAAGATCACACAGGTCCTGACTGTCAGAAGTGGCATTTGAACCCAAGCCGAGGCCTTATCCCCCTACCTTCCAGAAGTTAGTCAGAATGTCACCATTCTAGCCTGGAGAGTCTGACCGAGGTCCAAAGTGATTCAGACAAAAGAGTCCATCTTGGTAACTGCTGGACAAAGTGTTTTTACCTATCAATTAAAAATTATACTTTACCCTGATCATTTTGTTATGGGAAAGATAAATGACTCTAAAATCCTGCTTTTAGTGCTTCCTTCATGAGTAGCCTTGGCCAAGTCCCTTAATCTCCATGGGTGTCATGAAGTATCACCATCGGTCAAATGAGAGAGTTAGACAAGGAGACCCAAGGTGCCTTTCTGTTCTGGGTTTGTGATCCTTTGATCATTGTAGAGCAGAGGGTAAATCCAGAAATGGTACCTCAAGGACCTAGAAGGGAGTAAGCAATGAGCCTAGAGCCTAGGGATAAGCAAGACCAGGCATGGAAAAAGTCTCCCTGATAATCCCCCACCCCCCATCTAACTCTAACTTGCCTACCTTATTAAATGAAATAATTTCATAGCTGTGTAATTTCACAGCATAATTCTATGGCCATGTAGGTTCTCCCCAAACTAAGTCTCCACTACCATCACATATATGCACATAAAGCAACTCATGTTTTATGAGAATATCACTTGGTTATTTTTAATGCCACTATTATCAGTACCTCCCTACATCTAATCGGTAGTGAAATATGGGCCTCTAATCCAGATTGTTTTCCCATTATCTCAAACATTACCATGCAGTCAGGACAGAAAATCAGACTTTTGTACCCCTTGGGATGATTCTCACATGTTGGTGAATAGAGGAGCTGCTGGTCTCCCCTTGGCTCTGTGGGAGTGGTTCCTGAGTAGATTGAAAATGGCATTGTCAAAATGAGAGGATAGGAGGAATAAAGATCTGTTTGGGGAGGGGGAAGGAGAAAATGGAGCGGTTAAACTAAAATGGTCTCTTTCAGTCATATATGCATAGTACATTAGGGGAATCTTCCTTATGCTCCCTTCCTTATGCTCCCCCACTCAGGCCACATTAGGTTACCAAGTTAGATTTATTTTTTTTTCCCATCTATTTTTCAGTAGGGGTATGAGTAGTCTTTACCCTATCTCCCCTCACATTGTGGGAACAAAGTAAAATAACATATGACAAATAAATGCTTTGAAAATTAGATGCTATGTTAGATGAGCAGAATCAGAAGAACACTGTACACCCTAACAGCAACATGGGGGTGATGATCAACCTTAATGGACTTGCTCATTCCATCAGTGCAACAATCAGGCACAATTTTGGGATATCTGCAATGGAGAATGAACAAAGACCAAAGACCTTCAAATTAGGGAAAAAAACCTCCATTATCTTGTTATGTAATTTTGCTCTCTTATACTTTATTTTTCTTCCTTAAGGATATGATTTCTCTCTCATCACATTCAACTTAGATCAATGTATACCATGGAAATAATGTAAAGACTAACAGACTACCTTCTGTGGGGGTGGGGGAGAGGGAAGTGAGATGGGGGGGGAATTGTAAAATTCAAAATAAATTAAATTTTCAAAAGAAAATGATGCTATGCAAATGGAAATTACTGTTATCAATACTCTCTCAGTAGAAAGTGACAAAGTCTGTAAGGTTTTATCAAAGGTGAAGTTTGAAGGAATAGAGTGGACATCAGGTAAACTGAAAAAAAAAAGGGCAGAAGAAACCCACAAAAGATGAGACTATTGTATTTAAAATAGATAAAGTTTTTTCAATAGTGTCTGACTCTTTGTGACCCCACTTGGGGTTTTGTCAGCAAAGATACTAGAATGGTTGCCATTTCATTCTTCAGCTCATTTTATAGATGAGGAAACTGAAGTAAACAGGGATAGGTGACTTTCCCAGGATCTCACAGGTCATAAGTGTCTGAGGTCACATTTGAACTCAGGTCTTTCTGACTCCAGGCCTAGTGCTCTATCCACTTGGCAACCTAAAAGGAAATCACAGAATCATAGATTCTGAGATGGAAGGCACTTTAGAATGATCCGTCAAGTACTTCTAAGATCCTGTTCAGTTTTAAATTTATGAACCTATAAAAATTTAGGCCTTATGTCTTCTGTGTGAGTAATCTTAGTTCAGTTCTCTCATTTTACAGAAGAAAGAGGTCCAGAGAAATAGAGATTTGCCCAGGGTCATAATACTGAAAGAAGGTTGGCAGAGCTAGGATTTGAGAATCCTGATCCCTTAACCTTAATTCCAGCATTCTCTCCATTGTGGAAGATTGCGGGGGGGGGGGGGGGGGGGGGGGGAGGAATCAATCAATAGTCTGGAATATGAGGAGACAAGATGGAAAATGAAATAATGATGAGAGGGCCTGAGGAGAGATGATGGAAAGAAAACCAGGAATAAGTTTCCTCAGAGTCTTAGCACCCAGAACCCCCTCCCTCTGAGGTTCTCTTTTTGTTTTTGTTCTTACTGAGATTCTCCTTTGACTTCTTTACACTGGAGTTCTCTAGTGAGACATCCATGCAGGAATGGGAAAGCCTGCCAGTGTAGATTACTCTGTTCACATAGAGGAGAGGACCCAAAACTTGGGTAGCAATTCTGATCATTCTGTGGACTGGGTAAAAGCTGCTGAAAGGAAAGCCCCTTAGCATCCCAGCATGAAAGATCTTCTAGCAGTTTAGAACAGGTCAAGGAGAGGGTGATGGAATGGTTGTGGGTCCCGACAGGGGATCGGATGCCCTCTATCACTCTAGTCTGGAGTTTAGAGCAAGGGTGTCCTGTCCAGGCTTCCTTCTTCTCATTCAGCTCAGGCCTGCTCCTTCCTGCCTCCCGGCTCCCCTGTGGGCCCAGCCTCCTCCCCCAGAAGTGCCTCAGCAATGCATTATCCTCGCAAGATTGAGGAGCTAATGGAGGCAATCGGAGCCACCCGGGGGAACCACTCCGCCCCACTCCAGACCCCTCCAGGCTTTGTGAAGAGGGGAGGGGAGCTGCTACCTGGCTTCTTTGCCAGCATCAAAACAGATGATCCCAAAGCTCAACCACTCCATGATAATTTTTCCAATGTATGGGGACCTAGATTGCTTTAGACTTGGGAGATGACATGTGCTTTAAAATAACCAGCCTTGTCTCAAAACTCAAAGATTCCTAAGCCAGTACTTCCAGTTTGGCCCCAACCCTCTGCCATTTCTCAGAAGGAAGTTGCCACTTCCTCAGTCTTGGATCAGGGGCCTCTCAGTAGAACACCCCCAGCCCCTTCCCAGACTGTCAGCTGGATGCTGGAGCCAGAGCCTTCCACCGCCCATTGTTCTCTGGCTCTCCTCCCATGGGGACCAAACCCCACTCAGGTCAGAAGTCCAGGGCAGCCCCTCCCTCTGTAAAGGCTTCAAAGGCCCAGGGGGACCTGCTGGTGTCCCTCTGGGGCCTCCTCTCAGGGGGCACCATCCTGAAGGGAGGAGGGGGAGTACTGCAGCTGCCCCTAGAACAACATTCTGCAGCTCCTCAGGAGACAGCAGAATAGGGCCTGGGAGAGGATCCTAGAGGGTGAAGGAGGTCAGAGGGAAGGCCCAGAGCCAGAAGGACTGGGAAAGGTCTGAGGATCCTGAGATGGGGGCAAGGGAAACCAAAGATGGGAGCCTTGAGCAAACACTTTTTTTTTTTGAGTGTCCTCTCCTTCCTCTGCATCATTGCTAAAATTGAAGCCCAAACAATTCAGAGAGACTTAAAGAACTCTGATCAATATAAGGACCAATCAGGATTCAAGAGAACCACTAAGAAGTATTCCACCCACCCCTAAGAGCTGATGGAAAGTACAGAATGACACATATGTTTTTGAACTCTGACAACCACAGAATTTGTTTTGACTATATTTTTTACAAGAATTTTGTTTTTCTTTTCTTTTCCCATTGTGGGGGATGGGTGACCAGAAAGAAAAAAAATAAATTGAATAAATTGAAAAATTAAGATGAAAAAAGCAACTGCATCTACCCTAGAGCAACCTCACTACATGCAAGACTCATTCTTTCCCAAAACTTCATTCCATGTCATCCACATCTATAAAGTGTGTGCCTATTGCTGAACATTATTCTTGAAGTCCCTGAGACTTTCAGCTGAAAGATGGGAAAACTAAGGCTCCGAGAGAAAGTGATGTGGCTACCTCAGCTCTAGGTCAACCTTATCTCCTCAACCATCCTACTGCTGCTAGCCCCACCCTCAGGAACATCTGACCCTTTTTTTTCCAACCTTCTACCTTCTAAGACTCACTGCTTCTCCACCTCACCAGTCTCCCTTTCTCCCACCATCTGCTTCCAGTAATAGCTGCTACTGCCAAAAAAAGGCAAATTCCCTACCCAGCTTGTTCCTTAGGGGATGGGTCTAGGAACCAACCCACCCCTACTTCCAGGTGCCAGTAATGTGAGGGCTCCTCACATTGCCCTCCAGCCGCTGTGAGCTGACTGCCCTTTGCCCTCTGCCCTCTCCTACCATTAACCCTGTCACCTGCTGGACATCAGCCCCAGGGCCCAGCCTGTCACCCGTGGTCCAAGATGGATGGGGGGCGGCTGGGAAGCGAAAGCATCGGCCCCTTAATGAGATCTGGCGGGGGAGGGCTGGGCTCTATCAGGCTTCGACAGAGCTGGGCTAGTGATAACAGACTGTTGTTCCCTGGGCCCCATTTTCTCTCCATGGTGGGGGAAGCCAGGGAGGGTGAGGCTGATGAGCCAGTCAAGGAAGTACAGAATCCTCTTTGTCACCATTCCCACCCCCAAACCAGATTGGGACGATAACCTGAGACTGCAGTAAGGGACACCCTTCTTCTCCCCCTCCCGCATTCACCTCCCTTCGGACACCCTGACCTTTGTTTCTGGGGAAGAAACATAACTATGAAACATTCTTAGGAAATAGGAGGGCAGTTGCCATCTGACTGCCTAAGCAGAGACAGCTCCACTTCAGGTTTGAGATACCTTGTCCACCATTCTCATAGAATAAGGAGGAATGGCTGTGGTGGATTGATTGTGAATAATCCCTTGGAGATTAGAAATGAATTTCTGAAGGGAATAAGGAAAGGGAATGAGAAACCTTACTGAAGTATGGGGTGGGACAGGACTGGGGAAAAGGGGAAAAAAGATGGTTGAGGCTGTCTAAACAGGATCTTTATCTTCCCAAAAGATACCCATCTTCATAGAGAAGTATGGTATGCATTTTCTTATTCCACTCTGCTAAAAGGGACAAGGAGAAGAAAAATATGCAATAAAGACAAGCTAAAGTATCTGTCTTGGAGCCGTGGTAGTAATGGTGTGGGGAAGATGGGGGTGGAGGGTGGAGGGAATGAAGGGAGTGGAGATAAGATGGAGAAGGGAGTGTTCTTTTCCTTTTTTCCTGTCTATGACTATGACTTCAGTGAGAGGCCATTGAGTTCATTTCTCTAATTAACAGAAGAGGAACCTGAGGTCCAGAGAACTGAAAATGATGAGCTAAGACCACAGGAGATGAGTTTGTGAAGGGTTCTGGGTGGTTTATCATCATTTTAGCACAGGGGATAGATTACTATCGGAGCATGCCTGAAGGTCAGTTATGGTTTAGGAAGGCATGGATAAAAACCAGACTTCCATGTCGCTCAGCTTGGAGTCATTCTCCACTGTCAAATTTCTCAGTGTCACTTAAATGCAAGAATTTCTATTTCCTTTCCTCTTCTTGTCCCTTGTAACCACAAGGCAAAAGAACAGAAAGGTGGTGGAATAACTATCACTGGACTGTTTTGTCAGAAAATCTGTGTTTTACACCAGGCTATAATCTCTTAACTTATAATGTGACCTTAGGCAAGTCAACCCCCCTTCTCTGAGCCTGGTTATTGCTGTTATTAAGGTAAGACCCTTCTAGTTTGAGCTCTCTAGGATTTAAAGTAAAACTAGATCCCAGGAAAGGGAGGATAAAGGCTGAGGAAAGATCTTTAACATGGGAAAAGTTTTGGACTCCATGGTAAATGGAGAAGCAAATTGACAAGAGGCCAGCAGAACATTAGGACTTAATCCTGCCTATCTCAGACTTTCTCCAAATTTTCTAAGGCAACATTTCCTTCTGCCATAACATTATTTGGGGAGTCTGACCAAGAGACCTGGTTCACTGCAGTTAACTACCTGGTCAGGACAGGGTGGTAATTTAGTCAAAGAATCATTATTCATTTCTCTATCTCTCCAGCACATAGCATCACCATTCTTCTCCACTCCACCTCCATCACAATCATTAGGGTGAATAGAGGGAATGTGATGTGACATCAGGTCCATAGGGCACAGGATAAGCCAAGAGAAAAGAAGGAAAACCAGACATCTCTAGCAGGACAATCATGAATACTTGGCCAATATGGTAGGTGGCAGTGATGATGCCAACAAGAGACAGAGAAGTCTGGATCTCATCTCTGTCAATCTCATTAACCCTGAACAATTCCATAAAATCAGTTATATTCAAATCAAATCAAAAAACATCATGCACCTACTATGTACTAAGAACACTAAGCTCTGAGGATACATAAAACAGTCTCCTTACAAAGAACTGATATTCTCATACTAATTATAGCATGTAAAGGAAATAAAGACAAAATAATTTCTAGAGGGGACAAGAAAAGGTTAAGTATTATACTTATGCAGAAGCTGATGCTTAAGCCCATGTCCATACCCTATTTATATCTTAGTTCCTTCATTGTATCAAATGAGAATATTCTAATACAGTTTTAAATTTTATCAACAGATCTGAATATTTTTAGACTTTTTTTAAGGAGCAGGGAGAAATGGAAAACAGAAGAAGAAAATTTATGAAGTGGAAATCAGAAGACTGAAGTCAACACTTAGCTCTAATATTCTAAGTTTCAGTTTTCTTATTTGTAAAGTGAAAATGATGACAATATCTGTACTACCAAAAACATACTGAATTCCTGTGGAGGTAGGGTTGGGGAACTGATTGTAAACCAACTTTTGTAAGTGACTAAAATGGCTATACTTTTTGATCCTAGTCTGCTATTGTTTGTCACAGAGCCTAAGGAAGAAAAAGTAAATATCCATAGATAACCCAAATATTCATAGCACTTTCTTGATGTGTGACAATGAAGAACTGGAAATAAAGCAGGTACCTATCCATTGAGGGAAGGCTAAATGAATTATGGTGTATTAATGCGATATGCCATAAGAATCTAAATATGAAGAAACATAGGAAAGACTTTACATGACTTGATGCAGAGGGAAGTATGGAGATCCAAGAGAACAATAGAACAAGAATAAACCAATGGCAATAAAAAGAAAAAAATTTAAAACTATGTAATTATAATGAACAAGTTTAGCCCCAAAGAGATTAAAAACATGTACCACCCTCCCTTCACTGAAGAGGTAGAGAACCATGGTTATAGAATAATAAAATATTACATATGCTATCAGGCAAAAATTATGTGCAAGTTTTTTTTTCTTTTTCTTTTAAAATCTTTGTTACAAGGAAAAGCTAACTAGGTGGGAAGAAAAGTTAAAGTTTAAAAATAAAATATAAGAAACAAACGATAACAAAAATAAAATACTTTGAAAACTTAAAAATCAAACTTAAAGAATCATATAAATGTGAGGTGTTATTATTTGTTATTGCTGTTTAGTCATTTCAGTTGTGTCTGATTCTTTATGACTCCATTTTGGGAGTTCACTTGGCAGAGATATTAGAATGGTTTGCCATTTCCTTCTTTATTTGACATATCAGGAAACTGAAGTAAACAGAGTTGTGACTTGCCCAGGGTCACATAGCTAGTAAATGTCTGAGGCCATATTTGAATCTCTAAATAAATAATGTCAGGTGATGCAATGGATAGAGCACCAGCCCTGGAGTCAGGAGGACCTGAATTCAAATATGTCTTCAGACACTTGACTAACTGTGTGAAATTGGGCAAGTCACTTAACTCTGATTGCCTTCCATCCTGGGGCATCTCCAGTTGTCCTGATTCAAATCTAGCCACCGGACCCAGATATCTCCAGAGGAGAAAGGGAGGCTTGTGACTTAGCATAGCACCTCCTTTACTCAAATCTATTTCATGTGTTTGTCACTGCATCATCTCTCTGTCATGGTCTTGTTCAAGAATGAAGGACAGGGGAAGCTGGGTGGTGCAGTGGATAGAGTACCAGCCCTGATGTCAGGAGGATATGAGTCAGGAAGACATGGAGTCAGGTCATAACATGAGTTCAAATCTGGCCTCAGACACTTAATAATTGCCTAGCTGTGTGACCTTGGGCAAGTCACTTAACCCCATTGCCTTGCCAAAAAAAAAGAAGGAAGGACAAACTTCATCATCATCATCAAAAAAAGGACAAAACAGGAAGCACAAGACAGGAAGCAACTCAGATGTCATGTAGTAGATCTCCTTTATTTTACAATGAGGAGATTGAAGCCTGGGAAGATTGTGATTTACCCAAGATCACACAGTTCTGGGCCTGGAGTCACTAAGACTCATTTTCCTGAGTTCAAATCTGACCTCAGACACTTACTAGCTTTGTGACCCTGGACAAGCCACTTAATTCTGTTTGCCTCAGTTTATTTATCTGTCAAATGAATTGGAGAAGGAAATAGAAAAACACTCCAGTAGCTTTGCCAAGAAAACCCCAAATGGGAACATGAAGAGCCTGACTTGACTGAATAATAGAACCTTGAAATCTATAGTGACTTACTAAAGTATATCCAGGTGGACACACACAAAAAAGATATACCCTTATCGTGTTTTATAAAGTTCAGTTTAATTGATTTTAGGTTCTGACTCTGTGCACTTAACGTTAATTAGCCTAGTTGTAGTCTTTCCCCAGCTTTGCTTAGGAAATTAAAGGAAACATGTTTGAAAATCAAAAATCCAAAGAACTGTAGTTGTTTGTGGTCCAGTGAAAAGAATTCTGACTCTAGATTCAAAGAGTTCAGATGATACCTCTGGTATTTATTTCCTGTTTGACCTTAGATAAATCATTTGGGGGAAGAGGAGGCAATTAGAATTTAGTGATTTGTGAGGTGATATATCTGGTATTTGTCTGAGATCACATTTGAACTCAGGTCCTTCTGACTCCAGGGCCAGTGTTCTAACCACTATATTACCCAACTGCTCCATCATTCTTTTTTTTTTTTTAACTTCATGGACTTCATTTTCCTCATAAGTAAAGTGAAAGACTAAAGGGCTTTATAGGTCCTTTCCAACTCTAGACTTAAGATTCTATGATCCCATGACTTCCACCAAGCTGCTGTTCATTCTTTGGCAAATCATTTCACATTCCCTGGGTATTAGCATCCTCAACATCATAGTCAAGTAGAGTCAAGTAGTCAAAGATCCTACGTTAGAATTCCATGCCTTGCTTGCCTATTCACTACCAGAGGGATCTTGGGCTTAATCTTTCTGCCATTTTCCTCTCTGTAAAAGGAAGTTATTGAAGTAGATGAGGTACCTTCCCAGTTCTAAATCTGAGATCTTATGGCTTATAAAATGAATGCTTGATTTTTAACTCATTACATCTTGTGATTCTAATTCATTTACCTGAAGTTATTTTCACCTGTTATTCACTGGCTAAAAACAGTGCTATCAAAGATTTCTGATTTTTTGCAACATCAAGAAGAGGCTCCATATCTTCTCAGGTACAACTGGTTAGAGTGCTGGGTCTGGAATCAAATCCCAAACTCTGATGCTTACTAGCTGTCTGACGCTAGGGTAAGTCGCCTTGCCTCAAATTCCTCATCTATAAAATAGGTGTAATAACAGTCCCTAAATTCAAGGATTGTTCTGTGGATCAAAATGAGATAATCATTATAAAGGACTCAGCACAATGTCTGCCACAGATTAAGTGCTCTATAAATGTTAGCTATTATTATAGTCTCTTGATTATTAATCAGGACTCTCTTCCCTTTCACTAACCCAAATTCCTCTTACTTCACAAAATATGAATACATTTCCCCCCTCATTTTGCATCAGTGGAGTTAAAACGGTGTCTCTAGTAATATCCCCTCATGACTACCCCTTCAGGGAGCTGATGTCTAATATGGATTGGGCTCTTGGTTTTTTTCTTTTCCATCCTAAATTATTCCAGTTCTCTCAACCTTAATCCCAGATCTTGTTCTTCCCCCTAAATCTCTCCCTTCATAGCAATAGTTCTTCTTGGAATCTGTTCAACCTCCTCATGACCACATAAAACTGTGGACCTCAGAACTGGATCTGGAACTTGGTCTCACAGCACCTGCCCACATTTGTTGCACTGTGACTAACAGTGGCCAACACAACAACACCTCCTTCTGAGTTTTGTTTTGCAGAATTGTATTTTATGGGAACAGAGCACTTGGTCTGGAATCAGGAAAACCTGAGTTCAAATTTTGTCTCCAATCCTGGCTGTGTGACCCTGGGCAAGTCATTTTAACTATGTTTGCTTCAATTTCCTCATCTATAAAATGAGCTGGAGAAGAAAATGGCAATCATTTTAGTATCTTTGCCAAAGGAACCCTAATGGGGTTCCGAATTCTGAAAAATGCCAATACACCAACAATTTTATTTTGGTCCATATTCTTCTCCAGGGTTTTTTATTTGTTTGTTTTACTGTAGCATCTTCCCTGTGTACTTTCTTCAGAGGCATCTGAGTAAGACAGGAGATAGAGCACTGAACTGGAATAAGGAAATTCTTGCTGTGTGAATCTGGGGGAAAAATCATTTAACCTATCTCCAAAATCTCTAAAATGGGAATAATAATAGACCCTACCTCACAGTGTTATTGTGCAGATTAAATGAGATAACATATGTAGAATATTTTGCAAACCTTAAAGAGCCGTTAAAATGCTATTATCTCCCCCCCCCCCCCCCAAGCCTAAGGATATGTGGGTTTCTGAGAAAGGTCCTAACCCATGCTTCACCCTCCACAGTAAAACCTGGGTCATAGTGATAATTAAGAGTTGAGATCTGACTGCTTAACTTCCACATCCAACCCAGCTACCTCGCCCCTTGAGACCACAGAAGCCACCTCCCTGGATCCCAATTATTGATATGGCTAATGATGAAAGAAACAGAATTGCCTCTTGCTCTTTGATGTGCCAGGCAGAACAGAATCTCTACTTGAGGTCCTCAGAGGCTGGACAATTGCCCAGGTGCTCGTGGGAACCATGCCAGCAGAAGGGACTGCCTGTGCCTAAGAGGAAGTATCTTTTCCCAAGTCAACCTGGGTGGCTCAGTCCTAATCTCACCTTCCCAGAAACCCCCACCTATAGCAAAAAGAGCCATGTCAAGAATTCATTTAGCTATCTGCAGAATAGGGCTGGCTAGTGGTGAAGGAGGGGCACTGTCTGGGGGCAGAAAGGTAGGGCAGAGTGGAGGACTTAGTTGGAGCAGCCAATGGGAGTTGAGCCAGACCCAGCAGGGGGGCAGAAGGCTGGCTTCGCATTCTCTTCTGGTTTCCAGGCCTCCCTGCCTGCCAGGTTGCTGGTGCTCAGAGTCCCAGCCCCCTCCCCAAAGAGCCCCTCAGAGGGGCCAGGGGGTGGGGGAAGGCCACCCGTGGCCTTGTGAGGCTGAAGCACAAGTTCCTACCTCAGCTGCCAGGGAAGAATTTAATTACCAATTAAAGCCCCCTCCATCTGTTTCAGGCCTGCCAGAGAGCTCTCTCTACCCTTTAATTACATCTCTGACAATAATTTAACTCAATTAGCTGGTAAACACAGCAGAATGCAGGCAACTCAGGGCACCCTCTTGTCCCTGCCATCTGTCTGTCCGTCTCCTGCTTTACCCCCACTCACTCTTGGTCTGTCTGTCCTTCTCCCTCCCTCTCCTTATTTGGTCCCCAACCCCCCCCCCCCCATCCAGCTCCCTCTGTCCCTCCTGTCCATCTTCATAGGGTCCCTTTGTCTGCCTCACACCATCTGGTCCTCTTCTCTTGATCTCTGTCCATCCTTTTTCCTTTCCCATCTGCTGTCTGTCTGTCCTTTTCCTTTTTCTACGTCACTCTCTATTCCAACTTTCCCTCCTCTTCTCATTGTGGGACTTTTCAGGGGAACAATCCATCTATTTGGCATCTTTGCTTATCTTTGATTCCTCTAGCAATTTTAATACAAACAATCGTGTCTTCTACCTTGTCTGGAACACTGTCTCCTGGCAGGGTCAAACCGTCAATTTGGGCTATGTCTGTGTGAACACAGGTACAAAGAAATCCAACAGGGGGAAGGATGTTTAAAGAGAGGATTGTTATTGTCTTAATAGATACACTATCTTGTCCTGTTATAAATTCCCCAGGTGAAGTAGCAAATAGGCATGGAGGTCCCAACATTTAGCTCTCCTAAGGTGTCTGATGACTACATAACTGACTTGTATAGAATGCTTTAAAGTTTACAAAGCACTTTCACTAGAGGCCTCCTAAGGTGTCTGATGGCTACATAACTGACTTGTATAGAATGCTTTAAAGTTTACAAAGCACTTTCACTAGAGCTTCACAAATAGCACAAGGAGGCAAGCACTAGGGGTATGATAAACCTAAACCCAGGCTCATAGTCACACATATTACTCAAAATGTTTCAGCTAGTTAAAGTACAAGCCCCTATCTTTCTGACTCCAGGATCAACACTCTTATCCACGCCACCCCTCCCACCCCTCCCCGTTGTCTGCTTCGGTTCTGAACTACTGGATGGTTTAAGACACGTTTCTTTCATTGTTTTTTCTTTCTCTAATCCTAAACCAGAAGGCAGTACTTCGAGTATCAAGGCAGATTCTGGACAATCTGGCAAAATCTTATCACTGAGGTCCCCAAAAATGACAGAGAAAGGAAAAAATCTTTGATATCATATTCCTTTCTGAAGAGCTTACTTTCTTATCTCCTTTTAGGTATGAGATCTAGATTCTCATCTCTTTGGGTTTCCTACAGTGTTGAAATTGTGATTCACAAAGAAGAAACAAGATTTGAGGCTCAAAACAGATTAAGCTGCCTCCCAGAAGATCGAACTGAGCTCTGCCCTATGGAGGAGGGGCCTCTGCCTGGAAAGAATCAGTCCAAAGAGGATCTCATTATCCTGGCAACACCATCCAGTGGGCCTTTGGAGGTTGGGGGGAAGGGGAGGGAGTAGTGGAGCAGGGTAGCCTGCTCTGTCTTGTAGACAGGCGGGATATGATGGAAGCCCTGTGTTAAGCAGGTAGTCACACCCCAGCCAGATGAAACTCATCTGCTTTCTTCCTTTGTCCCTTAGCTGACTAATCACCCTTCCAGTGATTAAAAGAGAAAAATATTGGAAAAACAATACTGAAAATAAGATTTTATAGGGCTTGAAAGATGCTTGGGGAGACAGCAGTATCAGTCTATATTAGTTAGTTTCCTTACTTTCTGTACCTCAATTAACATTCCTGGGATCCCAAGTTATTTTCCTCAATTGTAAGAATTGTAGTTTTGTAAATATATCACAGAAGACTTCAGAAGTAGGAGCAAAGAGGTGGAGATTGGTGCTTCTTAGCATCATGCCACTTGTCTTGACTTTTGTCTTGCTACTGGTCTTCAATGATTCTGAAGGAGAGTGAGGCTGAAAGTGAACTCTACCTCACTTAAATCCAATTCACAGCAAGTCAAGACATCATCCAAATGATATCATTGGTTCTCAAAAATGAAAATCAAACAACAATAATTCATATAACACTTACTGAGGAATTAGTAGATCTTGATTCCTAGGAGTTAGAACTAGAAAAGACATTTTTTGTTATTGAATACATGACCCCTTTTGGGGTTTTCTTAGCAGAGATACCAGAATGGTTTGCTATTTCCTTCTCCAGCTCATTTTACAGATGAGGAAACTGATGCAAGTAGGGTAAAATGATTACCCATCTAGGTATCTGAGTCCAGATTTGAACTCAGGAAGAGAAATCTTCCTGACTCTAGGCCCAGTACTTTATACACTGTGCTACCTAACTGCCTGTAGAAAGTCATGTAATACAACCTCCTCATTTTACAGATGAGGAAACTGAGACTGAGTAAAGAGAAGTGAATTCCAGCCATCTGTGTGTCCTCAGGGAAGTCTCTTTATCTCCTCTGGGTCTCAATTTGTTCCTCTGTAAAAAGAACTAGATAAAAGCAGTCATTCTCAAAGAATGTGTGTGTGTGTGTGTGAATGAGTGCATGTGTGTATCTTTGAGACCCTTTCAGGGAATTCATGAGGTTAAAAGTAGTTGCATAAGAATACTAAGATATT
This sequence comes from Macrotis lagotis, assembly GCF_037893015.1. NCBI lineage: Eukaryota > Metazoa > Chordata > Mammalia > Peramelemorphia > Peramelidae > Macrotis > Macrotis lagotis. Next base: position 191,800,547 of record NC_133659.1, read on the forward strand.
TTAATTTCCAATATAATAAATATCAATAGATAAAAGGCAGCTAGGTATCAAAGTAAATAGAATGCTGGACCTGGAGTCAGAAAAACCAGAGTTAAAATCCAACTTCAGATACTTACTAGCTGTGTGACTTTGGGCAAGTCCCTTAACCTTCATTTGCATCAATTTCCTTACAAGTAAGATGGGAATAATGATATCGACTACCTCCCAGGGTTATTATGAGCATTAACTGAGTTAATATTTATGAACCCCCTTGAGACAACCCTCATAGACAAAACCTGGAGTCAGTCAATTTTTAATAGGGTAAAGGGACCCTGGAACCAAAAAGTTTAAAAACTGGTCGTGTTACTTAAACCAAATTAAAATATAACTACTAATATATGGTTTTCTACATCAACATGTGACTTACAGAGAGGGATTCTTATGAAGAGTTTAGTGATCCAATTTTTTTTTGAGTTTGATGTCACTGAATTAAACAATCTCTCTCAGCTCCAATGATCTATGCTTTCATTCACATTTGGCCAGACTTAACCATAATGAAGCCCTGGGAGAGAGCAAAGGTTCTTAACCTGGAGTCAGTTGATAGATTTTAGGGAATCTATGATCTCGGATAGGAAAAAAAATTCCATCTTTATTTTCACTAACCTCTAACTGAACTTTAGCATTTCCTTTAATTATTGATTATAGGTAGCAAACAATTATTCTGAGAAGGGGTTCATAGAATTGACCATATTACTAAAGGGGGCAATGACATAAGAAAAGGTTATGAACCCCTGATCTAGAATGGAGTTTCAGCATTGCAGGGCCCCAGGGCAAGCACTCTCATTCAATCAGACATGGGGAGTCTTCAGCAGAGAATCTCAGGACAGATGGCAGAACCCATTTAGAGGAGGCAAAAGGAGCAAAGAAGAGTCAAAAGAAAGAAAAAATGAGGGGCCAGGGACGTTGGGGAGAGGCTTTCTGCTCCAACTTCAAAAACCTTTAAAAAAAGGGGGGTGAGGAGGAGACATGTTAGAAGTGTGTCCTGAAGTTGGCTCAGACTAGCTCTGAGAGCCAATTATGAAATTTTCAATTGGAGCACCTAGTAAAAAGGCATATACTACAAATTAGGGCTACTTATATCTTTTTGTTAATTGACTAGACTTAAGAAAGTGATGGAAAAAACAATAATGCAGATTAAATTAAAAAGTGCATTGTAAGGATTTTATTTTGAGTCCCAGCTATTCTACTTTTTACAATCTTGAGTAAGTGCCTAACTGATTGTATGTATGAAGTTAGCAAAGTGTGATCATAAAGTAATGAAAATGATTTTTAAAACTACACATATTCCTGTCCTCAAGAAGCATCACTTTGGTAGGTACCTCCAAACACAGATAAAAAATAACAAAATAACATGTACATACATTATATACAAAAATCTAGAAAGCATTCACACTATATAAAATCCACATATGTATGCATACATATAATATATTAAACCTCCACATATATGTATATAGACATATATAAAATATATTCAACATCCACATATCTCATCCATAATTGTATACATAGATAACATACATAAAACATCCACATATATCACATCCACATCCATAATATATATAGACATAAATAAAACATCCATCTGCACATGCACAAACACACACACACATATAATTTGATTTTTAGTATTTATTTGCTTCTTGTCTTTCCATTATATTGTAAAAATTTTTTATCTTTTCTCTTTTTGTATCCCTAACACTTAGCACAGTCCGTTACCTATAGTTCATACTTACTGACCTCACTATTTGATAGCTCTCCCATCCAATTTGATCATCTACCTGATTAATAAATAACTGACTTTAGGATTGTAGATTTTAAGCTGAGAAGGATGTTGGAGGACATCTAGTCCTATCCCCTCAATTCATAGATAAGAAACTGAAACCAGGAGAAGTTATTAGGAGATTTCTTGAAGGTTGAATAGATAGTAAGTGACTGTCAGTATCTGTGTACAGTACAATTCCAACCCAGTGTTCTTTCCATTGTGCCACACTATTCCTGAAAATCTCCTTTCTTGGCACTGAATGACTTTTGATTACTTTGAAAAAAATCAAATCTATTCTCAAAAGAACAATATCTTCTACCACTGATGAAATTAAGAAGATATTGAAGTCTGTGAAAGGAATTCCATGAAACACATTACAAATAGATTTTGAACAAAAGCAGTATCAATGGAATAAGTATCTAATGAATATCCTCCCCAGTGGAACTACGTTGAAAAGGAGATTTCTTCATTACATGCATAACCTCAAAATAGCGAGAAATAGAGATCAAAAGTTAATTTGAATCTGATATCATCCTCTAGATTACCAATATTTAAGGGAGTAGATAAAATTCTAGACTATTTATCCTGTAATCTTGAGAAGAGCAGAGAGATTTCTGACCCCAACCTCTTGCTTTGCTTCTTGGCAGGAATGAAAATTTCCTTTAGAAAAAGGTGGCAGGAGGGGCAGCTAGGTGGCGCAGTGATAAAGCACCAGCCATGGAGTCAGGAGTACCTGAGTTCAAATCCAGTCTCAGACACTTAATAATTACCTAGCTGTGTGGCCTTGGGCAAGTCATTTAACCCCATTTGCCTTGCAAAATATATATATATATATATATATATATATATATATATATATATATATATATATATATTAGAAAAAGGTGGCAGGAAAAGAGGAAAGAGATATTTATTCTGCTTCTCTTCAAGTCAAACAACAACTATCCTTGAAAGACAAGGAACCTTACCACATATGTCTGAAATAAGATATAATTACTAAAAGTATAATATTAAACATCATTAATAATTATTTTTATCTGCTGTTAGCCATATATAGTATATAGCTATATACATATATATATATTATTTTATTATATATATATGCATATAGCACTGAAAATGTGCTAAATACATCATCTCATGTGAAGAGCACAACAAACCTATGAAGTAGATGCTCTGGATATGATTGCTCCCATTTTACAGATGAGGAAATAGAGACTTAGGTGAAGTGATTTGTCTATGGTTGCACTGCAATGTGTCAGAGAAGTGTTTTAAATTCAGATCTTAATTTCAAGTCAAACATCATCCACACTTTCTCTCAAGATTTCCCAAAGCTTTGCTTGTCTGCTCAGGCTTAGTGCTACATAGTGCTTCAGAGTTCTATGATCAGTATTATTGTATCCCCCATCGTATGCATTGCTTGTGCCAAGAAAACTCTGGACTTCAGGTAAAAGTTCATACTAAGGTCCCTTCAAAAAAATGGAAGAATAATGGGGCAGCTAGGTGACACAGTGAATAGAGCACTGGCCCTGGAGTCAGGAGTACCTGAGTTCAAATCTGGCCTCAGACACTTAATAATTACCTATCTGTGTGGCCTTGGGCAAGCCACTTAACCCCATTGCCTTACAAAAAAAATGGAAGAATAGGGGAAAAAATTTTAAATTCTGGGAATTTGCCTCTTTTTTTAGTCTGGGATGTCTTGGGGAGTGGGGAGTGTTACTAAAGCTGTTAAAATTCTATAACACCAGCAGAGGAAACAAGATTCAAGGCCCAGTACCAACTAAGCTGACTCCCAGAATAATAAACTAAGGCTACTAATTCCCCCATGGTGTCTCATGTTATTGTGCCCATTTTGGAAGTGAACTGAGACTCAGAGAGTAGAAATTCAAATTCAGGTCTTCCCAAATTTCAAATTCAGCCCCCTAATCACTATGCCCTGCTCCTTCTCTACTGTCTTTCAAAGTACCCAATTTAATATATTATATGCAAGCTTAAGAATTTTAGTCCTCAAAAGGCAGAATTTTTGTTTTATGCAGTTTTTCAATGGCTCATTGGTTTAAAGCATTATGCTAATGAATCTGCTGGTAGGAAGGGAGTCTCATATTGAGTCCCCAAAAGGGATTGTTATCTTGACCACTGGTGGCACCACTAACCCCACTAATCATGAGGGACTGGATGAACATATCTGGATGACTCAGCAGTATAAGCCATCATTGAAATCTAAAATATATTTTTTATGAGACTGATAGAATTCAAGACAGTGCCTGAATTTAAAAGGAATAAAACTGTATTAACAAAGACCACACAGGGGCGGCTAGGTGGTGCAGTGGATAAAGCACCGGCCCTGGAATCAGGAGTACCTGGGTTCAAATCCAGCCTCAGACACTTAATAATTACCTAGTTGTGTGGCCTTGGGCAAGCCACTTAACCCCATTTGCCTTACAAAAACCTAAATAAATAAAACAAGGACCATATAGACCTTTCAATAGGGGACCTACCATTCTTGAAGAATCTAAACATAACTGGATTTCAATTTATGCATATGTTTGAGGTTTTATTGGCTCAAAGTCATAAATTTCCTCTCAGTCACCCACACTTAGCATCTCTTAATCATCCTTGATTCTTCTCTCACCTATCACATCTAGCCAGCTTTTCTTCCCCTTTGCTACTCATACCTGAAGTATTGGCTTACTTACTTCCAAGAACTTTTCCACACAATACATTCCAATTCCAGTTGAATCTTCCTAAAACATCATTTTGTATATACTACCCATCTCAGTCAACAATCTTCAATGATTTCCCATTGGAAAAAAAAAAACTAAGCCCTTTTAGCTTGATATTCAAGGGCCCCCACACTCTAATCATTATCTTCTACACCTTATCTCCAGTTGCTCTTCCATATAAAACCTCTACAGTGATCAAATTTATATCCTTGTTATTCCTGCTTCAGGTTCTTTATTTATGCCATTAGCTTGCCTGGCATATCCTCAGTCCTATATTCCATTTTTCTTAGTCCATCAAGATCTGGATTATTCACCTCTTCCTTAAGCCTTTCTTCAAACTAGTCCTAAGCCTCAGTTATTAATCCCTCCTCTGAAATACAGCAGCATTTATTATCAGGACTATCTAATTTTCTGGAAATCTGCAAAAAACAATGAAGAGACACATGATGGACCCAGGAAGACAGACTAACAATGACTTACAAGCAGTAACTGCCATAAGAGGAGGGAAATGATAGTCACTGTGCTAAACACTTTACTAATATTATTTCATTTGATCTTCCCAACAATCCTGGAACCCTGAGAGGTATATGCTTATCATTATCTTCATTTTTCAGTTGAGGAAACTGAGACAGATAGAGGTTAAGTGATTTGCCCAGGGTCATACAATTAACAGGTATCTGAGGTCAAATTTGAATTCAGTCCTTACTAAGGAATAGTCTGTACCACCTAGCTACCTCTAAATAATATGTGGTATTATATATTTTCTCACAGATGACTGTGTTAGTTGATTTTGTTTAATCATTTTTCTTAGTTAAAAGATTTTATTTTATTAAATATCTATCACTTTATGATAATATTTAGTTTTTATTTATGGAGGCATGAAGGTGTGGTGATATATTAGGACATGACTATGTTTTTAAAAAAACAAAGCATCAAAATAAAGCTTTTTTTTTTAAAGAAATGGCACAAAAGGTATCAAAGGATATGACCAGGAAAAAGTTTATCTAATCATTTAATAATCATAAGAGATATCAGTGGTACAAACAAATGTTGCAATATCTAAGGAATTCTCTAAGCCCTCCACTGGGGAATTACACTTTGGAAAGCTATGTGTTGTTGTTGCTGAGTAGTTTCAGACTCTCCATGACCCCATTTTCTTGGCAGAGATACAGGAGTGGTTTGCCATTTCCTTCTCCAACCCATTTTATAGATAAAGAAATTGAGCAAATGGGAAAATGACTTGCCCAGGATCATACAGCTAGTAAGGGTCTGAGGGTAGATTTGAACTCACAGAGATGAGTCTTCCTGATTCCAAACCTCTGCTCTATCCAGTGAGTTTAAAAAAAAAGGTTTCCTCCAAAATGTATAGGAAGACAGACAAGAATCATTTGGGATTAAAAGGCCTGAATAGATTTTCGTGAGGATATTAAGAGGATACCAGTTTACTGAAGTATTGAAGGATGGTTCTATTTAGCACTTGGAATATGCTGATCTATATTAAAGTTTATTATTTGATGTAATGATAACACATGACTTGTCTCTCCAAGTAGAACAGATGCTCTGAACCTTCTTGTGTCTCCTAGATCTTTTTGGCAACCTGGTGAATCCTATGAACCCCTTTTTCAGAAGAATGTCTTTAAATGTAAAAAATAAAACAAATAGGATTACAAAAGGGAAAATATTAAAATATGATTATAAAAATATTTTTCTAAAAATTGAGTTCACAGACCTCAGATTATGAACTCCTGTATTACTAGAATGTAAGCACTTCAAAGGATACATTTCTTATGCCATCCCTACAACATTGACCTATGAGTCATTCATTCTGTCAGCCAACTAATAATTATTGAGTTCCTAGTGCCAGGCACTATGCTAGAAGATGTGGCATTCAATGATGATGACATTTACTTGAGATATGGGTCAAATCTCTATACCTAGAGAATTCTTCGTGATATGGTCAGAAATCTCTTGGGTTGAGATTCTCTTTTCTGGATCAACTCACCAACTCTTTCCTCATGGAAGAATTGTCAAAAAAAAATTCAGAACCTATACTTCTATTTTGAAAGACTTCTGAGAAAGAAAATTGTATAAATAATTTCAAATTTAATTGAAATAGATTGGTATCTAACAGCCTTCCTTTTTAGGAAGCTTTTTATTCATCTTCAAATCCCTTCATGGGAGAGAACAGAAGAAAGTATGCAAGTTTGGGGCAGCTAGGTGATAAAGCACCGGCCTTGGAGTCAGGAGTACCTGGGTTCAAATTCGGTCTCAGACACTTAATAATTACCTAGCTGTGTGGCCTTGGGCAAGCCACTTAACCCCATTGCCTTGCAAAAACCTAAAAAAAAAAGTATGCAAGTTTATGCTGGTTCTTGACTTGGATAAGCGCGATGGTGTAGTGGGTACATATCAAGTATTCTGGAGTTGGAGGAAACCTCTTTTTTTTTTAAACAGAAGGTAAAAGGTGATACAATTTAACCTCAGAATAGTCCAGATTTTCTATAACTTCTCCTGAAGAAAGGATATTATATCTTCCAGTTTTATTGTTCTGTTCCCCAAAATGCTACTTTCCACACATCTCACAGAGATGAGAAATATTTGGAGGAGGGGACAAAAAGGGTGAATGGGATTGGGTTCTCTCTCTCAATATTTAAGTGAAAACTGGAATTTTAAGAAGATTACTATTGATGTTCCTAAGCTTCTCACCCAGAAATTTCAGAAAAAGAAGGCAAAAAGAGGAATCCTCTTTGTCCCCCCAGTCTAAAACCAGGGAAGATGTCCTGACATGGCAGCCCCCATGAGGATGATGTCACAGAAAGAGAAGGGGAATGTTGGGGAAGGAACAATAAGGGTAAAGACAAAGAGGGAGTAAAAGACTGAGAAAGTAGAAGAGAGACTGAGATGAAAGTACAGAGAGAGAGAGAGCTAAGAGAAATATGAGAATCATAAGATGAAAGGGAGAGGGGGGAGAGGGAAGGAGAGAGAGAGAGAGAGAGAGAGAGAGAGAGAGAGAGAGAGAGAGAGAGAGAGGGAGAGAGAGAGAACTATTTCTTTCAATCCTCTGGAACCCTGTAAGGATCTAGAGAACACAGAGAGCTTCTCCCTCCCCTTCATTCATTCCTGAGCTAAATATCTCCTGCCCTGTGACCCAGGACAGCTCTGATGCAGTCTCTCTGGGGTTCTGAGAGGCTGGCAGTGTGTGTGTGTGTGTGTGTGTGTGTGTGTGTGTGTGTGTGTGTGTGCATGGGTATACATTGATCCAGTCCTTTCTCCTGTGTCCCATGTCCTGAGGCAGCCTCCCTTCCCCTCTCTAGCCCTCCAGCTCCCAGCTAGTCTCTCCCCCCCCAGAGACAAGCCAGCAAGCACCAGCCTCTGTCGTTCCCCCAGTTCCTCCCTTCCTTTTCCTTCCCTCCTTCTTCCCTTGGAGGGTCGAAGATGCTGGGGATAAGCGTCTCCCTGACGCTCTCCAATCTCTGTCTGAGCTATCAATCACGGGTGACAGTCTGGGGGAATCATGAAAAAAGAGCTTCTGGAGCCATTAACATCCCCTCCTTCTTTGTTGTGGCCTCTCCTCCCATCTCCCGCCCCCCCCCCCCTTCTCTCTCTCCCCCCTTTTGCAGGAGACAAAACCAGACTGACAAGCTGAAGGCTCAAACATTAATCAAACTGCGCCCCGGAACAACCTTTCCCTCGCATTAATAAATAAATTTGCAGCCCCTCATTGGACAGTTGGCCTAATTTGTTTCTTTTTTTTTAATGGGGGATGCAGCCGCGCCTCCGCTCCCCCAGCTCCCAGCAGCCCTCTGCAAAGCAGATGTTAAGCCTCGGAAATGGAGCTGGGCCTGAGCTGCTTTGGCCCAGTAGGCCCCGGTTGCCATGGTGACGGCCGAGACCGCCTGCTGTTGGAGCTCGGCTGTCTTGCTCACTCAGTGATTACCTCCATCTCCGCAGCGTTCACCATACGGCCCAGATTATAATCAAATCCCCTCCCCCCCTCTCCACCCCCATCCCTGGGGCCTCTCCCGGCTGCATACCCCATCAGAATCTGCTCTCCCCATCCCAGGCCATCCCCAGCTCCCATATACCTCCCTGGGGTTCATCAAGCCCTCCCGGTGCTTCCCTGGGGGTGGGGTGGGGATGCTTCATGTAAAGAGAGGAAAGTGGGAGCAGCCTGAAGATCTCCCTGGAGCAATAGGATCTGTAGCCTCAGTTTCCCTACAAGTTAATTGATCCTGAGGTGGCTCTCTAAGACAGATCAGGATTTATAGGGGTCTTATTCCCAGCTCTCAAATCATGTCCTAAGATTCCTCTTCCCTCCTGAACGTTAGAGGGAAGGGGAAAATTGAGAGGAGACAGGGAGAATTCTCAGCATCTGATGGGGCTAGAGGACCCATGGCCTCAGTTTCCTTGCAGCTGATTGGCCCTGAGGTAGTCCAGGGGTAGTAGGCTGGAGGCCAACTGGGATGGTGATGGACAAAGAGGTCTTGCCTAGCCAGCTGGCACTGACTCCTCAATGCTATCAGCTTTCTATTTGACTAGGAACAGGTCAAATAGGGTAGGGAAGAAGGCTTTGAGATCTGTGAGATCGTGGCAGAAAAACATCAATCCCTCTCTCTTCAGCCCAGTCCAAATGGAGGCAAAATCCTCCTTTCTGATCCTGAGAGATTCTAGGAATGATTTCTTTGGCATAGTGGAGATGGGGAGAAGCATCAGTATTGAGAAAACATCTTTCCTTGTCTTTCTGCAGCCCAACGAAAAGGAAGGGACAATACTAACTTTGCATTTATTTCTAAAGGCCTTTAAGGTTACAAAGTATTTTTCTTACCAAGACCTTCTGAGTAGACAGTGGAAATATTCTTATTCCCTTTTTTCTAGCCAAGGAAAACCGAATTTCAGAAAGGTCTAGGGTACTGCATGGGGTCACATAGTTAGGGAACTGAGCCAAGATTCTGAGGTCAACTCTCCTGATTCCATAATCTGTCCTGCTCAGGAAGCTGACTCATAGATACCTGCATGGGCACTAATGAGAAAAATGGACTAAGAACTGGGAAGGACAGAGCCTGGCACTTAACAAATGCTTGGTGATGGGCAGTTCAGGCTAACAGAGCCTCCAGCTGTCTGATTGAGGTCCTGTTCTGTTAACTCTTGGGACTTGTCTCTGCAGGTATCTTTCACAACCTACCCCAAGATCAGGATGGACAGAGTGGAAATCATAGGTTGGGGAAATTTAGAAGGCCAGAAGGGGATGATCAAGGAGAGTGCATCCCTATATAAATGTAAGTCTGAAGCCCTGGGAGCCTCTCACTGTTGAGTAGAAAGGGAGACAAGGGAGACATATCCCCTGTCACCAAGTTGTGGGGGAGAGATTTAAGCCAGACAAGGATCCTGGAGTTTGAGGGTAGGGAACAACTCTGCTAGGAATGAAAGCTTGTTTAAACACATCCACCCCATCCAAAGGGTCACCCTCTTTGTCTGCCCATCCCCTGTGGTGGTGAACAAAATGCTATCCTTGGAGTTTTCTCTTTACTCTGTTCCCAAGTCTGTTCACTTCCATACCCCCACCCACTTGACACCCCTTTAGCCCTACCCCCTTGGATGGACCGGGAAATCCCTGGTTTCCAAAGGGCACCAGTAGAATTCCAAAAATCCCAGGACCTTTGTGGGCACCTGACTCTCCCTTCCTTCAATGACACATCATCCTGAAGGCCATTCCATAACCAAGTGACAGCTCCTCTTGGGGTGCTGGGCCTCTCTCAGGGGGTGGCGGGTAGGGAACCTGGCTTTGTTGGGCCCTTCTCTTTCAATTGTCTAAAGCTCTATTTTTGTCTGCCTGTCAGTCAGGGGTGAATGGCTGGTGGGGAAGGTCAGGACTGTTGAGTAGAAAGGGAGACAAGGGAGACATGTCCCCTGTCACTGAATTGTGGGGGAGAGGGGTACAGATGAAGTCAGCCTCTCTGGGCTTTCTTCTCTTTGACATCCCTTCTCACTCATCAACTGCCACCGCCCACCCTCAAAGAGTATTTCACAGGAGCCTAGACAGCCAGGCCTCTGGAGTCCCAGCATTTGGTCACAAGACAACCCTAGAGGAGATCCTTACCCCTACCCCCCCCACCTATCCCCCATTCTGATACAAGACAATAATGAAGCTTGGTCAAAGGGCAGGGTGTACTTGGGCACAGGATGAGGAAGAGAGTGTCAATCCCATGCCCATTTGGACTGGTGTATGAGTGAATGCACTACACATACACACAACACACACACACAACACACACACACACACACACACACACACACACACACACACACTTTTAGGCTCAGAAAGGAATGAGATGCTACTCGGCATCTCTGAAAAGTCTTCCTTCAAACCCCAACACAACACACAGACATTCCCGACTCAACTTCCCTGCTGTTTCTAGGGTCCCCTATTTCCCCTGTACACGAATCTGTCTCCACCATCAACTCCCTGCAAACCCACACAGCTCCATCCCTTGAGATGCTGCTGTTTTCAGGCCGCCCCAGCTCCTTCTGTACCTAGATCCATCTCCCTGGATTGTGCTGTTTCCAGTCTCCCCTTGTTTCCCCGGCACACGAATCTGCCTCCCCAGATTCAATAGTTTTTAGGCTGCCCTCTCTGGCCCCCTGTACACGAATGGTACCATCTCCCCAGATCCTGCAGTTTCCAGATTCCCCCTTGCTTGTCCTGTACACGAATGTCTCCCCTGATTCAGCTGTTTTCAGGCTCCCCACCCTGATCCCTCAATAGGCAGCTCTATCTCCCCAGATTCAGCTGTTTCGAGGTAACCCCTACTTCCCCTGTACACGGATCTCTCTCCCAGGTTCTGCTGTTTCTAGGCTCCCCCATTTCCTTCGTACACGAATCTTTCTCCAGCTTCTGCTGCTCCCAGCTGCCGCGGGGACCTAGCTGTTTTTTAGAAAACAGGAAAGAGGGCAAATTTTAAATAAGGAGGGACAATAGAGGGTAGTTTTGTCACCAGGGAAAGTTTTTACATTTTTTTTTTTTATCTTGAACCTCCCAGAATTCAGCAATTCCTTTGCCTCTGACATAAATAAATGACCTTTTTAGGGGAAATGGATTTGTCCTGAGACTCTTCACTTCCCTCCATGATGCCGCTATCTGGGGCAGGTTCTCTGCCATGCTTCAAGATGGGCAAAGGCAAATTACTTCAAGGGCTGGGGCTGGAATCTTAACAAGCAAGCAAGCTCTGAGCCTTACTGAGGTGACTCAAGCTTGGTCCCTCCATTTCCAGTAAAGCTTGCTCTGACTTTCTGTCTCTGTCTCTGTATCTCTCTTTTTCTCCCTGTCTCACTCTCCCTGCTTGTCCCTCCTTCCCTCTCTCTCTCTCATTCTCTCTGTCCCTCTCTGTTTCTGTCTCTCCCCCACTTTCCCTTCAACCCCCACTTCTCCTCTATCTCTGTCTCTCTCACCCTTCTCCCTCCTTCCCTTCTCCTTCCTGTCCCTCCTTCCCTTTCTCTGACTCCATTTCTGTTTCTCTGTCTGTCCCCCCCCACCTTTTCTTTCCCCCTTCCTGCTTTATCTTTGTCTCTCTTCTGCAAGGCCATGGCATTGTGACTTTGGTATTTTCTAATCTCCCAGTCCTTAGAGGTCCCCACTTAGCCTCTCCTTGCATCTGAACTTCCTCTGCTCATTTTTGAATGATGCTTACATTCAGCTCTTTCTAGGTGACTGTAGAGGGGAGCCTGAATTCCGAGGAAGGGGTATCTCCTTTGGAGCTGTGGAGCATCCTTCAGAAGCCTGAGAAGTGCTACTGCTAGCCTAAGCTATTGGAAACCTTGCTTAGTTACCTGGAGTTTGCCTAGCATGTTTTGCAGATGTCATACTGCTTGTCTCAAAGAAAAGAGGCTGTCTGGAATTCTCTTGTAGACTCACAATGTCAGCCCCAGGAGGGAATTTAAAGACCCAATCAGTTCAACTTTCATTTTATAGTTGGAAAAAAAAAATGGAGACCAGAGAATCCAGTATGGGCCGAAGTCACATAGTTAGTTAGAAAAAGCAGAACTATAACACATTTCTGTTCTTTTCTCTCTACCTTACTTGGATCCTAACCCTTGAAACAGATGGCAATTATTCTTTGGTATATGCTTTGGATCCTTACTCTTCCTGGTGACCTCCAATGTTTTCACAAATAGTGCATTGCAGGAAAAGTCAAAATAGCTCATTTCAAGTGTTGTGGGAAATAGGAATTTCAGTTCAATTCAATTCAATTAACATTCCATAGTGATCTCAGAAAACTGGCTTTAGAGACCTGGATTTTGACCTGGAGTCAAATCTTACCTTTGCCAACTTCTACCTGTGTGATCTCCCTTAGAGTAAGTTGACCCCCTGAAGATGAATTTCCTCATCAATAAAAAAATGATCTCTAATATCCCTTCCAGCTTTATTATGAATTCTATTAAATGTGTCTGCTAAGGACCAGGAATTATGCTAGGTACTGCGAGTAAAAAGACAAAGAACCAAAACAATTCCTGTCCCAAAGGTACTTACCTTGAACTTGGGCCAGATAAGAGAATGCACATAGAACGCATACACAGATAAACAAACAAATTAATGAATGAATAAAAAAATGCAAATGATCTGGGGAAAAATGGTGAGGTCAGGAAAGATTTCACATAAAAGTTGGCAGCTGGGTAACACAGTAGCCTGGAATAAGAAAGACTCATCTTTCTGAGTTTAAATTCAGTCACTTAACCCTGCTTCCCTTAGTTTCCTCATCTGTAAAATGAGCTGGAGAAGGAAATGACAAACCATTTCAAATCTGGCCTCAGTTACTTAGACAACAGAAAAGAGAAGGTATTTGAGCTGAGCCTGGAGAAAAGCTAGGGTTCCCAAGAGGTACATTCTAGGAATGGGGTGGAGCCTTTGCAGACTGTGAGGCAGTCAATGGAATTTTCTATCCTGGAACAGTACTCAGGCCAGTTTGGCTAGATGTTAGAGCCTGTAAGGAGGAATAATACCAAATAAGTTTGGAAAGGTCTTTATATACCAAAGAGAGGCATTTTCGTAGTTTATCCTAGAGGGCAATAAGGAGGAATCAATGAAGATTTTTTTCAACAGAGGACAACTTGGTCAGAATTAATCTTTAAGAGGATTATTTTGGAAATCCTGTGGAAGTGGACTAAAGAGGAGAGAAAAACCAGAGATAGGAAGACCAAATAGCAGCTATGTTACAATAGTCCAGATGAGGGAGACTGGAAGCAGGGAGACCATCTAGGAATCTAATGCAATGTGCAGGTGAGGGAGACTGGGAGAAAGGAGTTCAAAGAAGAAGCAATTGCAATTGTACAGATAGAGAACAAATAAGAGTCTAATGCAATAGTCCAGATGAGGGAGACTAGAAACTATTGCAATAGTCTAGGTGAGAGGTGTTAAGGGCCTGACCTGAATGGTGGCTGTGTGAGTGACAGAGAAGGAAGGCTGCTCCCTCCTTCATTACTGGCTCCTCCTATAATTCACCACTTCAAAGGATCCTTTATCTCATCAAAGTGTACACCTCAGGCACTGGTGAAAATCACAAACCACCCATGTCCTCTCATCCTATGTGACTCTGGTCTATGTCTTTTTGCACCCAATGGATCAGAGGCCCTTCCTCATGTTCTTTGAATATTTTGTGGAGACCAAAGATGGGTTGTCCTTCTTTTATCACTTATTCTCAGTTTGGGTAAGAGTAGCAAGAATAGAAGACATGAAGTCAGAAAGACTTGAGTTGGAATTGTGCCTCAGATACTTACCTGACTGTGTGAATTTGGGCAGATCCCTAAATCCCTCACATGAAGGTTTCCTTATCTGTAAAATGAGCATCATAATAACACTGGTCTCACAGTTATCATCTCCAATGAGAAGTGTAAAGTGCTTTCTAATCCTGAAATTGCTATATAAATGCTAGCTGTTATTATCACAATGATTGTCCTATCTCCTTTTTGGTCATGTGTGTCCTTGATGATATTATTGCATCACTTCTCAAGGGCAAGTTGCTGTTGGCAATATGTTCCAGTCTGCTCACACCCACCATAGGTTTCTTCATTGCCCTTAGGGTCATCTGCAATTTAATTCGTTAGAGGTCATGGTTTTCCATGATTAGAAGCTGTGTATCCTCTTTGGGACAACAAAGGCATTTGAAAGATGGGCTTTCTTGGCAGCTTAGGGTCATTGAAAGTACTGAGCAGTTTCCTGCGTTTGATCTAGACAGCTCTTTCCCATTCCATTTGGGGCACAGCCCAGCCTATTGTCTGTCTGTGGTGCCTCTGTGACGTATTAGTATGACTGGCCTCATTCAATGCCCATCCAACCGCATGGCATAATGTGAGCGATATAAGCATACACATTTTCTTTTTCCTCTGTGGATGGCTAGGCAACTCCCTTTTGAGCAACCACAGAGCCTTGGATGCTTTTAGGACAACTAAATATCCCTAGGGGAGAGCTGGAAATGAGTCTAAGGCAGATGTCCTGAGGGATTGAACCTTAATTTGAGTTATTATTGAGATGCCCCTTTTCCCCCAAGAATTGAACCTGTTTTGCCTGAATCCAAAGCTGCAGTTCAGCCATGTATTATAGTGGTTTATTTAACCACGAATAAAAAGAAATATAAGTGGCTTCTCCTAAATAAATTTCAGCTTAGCCTTTTCAGTTTCTTCTGAATGAGGGAATCTCCATGATGTTCCTACTATTTAGAAGGGTTTTTGGAGGCATTCTCTAGTGGAGTGAGGGTTGAATCTAGAACCAGAGAATATGACTGAATCTTACCATCACCTTCCTGTGTGACCTTGAACAAATTATTAACTCTCCCTAGGCCTCCATTTCCTCTTTTGTAATATGGGGATGAGAAGGGCAGCATAGTTTTATAACTGTGGGGGTAATAGGGCCAATGTTTCAATTCTCTATCATTATTTTCTCCCTGTGTGACTGTGGGAAAATTATTTAAAATCCGTGGGTCTCAGTTTTCTTAGCTATAAAATGGAGGTGTTGAACCAAATGAGCTTTTTCAATTATAAGTTTCATTTAGAAAGTAGAATTCAAGGATTCTGTGCAATCATCATAAGTCAACCAAAACCAGAAACTTCTGAGGTATCATTCTGAAGTCAAGCAATCCCTCTTCCATTTGGTCTTTGCATAGGACATCCTCCATGATGCTGGTAAGTTTTTTGTTGTTGTTGAACACATCTCCCTGTTTGATATTTTGCTTGATCAATGTTATATAAACAATTCTAGCTCCATGTTCACATATGAAAATGAATCTTGTATGATCTTAATGGATGCATAAGTAACATCTTATTAGAGTAGATCTTTAAGAGAGTGCATTCTCCTTGCCATCTAAGCATAAGATATATGCGTATATGGGTATAGAGGATATAGTAGTGCAAAGTAAAACACTGAATTAGGAGTTAGATAACCTCTTTTCAGCCATAGAAAAGGTAAAGCCCAAAATCAAATTCAGATCCTGCCATCATCTCTCCCCAAGAGCCGATGATCAACTATTCAGTCCAGGAGATTATGAAACTGGTTTAACAAAGAATTTACATATCCTGGCATCAAGCCTTAGATATATATTTGAAAACAAATGCAAGTTATGAACTGGTGCTGAATGAAATGAGCAGAATCAGGAGAATATTGTACACATTATGATCAACTATGATGGAACTTAACTCCTCCCAGCAGTTCAGTGATCAAGGACAACTCTAAAAGACTTTTGATGTCATCCACATGTAGAGGAAAAACTATGGAATCTAAATACAGACCAAAACATACTATTTTTATTTTTTAAAACTTGTTTTATGTTTTTTCCCTTTAGTTCTAATTCTTCTTTTACAACATGACTAATATGGAAATATATTAAACAGGATTATACATGTATAACCTATATCATAGGAAGGGGAGAAGAAAGGGAAGTAGAAAAATGTGGAACTCAAAAAAACTTACAAAAAGATTAATGTTGAAAACTTTCTTTGCATGTAATTGGAAAAAATGAAATAACACACACAAAAAAAGAAAAAAGACAAATATGAACTAATTGTCCATGGTCTGTGACTGTAATTCATACTACAAGGGGAGACTGAGACTGGTGGATTGCTTGAGCTCAGGATCTGAGTATAGATAAAGGTGATCCAGTGATCTATGTACAGCTTCAATAGAATAAAGTCCTTAGAATGAGAACCAGACTGCTTAAGGAAGTGCAAATGGACCCAAGTTAGAAATTAAGTAGGTCAGGCTTATATGCAGATAAGCAGTGAGATAGGGCCTATGAGTGACTGTATTTCTAGTATGGGCAAGATAGGGAGAAGGAAGAAAGGAAGGAGGAAAGAGAGGAAGGAAGGAAGGAAGGAAGGAAGGAAGGAAGGAAGGAAAGAGGGAAGGGAGGAAGACAAGACAGAAGGAAAGAAGAAAGGAAGAAAGGAGGGAAGGAAGAGAAAAGAAGGAAGGAAAAGGGGAGGATAAAAAGAAGGAAAAAAGGGAAAGAAGGTTGAAAAGAAGGAAGTAAGGGAGGAGGGAAGAAAAGAAGGGAACAAGGAAGAAAGATAGGAAGGAAAAGAGAGAAAGTAGGAGAGAAAGGGAGAGAGTAGAAGACAAGGAGGAAGAGAGTAACAAAGGAAGGATAGAAGGGGAAAGGAGGAAGAAAAAAGGAAGAAAAAGAGAAGGGAAGGAGGAAGGAAAAAAGAAGGAAAGAAGTTAGAAAGGGAAAGAAAAAATGAACATGATGGAATTGGATATTAATTTTATTTTCTTTTACATTCTTAGAATTTTATCTCTACAAAATAACTGCAAGGTAAGATGAAAATTATTATTATTTTCAGTCAAAAGCCCTGGTACATTTTCCCTATGAGAACTTAATGCTGGCAAACCGAATTGTGTCGATAGCCTGGTAATTTCCATGTCCCTTCAGAGGAGCTTGTCTTCCTCTCTCAGAATCATCTTACTTTTTGTTCCTAGCTAGGAATAGTTTACCTCTCCTACCTGACTCCCCTCCAAGCTCTTCAATGACAACTCTCCCATCATTTCTATTTCCCCTTCAGTCTCCAGTATCTTATATATTTTTTCATAAATTCAGAGTTAGAAGAGATATCAGAATTCCTTTAGTTCAGCTCCCTTGTTTTACAGATGAAGAAATCTAGACCCAAAGAATAAAGTCATACATATGTTACATGTTTATTATTCCAAAGACAGTGCTAATTCTACTACACTTCCATACTCATTTGGGGATATCTGTCTCTGGAAAGACCCTTAAAGATCAGAGGATCTTAACTTAATTTGCACATTGAACTCCTTTGACAGTTTGGTGAAGCTTTCGGACTCCTTAATAACATTTAAAATAATGTTTGAACCTTTATCCTTTAGCAATCAGCAAACAGTAGGAATCAGGGATTGATTGTCTTGTTAACTGCCTAGAATTTAAAAAATGATATTGAAAATGTTACCAGAGGGGCAGCTAGGTGGCATAGTGGATAAAGCACCAGCCCTGGAGTCAAGAGTAGCTGGGTTCAAATCTGGTCTCAGACACTTAATAATTACCTAGCTGTGTGGCCTTGGGCAAGCCACTTAACCCCATTTCCTTGCAAAAAAACAAAAAAAAAATGTTACTAGAGGGGGTGGCTAGGTGGTGCAGTGGATAGAGCACCAACCCTGGAGTCAGGAGTACCTGGGTTAAAATCCAACCTCAGACATAATTACCTAGCTGTGTGGCCTTGGGCAAGCCACTTAACCTCGCTTGCCTTGCAAGAAAAAAAATGTTATTAGAACAGAGTAAACTTAAAGTGTGTTGTTTGTGCATTGTTTGTTTTTCTTCAGAGTTGGTTCAGTGTTTTGCCAGCATTTGTTCTGCCTTCTGGGAGCTACCCTAGATTGGTCAGGGACCCTTTTCCCTTTCGGTGTGCACTTTGCCACAGACCTAACCTCCTCACATAAGGAGGAGTAACCCCTGGTTCTACTTCGGAAGATCTTTTCTCCAACCAACCCCTCAGTCCAAGCCATTCAAATCTAGCCAGAGACAAGTGGGCCCCTGTCCTACATCGCCATCTCCTGGACAAATGCTCCTGTGAGCAAAAATCCCTAGTTTCCACCTGCCAGCAAGGGAAACAAGACATTTTAGGGTATTGTTTCTGGCAACTAAATCCCTGATGTTAGTTCAGGCTTCTGCCTAAATTGCATGAGAAGGTCCCAGCAGCCCAAGGGCCCATTCAACATTCTGGACACATAGATAAGTAACAGTGTTCCAGACTCAGGGAATTCTTCTCATCATCTATCATTCTCTCATAGTTCTACAACTTCCTCCCCCATCTTCCCCTGCCTCCTTGCTTGGAGACCAGCTACTTGATACAGTGCCTCTGGGTTTAGAGTCAGTAAGACTCTAGTTCAAATCCAACCTTAGATATTACTAGTTGTGTGATCCTGGGCAAGTTAGTTAACTGTTATCTGTCTCAGCTCCCTGAGAACAAGTTAGGTGGTACAGTGGATAGAGCACCAGTCCTGCAGTCAGGCAGACTTGAGTTCAAAGCTAACCTCAGATACTTTACACTTAGTAGCTGTATGACCTTGGGCAAGTCTCTTAACCTTGATTGCCTCCCCTCCCTGGCCATTACCAGTTTTTTGGTTTTTTTTTTTTGCTACGCAAGGGGGTTAAGTAGCTTGCCCAGGGCCATACAGCTAGGTAATTAAGTGTCTAAGGCTGAATTTGAACTCAGGTACTCCTGACTCCAGGGCCAGTTCTCTATCTACTGCGCCACCTAGCAGCCCTCTATTTCCAGTCTTCTTGATCCATATCTGGTCACTGGACCCAAACTGCTCACCCAGACTGGTGACTTAGTACAGTACCCCTCACTCAAATCCAATTCAAGTGCTTGTATCAATTCCCTGATGTCATGGTCCTCTTCAACAATGAAGGGCAAACAACAATAGCCTCAGTGTGCTCAACTATAAAATACAACAGCGAGGGAAAAATGAGAAAAGAGTGCTTATTAAATGTTGATTTCCTTTTTTTCATCTTTGCTGACCCCCCCCCCCAAAAAAAAGTTTACTTGGGTACTGTGAGAGAGATTAGCCAATATCAGAAGCTTTCTTTAGATTATCTAAGTGGGGGATGGGAGTGGAAAAAGAAAGATTTGGAGGTTAACTTTAAGGACAAAAGCAATAAGTTTAAAAACCTACTATGTACAAGTCACTGTCTTAGTCAATAAAAGATTGTTACTGTTTTTCAGTCATGTTCATGTCCATATCCAACTCTTCTTGATACTACTTGGGATTTTCTTGGCAAAGATACAGGAGTTCACCATTTCCTTCTCTAACTCACTTTACAAATGAGGAAACTGAAACAAATGGGGTTAAGTGACTTGCCCAGGGTCACATAACTAGTAAGTATCAGATTTGAACTCAATAAAAGGAGTCTTACTGACTCTAGGCTTCATTACTAAGGATAGATATAAAGACAAAACAAAAAATCCTTGGTCTTAAGGGAATGAGTATCCAACCTTTTAACTTTTTTGAACTACATGGTCCTGTAAAAATTTGTCAAGGGCTGTATATGGAAATTATTATTTATTTAAACTATGATATAACTCATATTAGCAATGAATATAAAAATAAAATGTAACAATGTAATAAAGTATAATAAAATGAGTTTAATAATAATACATTTACTTTTTAATCAAAAATTAAGAACATGTCATTTTTAATGTGAACACCGAGACTACTTTTTCGATATCAGTGCATCTATATCTGGTTTGATAGAGATAACGATGTGAAGAATCTTTTCAAGATGCTCATCAGAAATTTTTGTTCTATTTTTATTTTTTGTATGTGTCACATAGGGAAAAATATTTCTCTCAAATATACATATTCCCCGAAAGATATACCATGAATAGGGCATGTTTGTGAAATGTTGGATATTCTTCTTTAGGCAAGTACAACTTATAAAAGTCCAATAAAGATACTTGAATAAATTTTTCTTTAAGTTGTTTACCTTATTGAAGTTCTACACATCCTATTTGTATGTTTTATAAGCCCCAGTTGATTTCAGCTGAGAATGGAATAGCAGATATACCACATAATGTTAGTAACATGAAAAAGTAGATGTTGGTTAAAGGTTAAGCTGAGCTGGGATGTTGCAACATTGGTGGGCCAAGGGTTGGACACACCTGCTTTAGGAGTTTATATTTTACTAGGAGGGGGAAACTTAAGTATCTAAGTGCAAATAAGTGAATGATTTTTTCCTCTTGGGACCTGGTCTCTGGGACTAGAAGTCTCCCCTCTTGTAATGGGAAATGTACTTGTAATTTATAGCCTTAGACTACAGAGATGCCTTAGATGAAATTAAGTGATTTGCGGGTTGTGTTAAACTAGGAGCTGACCCCAGTCTACTCAATTGCAAGACCAACTCTCTATTCACTCCCCTCTCTAGATACTACAAAGATAAAATATATGTAAAGTAATTTCAAGAAGTAGGGAGCATGAATGACTGGGAAGTTTAGGAAAGAATAAGAAGCAGGAGTCACTTGCTGTTATCACCTCCACTATCATCATCAATGCCAGCACTATCTTCACCATCATAACTAACATTTATGTAATAGTTTGGATAGTGTAGGTGAGCTATGTCAAAGCTGATCATCAGAGTTATGCTATGAGGTCATGGATTGAATAGGATTTAGTAGCCTAAAGGATTTTTTCCAAGTATTTATTGAGCAGGAAAGGAAGTAGTTCAGAAGATGTCTAAAACCCCAAGACTGAACTAGAGACCCTGACTCTCTTTATTACATCATTCATTTATCTCCCCCATGTTTGGGGTTCTTAGGGCTCTCATTGAGTGCTAGATAAATTTAGGTGTGAATACAGAGTAATGAGACTGATTTTTCAGGTTTTAAACAAATATATCAATATTTATATGACTTGAGATGTCTTAAAAGATTTGCATAAGACTTGGGGAGGTTATTTGATTTGGTCATGCTTAGAAGATTTATTAAGTGGGAGGAGGGGGAGCAGGATTTAAACCTAGGTTCCCAGCTCCAGCACTCTATTCATTATATCATTATAACATAATGATTCTCACCAAGCACTGAACAACTTTTATATAATATATATATATATATATACATATATGTGTATATATATATCCTCTTTCAAAAAGGCACCTTAGAAGGCTTCTCACTTAATTTGGAAATTCTTCCTTTAGAACTGTATTCTGAGTCCCTAAAACAATCTTTTGGTTATGTGTAAGTATGATATTTTTTTGTTCCTTGGAAACAGCTTGAAGCCAAGTCTGTGAATGAGCTGTATGATCAGACTAATAAGAATGTTTTGGGTGTCTCTTCCCCATCTTCCCCCTCTCCAATTAATTTTTTTTTTGGTCCTAACTTGCATTTAGGATGTAAACATTAACCACTGGGGCAGATTAGCAACTCACATTCAAGTCTTAACTAGGAACACTTAGAACTTAAAGTGACTTGATTATGGTCACAGATATCTAATCTAACTTTGACACATATGACTGTGTCAGGGGCAAGTCTTGAACTCAAATCTGTCTGTTTACAAGATAAGCCCTCTATCCTTTATTCATGCAGCCTCTCTCTCTTTCTCCCCCCTTCCTTTCCTTCTGTTCTCTCTTCCTCCCTGCCTCTCTTTTTCCCTGTCTCCTTTCCCCCCATTTTCCCTTCTTCCTCACACATCGCACAATAACTATAAAAATTTTGTGACTGACTTTTTTTCTTGTGTTTTAAAAAATGAATTTTAAAGGTAATTCTAAATATAATTTGAGCAATGGCAGCACATGGAAGTAAGTATAATGCCTCCCAAGGCGACTGCCTTGAAAGGAGCCACACCACTCATTTGATGGTGGAAGTATTTAAATTTTTTTAATCAGTCTCAATACTTTCTAGCCATTCCTATGTTTGATACAAATGTTTTGGTTCTCTTAAGACCTGGCCACCTGGGGATCAGAAGAAAATAGTTTTTTCAGTGAAGGAAAGGTTTAGGTAATGAGTGAACTCATCTCAGAAACTAACTCTTCCTGATCTTTCCTTTTATTAGTAATTACTCTCTTCTCAATTTACCTTTGTATCTTAGAATAATGGAGACAGGGTTGCATTAAAAGTCAGAAGTTTGGGTCCAGATTTCACCCCTAACACTGACTATAGTACTAGGAACACTTTAATAATATATGATCCTTAGTTCCTCTTTTATAAATGGGTGAAAAGAATACCCATATCATCTAAATTGCTGAGACTCAAATGAGTCCCATGTATATAAAGCATTTTGGATGCTTTAAAAGTGTTACATAAATGCTAATTATTACTATTGTTTATATGTTTTAATGTACTCTTCATCCTCTCCCCATATACATTTCTTACAGGTCAAGACTTTTTCATTTTTGTCGCTGTGTTTCTCTCACCAACAATATGTATATCTGGGACAGATAATATGAGTGGATAATGAGTTGAGCCCAGAGTTGAAAAGGAGACCAGTCCAGCTCAGTTTCAGGAAATTGCAAATTTTTGGTAACCCCAACCTTCTCATGAAAAGAAAAGGCTCATTTTTATACATTTTACTTAGTGTTACTGTATGGCTATATGTCATCATCACAGGATGATGTTTTGCCTCACTCTCTCTTCCTGAGTCATCAAAGTCCAGTGGCAGGACAAAAGTCAACATGACTGTCAATGGCTCAAGATGTAGTGGATGGATGACCTTGGCATCTTGGATGCCTGACCAGGCTCAAAGTGCTCTACTGTGTCTGTTCTCATGTGCCTAACCGTGCATGCTACAACTTCTTGGAGCCATAGGTGAAAGTCAGATGAAGGTGGACCCTAAAGTTAGTTGCACAGCCCTGATAAGGGTTCGGTAATCTGTCACACCAGAATTGTATAGCAGTGAGGTATAGTACACTACTGCCTCCAAAGAACTGAAAAAAAGAGTATCACAAAAATGACATGAAGAGGTACATTGTGTATATGAGAAAGTCTCGGTCTATAACCAAGAATGTAAAAAGAAAAACAGTAAAATCCTCAATAGGCCATTAATGACCTGACCTGGAGTCTGAAAGACTTCAAATTCAACCTTACATATTTCCCAACTGGGTGACCTTGAACAAGTTACTTAACTTCTTAATATCCTTATCTGTAAAATGGAAATAATAGCACCCATCACCCACTGTTGTTGGAAGGATAAAAATGAAATAATATTTGAAAAACACTTTACAAATCTTAAAATGCTGTATGAATGCTAGCTATTATCAAGGAATTCTATTATAAGAAGAAAAGATCATCTGGTAATAGTAGTGAGGGGTGACAGGCAAATAGCCAGTACCAGAGTGCTCCACTGTACTTTCAAATTATAGGAAGAAAATGAAGAAAGCCTCCAGAATATTGGATGGACCCCTTGTGATGACCTTTTGGGAGAAAATGGACAAGTGTCCAATAGGACAGGCAGGCATGGATTGTTTATGATCTGAACCATTGAAAAGAACTCCCCATAACAATGAGATCTCTATTCATTTGAAAACTGAAATTCTGAAGGCACAGTGCCTTGTAAAGAGTAGTAACAGCTTAAAATAGATAAGAATGCAAAGGTTGTAGGTTGAACTGAATTTAGCAGGTAAATTGGAGAAGGGAAGTAGCTAGGTGGTGTACCAGGCCTGGTGTCAGCAAGTCCTGAATTTAAACCAGTCTCAGACAGTTGACCATGTTGGCTATGAAGGGGATCTTTTTTTTTTTTTTGCGAGGCAATGGGGTTAAGTAACTTGCCCAAGGTCACATAGGTAATTATTAAGTATCTGAGATCGAGTCAGGTTCTCCTGACTCCAGGGTCAGTGCTTCTAGCCACTGTACCACATAGCTGCTTCGATGGAAGAGATCTTTGCCCAAGATCACAAAGGTCATAGGTCTACCATGGTTATAGGCAGCTAAGTGGCTCAGTGGATGGTGTCACTAGACGTGGAGTAAGGAAGATTCCTTTTAGTGAGTTCAAAGCTGACCTCAGACACTCATTAGCTGTGTAATCTTGGGCAAACCACTTCACCCTGTTTGCCTCAGTTATTTTTTCTCTGTAAAATGAGCTGGGGTAGGAAATGGCAAACTGTTCAGCATTTCTGCCATGAAAAGAGTCAGACACAACTGAACAATGTGACTACCATGTTATAAACTAAGTTTCCACCTTCAGTAGCAGTCAACTTTCATGATGCTTTTGCCCTTGTACAATGAAGAGGGAAATTTTTTTCTGATCTTAAAAATATGAAATTTGTTGTAAAAGTCTCCCATCATTGCTTCACACCTCAAGTGCTTTGCCCCAAGTGACTATCTGCACTGCATGTCCATTGAACTGCCTACCTCTGGTATTGATTCAAGGGCATATGTTTTTCAGAGGTAGAAGACAAGAATGAGAATCTCTAGTAAAGTTCATGTAATCCCAGAACTAGTGGGAATCAGCAATCTGTGTCTATCTTTGAGATACAGATCTGATCTGGGTAGCCCTCAGTCTGGTTAGGAAGGAGGTGTGTAGATAGATGAAAGAGGAAAGGAACCTAAGTAGTACTGAGACCTAAATAGCATTGTCCAAACAACCGGGAGACCTGGGAGGTCATTCTATTTATGAATTCTGGGGGTGAGGCTCCCTGAGCCTCTGCTCCTTCTCTTCTATCTGCAGGCCCCGGATCGGATCTTGCTGCAGTCTCCCCTCCCTCCACCCCACCTCCCCAGTCCTGAGATACTAGGCCTGGACACCAGCCCAGTTACCAGCCAGTGGGACAGTGAGTCATCCATCACTGTCTGGCCTCCAGCCAATCAGACGGGCTGTTGACTTTTAGCCAGCCAATGACCAGAAGATAGTTGGGGGTGGTGGTGGCAGAAACTGGCTCAGTGAGGCTATAAAAGGAGTTGGGGGGGGGGGAAAGAGTTCAAAGACCGAGACTCTCCAGTTTGCAGTATCTCTCTATTATTCCATCCTCCATCTATCCATTTTGGCTTGAAAGGGTAGCGAGTAATTTGTAGTCTCTTGTTGCCCAATAGATGTGTAGTTCACATTTGATAGTATGCCGGGGGGAATTTATGTTCGTAATGCCCAGTGTTCCGAAATTTCTTGGTGTCCACCTAATGAGGAGAGAGGGGGCGCACTTAGTCCAAGCACTCCCATAGATTCTTCTCCGTTCCCACCCCCAGTTTCTCCAGCTTCGACCCTCTCTGACTTGTCCACCGAGTGAGACAGTCTGGGGTGGGGAGGGGGAATCAGGATTTACAAGATAAGGTAGCAAATCAGGGAATAAGAAAGGAGAGCGGGAAGGCCAGGGCAGCAACCAGGAATTAGCTAATTTGCCTTTCCCGAAAGTCTGTCTTCTGCTAGTTCACCCGCCTGCCCTTTACATCCACTCAGTCCTCACTCTCCTTCTTTCGGCCCCAAGTCACCCATTAATGAGGTCGTCTAAGGACTGTTGCCAGCCGGTAGAGCTCTGGGCGGCCAGCCAGCCCCGCTGGGCTCTGGGCGCCAGGAAAGAGGGATATTAAAGTAGAGATGCAGCCCTTCCTTTCTCTCCAGGGGAATTTCTGACTTCAAAAATTTGCACTTTTTTTTCAACTCCCAGGAATAGTCGCTTGAGCTCCCCAGTGCATCCCGCAGGTCCTCTCTTCTCTCCTCCCCTCCCACCCTCCCACTGGGTGGTCTCACTACCCTTTCCATCTGCCTAGGGTGGGCGCAAGAGCTTTCCCTGAAGCCCATACCCCCAAGCCCCTTGCAACCCACCAAGGCCATCACCCGTTTTGCCCTGGCCAGGGGATTTCTTTTTTTTTTTTGCAAGGCAATAGGGGTTAAGTGGATTGCCCAAGGTCACACAGCTAGGTAATTATTAAGTGCCTGAGACGGGATTTGACCCCGGGTACTCCTGAGTCCAGGGCCGGTGCTTTATCCACTGCGCCACCTAGCCGCCCCTTGGGCAGGGGCTTTCTTGAACCTTCACAGTTCGCTTCACCTCTAGTTGGCTCTCGACCCCTTCCATCCCCTCCCCCTCTTTATTGCCCCCCTCCCCCATTCATTCCTGTTCTGCTAACTCAATTAACTGAATTCTAAGGTGTTGGCACCGCATGCCAGGAAGGAACTGCGGCCCCTGGCTCATTCCCTTACTGATCCTCCTTACAGTCGCCACTCCTAGCCTCTCCCCCACCCCACCCACTTTAGGTCAGTCAGTGTAAACTGGTCCTTCTCTCCAGGGAGGAACTCCAAGCCCTGCCTGCCTCCAGCAGTCTGGAATAGGAAGGAATGAGGAGGGAAATTCGGGGCGAGCCAGTGCCGGCTGGGGCAGGACGAGCCGCCCAAATCATTTTTGCAAAATTCCTCATTCTCCATGGCTGCACTGTGCTCTTAGTAGAAGTGAACTCTAAATTAATTGCATTAGTCTTCCCCCTTCCACAGCTGGGCACACTTTGGTTCTATTATTGTTAAGACCGGTTAGCCAGGTCGGATTAGGCAACCCTTAAGCAGGAGACTGGTGGGAATGGGGTGGGGATAGACTCTCAGCTGTCAGCATTGGCATAGTATTATTGCCTGGTTGCTAGGAGCTGCAAGGACGGGTCGGGTTGCCTGGTTGCTCCAGGGGGGCTAGGAAGGTACCCAAGTCGTACCTAGTGGACCTGGAGGAGTGCGAAGGAGGGTGGGGACTGAAAAGCAAATTAGAGAAGAAAGGAGGGGCAGAGCCTGCAAATTTTTAGCTGCTTTGCTATACTCCAAGTTCCCCTCCAGGTGGTGCTACAGGATTGCAGATATCTCCCTGGGGCGGAGCTAAACCTGGAACTGAAGGCCTAGACCTGGTCTAGCCCTGGAAAGGGGTGGGGCTGGAGAGGGAGAACTCGGCTCTTTTAAGGAAATAAGCCAATTGGGGCCTGGCCGCCAGGCATCCTCAGGAAAGTTCTTTCTCTGCTTAAATGCAGTTTCCTGTCCTGGAAGAAAATAGAAAAGCAGATCTCTAGGATCTAGAAACATGTCTATAGGCATACAAATCACTTCTAATTTAAATATAGTTGTTGCAAAAAAAATCTTCTCTATTAGATTGGGAACTTCTCTAGGTCAAGGATTATTTTCTACCTTTATTTCACCAGCATTTGACACAATGCCTGGTATGTAATAGACTATCACTAAATACCTGGTCCAACTTCATCTTAAAGAGGGGAAAGTTTGGGGCAGTAAGGTTGGTACAGTGGGTAGAACTCCAGCCTTGGAGTCAGTCTCACCTCAGACAATCATTATCTAGCTGTGTGCCCCTGGGCAAGTCCACAACCCCTCTGCCTTGCAAAAACAAAAACAAAAAAACAAAAAAACAAAAAACAAAAAAAAAGGGAAAACTAAAACCCACAGAGGTGACTAGAATCTCAAATTGATCATACAGGCAGTAAGAATCTGAATCCAGAACCTAAACTCCAAGTCCACTGGCCTTTTTGCTGATAGTATGGTAGAAGAGGGAGAATATTAGAACCCTGAACCTGGGTTTGAATTCTGTCTCAGATATTTACTCTGTCACTTGCCCTCTAATCCTGTCTCCTCATCAGTCTTCTTCAAGAATAAAGGACAAACAACAAGATGAGATAATAGTAGTATCACACAGGGTTGTTATGAAAATCAAATATGCAAAGGACTTTAAGTGCCCTGTAAATGTTATTACCATATTTCAGAGGAACTATTACCTTATTTCAGAATAAGAGAACCTTGTTCATGAGGCTAGATGGTGGGGTCCCTTCCAGCTCTGAAGAGCAGATGACTTTGAGAAAGACCCTGGAATGGAAGAAGGTTCCATCTTTCTCCTCTCTTTCCCGAATTCTCCTGGGATCTTTTACTTTTTCTCTGTATACTTGCCCAATCTGAAAACAGGTGAGTTCTCAAAATCTGTTTGGGTAAGCATTTGGTCACATATTTGTGGTAGATAGTCCTCCCTGCATCCTCCCAACTCCTTTTTGAAACTGAAAATCTCCCCTTTCCAGCATATAAACACAATATTGTTGTTTGGTCTTTTCAGTTGAGTTTGACTCTTTCATGATCCCATTTGGAGTTTTCCTGCCAAAAATACTGGAGTGATTTGTCATTTCCTTCTCCAATTCACTTTTCAGATGAGGAAACTGAGCAAAGTGAAGTGATTCTCTCAGGGTCACACAGCTAGGAAGTATCTGAGACTGGATTTGAACTCAGGAACTAAGTATTGCTGACTTCAAGGTCAGTATTCTATCACTGTGCCACCTATTCACATAAACACAGGCTATCTGTGCATATTATATGGCTCTCCTAAAGTTGATGTCTAGGGTTCAGATTAGAGCATGAAAGGATTGGTGAGGACCAGATATGGTAAGAAACAACAAATGATGATGTTGGTCCAAAGGTTAGAGGAATCCCTGGAGGGTTGGGGAAAAGCAGGAAAAAGTGAATAAATGGCCAAGGATCTTTAGTAAAGCCACCCACCATGTGTTGGTAAATACAACATGATATCAGCTTCATTCCTTCCCTTTATTCTCTTCTAAGATGTTTCACATGATTAATCCTCACAGTCACACACAAACACATCATACAAGTCACATACCCCGACAGGACATTACAGGGGCAGTTTCATACAGATGCACAACCTCCTGGGTCAGGAGAAACAGGAAATCCAAGACAGGAGACAAAAGTTATTTTATTGTAGTCCTCAGTGACCTGGTGTCAGGTCCCAGGCAGGAAGACAAGAGTCCACCATTAAGGAGGCAGCTCAGTTGGTTGTCTTGGGGAACAGACAGGGGAAGGGATGACTGAATACTACCATGAGCATTGTGTAAAAATGAAATGAGCTTCTGGGAAGTAATGAATTCCCTATCACTGGAAGTCACAAGTGGTAGTTGGTTGTCCACTTCAGAATACTGCAGAGGAATGCATATTTGTATGCCTGGATATTGAAGATGACCAAAGTTCCTTTTAGCTCTGAGGTTTTTATCATTTAAATCATAGGTTCCCCTATGATCAACACATCAGAGGCTAAGAACTCAGGATTTTGCTTTAGTATTAAGAGGAGGCTTGGGAAAGGTAAAAGGTAGGGACTCTCTTGTCTCTTTGAGTCCTCAGCATATTACAGAACTGAGGAAATGGTCCATGGAGCAGGCAGGCAGGTTTGGCTTCTATAGTTTTCACTTTAGTAAAGACCACTTAATTTGCTCCTTGGCAGACTGTAGAACCTAATTTGATTAGGGAGAGGGAGGAGGGAAGAGAGAGAACAGAAGGAGAGAGAAGGAAAGTCAGTCACCCAGTAAACCCTGAGTCCCAATGCTCCCTCGTACTAGGTGAAAGGACTCTGCTTAATCTTCTAGCTGCCACAGGGCTGGCATTCAGCCACTAGGTGGCAATAGTATTTCTCTACCTGGCCAGGAGAAGGGCTCATTTGCAGACCTCAAGACTGTTTTTTTAAGTCTTGGTCAGGACCCAAAAACTAACATATCCATCCCTGATCCTGACTGACAGCTCAAGGTTCCCTGCCATCTGTGGACACGTGGGCAAAGGGAGTGGCACTCATGTCTCCCCAGCCCCCTCCACTGGCGTAGCTAGGCCAAGGGAGCCAGGTCCCGCCCACGCTGGTGCCAGTGCCACGTCCAAGCCCAGAGGCAAAGCTAGAGAGGAGCTCCAGTATTGGCCCCACCCAGGTCTCTCTCGCCCACTCAGCAACCCTAGGCTCCTGACACTCTGCCCAGCCAGTCTGACTTTATTCTCTGCTATAACCTGGCCCATCCCCCTCCCTTCATCCCACAGTATGCCCAAAGACAAACACCTAAATATACAGAACTCAACATGGCAGGGGGGTGGGATGGGGGACTTGTGAAAACAGGCTCTCTTTCCATTCCCCACATACAGACATACACCCTTGACTACCCACCAGCAGAGTGATTTACCTCTCCCTACTGAACAAAGCTGTGTTCACTCAGGTCAGGGCTCTGGAATCATCCCTGCCCCCCCCCCCCAACATCAGCTCCCAGGGGCATTAATCCTTGCAGATGAAGCCTCTCCCTCACCCTTCTTCAGAAACATTCACTGAATCAGAGGTTGAAATATAGGTTTTCCAGCAAGTCCCCAACAGGGAACCCAACTCCCTCATTTTTGTCTTCTTAGTCTCCTATCTATCCTTTCCCCAGGGATTCATCTTACTGAAAGAGCTAGGTCCTCTCCTCCTGGTGACAACGAGTGATCTGAGCATTTGGGAGCTGGACCCAGGAGCCACCTTCTAGCCTCTGTTCACCCCCAATCTATCCATGCACTGGCTCTGCCTAACTGGAGTGTGAAGAGGCAAGATGAGGAGTGAGCCTAGGACTGAGGAAGGAGCCCAGATAAGCCAGAGTTAGGGTCAACTGTGTCACAAGCTGCAATTGGGAATGTGGGTATCAAACCTGGGGCTCAGTGCAAGAGATAGAATGAGCCCGAGCAAGTCCTCTGGCCACAGCTATTGTCACAGGGGAAGGAGGTAGTTAGTGAATGCTTGGATCAGGGAGCTTCATGCAGGCAGGATTAGTCTGAACAGAAGGACCTGTGGGGTGGATAGGTAGAAGAAAGATAGTCTGATAAGCAGGAAGTTTGTGTAGCTGAAAACTAGTTGGGACCACAACTGGGACCCCCACCTCCCACCCAGGCATGGTCTGGCAGAGGATGTGGCAAGTTTGGCTTCTGCTACTGACTGAGTCCTTGAAGAGCCTGGTGGTTCAAAGTTTAAAGGTGAGCAAGAATAAGGAGTTGGGGGGGGAGGAATGGGAGCAATATAAATCCTACCACAGGGTCCAAAAGTCCCTGGCCATAATCATGAACTCCAAGGGGGAGTGGAGAAGAGGGTGGTAAGAAGGTTCTTTATCCTCTTCAGTCAAAAGGAGAGAAAGGAGTAAAGGCCTCTTGTTGGAGGCTCTGGCAGGATGAGGTTAGCTGATGAGGGCAAGTTCCTCTTATCCTTCTGGTGATTTCCCAGGAGCCTTTTGTGACATTCTTTCTTCCCAAGACTGTTTATCTTTGCCCCCTCCCTCCTTCAAGTTTTCAGGCCTGCCCTCTCTGCCTTCCCCTTCCTCAAGCTATCCCTTGAAATATTCCTCCTGTCTTGAATTCCAGATTCCAAAGTGCCTACCTGAGCCACACTCTGCTCGGACAGGCCACTGTCATCCACCTGTGGAGAAGCAAAGCCAGTGGTGGAGGGAGTGTTAGAAAGAGTGGGGTAGAAAACAAGAGCAGAGCCAGAGAGGCACAGGAAAGGGGGCATGGTGGAACAGTGGGCACTGTTAGGGGATCCAGGAGTACCTATCCCACCCCCAAGATAGATTCTAAGATGGTACTTTGGCAGCTGGAACCCCTAGATTTCTTCTGAAGTTTAAGGGAAGGAGTGAAGGAGAAAATCTCTATCAACTGTGGGGGAAACAAGACTAGGACAAATGACTTTCAGGGCCAAGGCAACCAGGTGATTTTAACCTCATGGAACTCAGAGACCATCTAGGCCAAGTCCCTCACATTATGAATAAAAATAATAAGTACCCATAGAGTCCTAGGGCAGCTAGGTGGAACTGTGGATAGAGCATCTGGACTGGAGGTGGGAAGACATCTTCCAGAGTTCAAATCTAGCTTCATATACTTACTAGCTGTGTAATTCTGGGCATGTCACTTAACCCTGATTGCCTTGCTCCCCACCCCCCAGAAAAAAGAGGGTCACTAATCTTTGTGCATGAGGATCCCTGTAGACAATATATCAACTATATTAATTTCAAAATGTAATATTATTTATGTTTTCTTGTATTTTTTATTTATTTTGTTAAATATTTTCCAATTATACTTTAGTCTGATTCCCAGTCATGACTAATATGACCTGCCACATATTTTGATATCTCTGCTCTGGACCCAAATCCAGTGAATTTCCTGTTACATCTTGCTGCTTTTCTTAGAAGACATGGTTTTTACCTCTTTGTCAAAGAGTGCTTCCTCACAGTAATGAGGCCCAAGTACTTAGAGATCTAAAGGGGCAGGGTAAGTAGATGTAGTTGGGGGGAAGAGGAGAAAAAAGATCTAATGAAATGATCTTTTGCTTATTACATCTCCCCCACTTTTCTAAGAAACCTGTCCTCTCCATTCAGTCCCTGGCAGCCCTGAATCCAACCAACCCTTGAGGGTCAAGTCAAGGAACAGAATGTCTCTGAAATGCTCCAGCCTTCCAGGTACTAGGTACTCCAGGACTTAGGAGAGAAAAAGAGAGGGGAAGATGGAAGGCAGGCCTCTAGCCAACCTCTTTGCTACCCTATACCTCAGACCAGGACAAGGAATGGGGAGTAGAGATCCTTACCCGGAAGTTCACTTTCTGGATCACCTGCTGAGGATCATTCTCCAGAATTACGCTAAAAATAAAAACAACAGGACGAAAATGGAACAAGACTAGTTATCTTCCCAAATGGTCTCCACTAAGCATCCCTTGGAGACCAGACACTGACTTGCTTTTTTGTTTGTACTCAGTCCTTAACATAGAGTTTTGCATATAAGCTTTGCCTACTCATCCTTCCTTCTCTTCCTCCCTTCCTCTCTTTTCTCCATTCCATTCTTTCCTTTCTCCTTCCTTCTCTCTCTCCCCCCTTTTTTTCCCTCCTTTCCTCTTTCCCTTCCTTCCTTCTTTCTCAAAACCTTAGTTTACACCCACCTCTTCCTGGAAGCCTTCCCTGACTTATTTGAATTGGTTTGCCCTAATCCTTCTAGACCCATCCTAGCCAAACATTTAGATCTCTGCACCATGGTAAAACTTCACTGATTTGGAACCTATGAATTCAGAACTGACACTAACAATTCACACTGATAGCCATGGAGTCATGAATGATAGCCAACTGTTAATCTGGCCAAGAGTTTTATACACATTAGCTGAATAGGAGAAGCACAATGGCAGGCAGATAGCACTGGTATTATTATTTATATTCAGTTTCATCTTACAGAGGAGGAAACAGATTCAGAGAGTTTAAGGCTCATGGTTCCAGGGAAATATCCAGGGTAGAACTTGAATCCAGGTCTTCCTGACTTCAAATTTAGCATCTTATGCTACACCATGCTGCCTGTGGTATACTACACATGGAGTCAGGAAGACCTCAGTTCAAGTCTCACCTTAGACACCAGCTGTTGTGACCCTAAGCAAATCAGTTAACTTCTCTGTGCCTCAGTTTCTTCATCTCTAAAATGAAAATATTAGACTTGATGGTTTATAAAATTTCTTCCAGCTTTAAATCTATGCTCTTAGAATCCTTATGATCTCACAGATCTCAAGTAAGATTACCTCACTGGTAAGGTAAGTGCTTTGTAACTTTAAGACATGGTAGTAATATGCTATTTACTTTATATAAATGTAAGTTATTGCTATTTATTTTTCCTTTGCTTTATGTGCTCTTAAATAATTTATATAAGGGTTTGTGTGCCTTGTATCTCATCTTTCCATGCAGTTTGTATGATACTGTTTTTCCCCATCTGAGGACTCTTTGAAAGCTGGGAGTACATATGGTTCCTCCTGTAATGCCCAGCCCTGAGCTCTGTATGGCAGGGTTCAGTCTGACACCCAGAGCCCTGACTTTCAGGGAGTTCAGATAAGTTTCTTTGATAACTTCATCCTGATTTCATAGTCCCACTTGGCAAAAGCAAGGCTTTTCGTAATGCCAAAGAAGTTTATTCTTTCCTAGCCATTCTCTTATAGAAATCCATTCTCTTGAATCCCATTTTTCCAAGAAAAGCTGGGGTTTCAAGAAGATATTAGCTCTACTCTGCATTGCCTAAGTGTCTAATGTTCTTCCTACAGACAATGAGATTTTTCCTAGGGAGTGGAAAAAATATGTGAATAGGGTATTTTCTAATGCTTTTAAAAGGCCAAGGACATTTATGGTCATTTTTCTGATTACTTGCATCAATCATGGGTGACCACAATTTGGATAATCCTCAAATAGTAGGTAATCCAAAAGTCATTTTTATTCAATAGTCGTGTTTTTTCATCATATCTAACTTCTGAAATCTGGACTTGGCTAATATTAAAATAAGACTGAATTTTCTGAACTCTGACTAAGTAGTGTGGGAAAGTAAATAGAACCCATGCAGCACATTAGGAAGAAGTTGACTCAGGATTTACTATATATATATATATATATATATATATATATATACATATACATATACACACACACAAACACACACACACACACACACACTCTGAGGATAGCTGACAGTGATCCATATTAGTCTAGTTGTGTTTTAAAATCATATTAACTCATATGTAGATCTGGAAGAGGGAGAAGATAAATGATTTTCCTCATATAAGAAACTCATGGTGGGGAAATTTCTTCTATTAAAATAGATCAACAACTTATCAATAATTTATAATTTTAGAATTGCTTGAAACCCTGAGAAGTTGTCACTGGCTCATGGTCATCTAGTTAGTATGTGTTAGAAGTAGGAATTGAAGCAGATCTTTCTGACTCCAAGACTGGCCCTCTATTCACAAGCTGCCTCTCACATAAAATTTTAGTTCTACAAAGAATTTTCTTCACATTCACACCATCTGTGAAAGTTATAGATCAGAAACTTAACTGGATGTCATTATATAAATGTTTGTGCAATTCCTGTGGAATGTCCAGGTGGCTTTTTCCCACCCATACCCTTCTCACCCGCCATCCACGATCTCATCCACCACCAGGAAGGCTCCATCCATGTTCTCCACCAATGAGCGTTTCTCTATGTTCCTCCTAAAGGTATAGCCAGCCGTATGAGTCACTTACTGCTTCTGGAGGGGGATTATGGGGTCCCCCAACAATTACCCTCTCCCAGAAAACATAGAAGTGCTTAGGGATTGGGGAGGGCATATGATGGAAGGGAGAGTGAGGAACATGTCTAGATATTCCTGATCCTGTTATCTACCCTTTCCCTCACTGACCCAAGCCTTCACTTAAGGACGAAACATCACATCCATTGAAGGAGCTAACCTGGGTCAAAGTTCACGATGGCCAAACACTCTCAGCCTTCTACTAGAGTGACTAATCATGGGGTAAGAGGGCTAGAAACTAGAACTAGAGGGGGAAGAGGGAGGGTTCCTTCCCAATTCTGAGGAGGCTGAGGCAGTATTAGAGGAAGGCACCTCCTTGGTGCAGAAGGGGTCTGTCTGGAGGATGAGAGTTTTCAGGGCTCAGGGGAATGGCTCTTACCTCTGGGGTCCCAAGTGTCACTTACCGTAGCACATGGTTCAGGGAATCAAACAGGCAAGTGAGGACTGACATGAGCATCAGCTGGGTGAGGAGAAAAGAAGGAGAGAAGAGAAAAGGAGGAGAAAAGAAAAAGAGACTGGATCCAGTAAGGCCAAGAAGAGTTTCAAAAACCATACTAGATACTTGAGGATAAATGGCTTTTCCATTTTCAAGAGGTTTTGGGATGTGAATGGCTCCAAATCTGGGTAAAGCTGGATGATAGCATGATGAGAATTCATGGAATCTCCTTTTACTGAGACAAGAAAAGGATGAATTGCTAACAAGGATAAGTTGAGTCTCATTTAACCTGGAGGCTGTAACATGGATGAGATGAGTTTTCAAGATCTCTTTTGACTCAAGGATTTTCCTTAGGTGATAGGGTTAGATTACTATGCCCCATGAAGATAACCAATACTCAACCCACCAAGACCTCAAAGGTTCCCTGGTCCCAGTTCATCCCAACCCTTCCTATACTTTTCACAGGTCTCCATTATTTCCCCCAGGCCCTTGTGTTCACCTCATTCTCCTGAGATGAGCCCACCACATACAGGAAAAGGTCAATGCTGCTCTTGTAGACGATGGTCATGCCCCCAAAAAAGGCAATCTCACCTAAAAGAATGTGAGGAGGAAGAAAGGGAGGACATTCAGGCTCCCTCCCAGTGGTCTCATGCTCCTCCTGCCTTCTAATCCAGTTGACCCAATCCTGTCTTACTCTTCCCCATCTAGCTCCTTGAAATCAGGGACCATCCTTGTCTTTCTTTGAACCTCAGTGCTTGGCATAGGGTCTGGTTTAAATAGTTATCCTTTCCATACTGCAGGCATTAAAGAAGACTTAGAAAATTTGAGTAAAATTTTTTGACTCATCATTCGTGCCAGAGAAGAAGTCAGAATTTTTTCTTTTTGTTTTTCAAGGTGTCTATAATACTTTTATAAAATTTGGATTGCTATTATATAGTATACATAAATTTTATGCCTTTCTGAGTTTCTACCTTTTTCTGGGTTGTCTGCTGGTCTTTGAGTGTTACCTGTGGTTCCACAAAACTCCCCCAAAATTCTTATGCTATCCCATGGAATATAGGGAAATGTGGAATGGATAACTGTAGTAGTTATTTAATAAATATTTATTCATTGACTGACTCTACATTTCCCACAATTCCTTTCATTCTCCTCTATGGGACTGAAACATATTTTACCCAAGCTGGGTCAGGGAGGTTTTCATGAAGGCAGAATTACAAGCCTAGCATGGGTGAGGTAATCTACTTATGGAAAGTTTTCAGAAAAAGGAGATAGGGTCCATAGAGAGCTCGGTTAAACATAATTTCTGCCCTCAGTGGGAAGTCAGTGGAAGCAAATAGGGAAGAGAAAATGGAACTCATTTAGAGGGACAAGACCAGACCTCTAGAGTCTATTAGTCTTGAAGTAATAAGAGCATGGGCATGGAGTCAGTCAGGAAGAGAGATGTGGGAAGAAAGGCATAAGGAAGGAAGGGAGGGTCAGAGTTAGGGATCAATCACTCCAAGGAAAAGAAATAATCTGTATGAAGGCTCAGGGGCAAGAAAGGAAGTGTAGAGAGGACAGGGTCAAATTTTGCTTGGTTGAAAGGCAGTTTGAGGGTGGAAAATGAGGAAAAAGTGAGTTAAGTTGGAAGTACCAACAGAAACACAATCACTTACTGTCAGTCCTATTAGTCTTGATGAAGACATTTTTCTCAAAAGCCTTCTGCTCCTTTATGGAGGGGAATGTATCATCATAGTACTAGGAAAAAGGGAGAAGAGATAACAACATTGTGGGATGCTGGAGTCTAGACATTAGATGAATGTGCTGAGCAGTAATAACAGCAGGCTGGATTCTCAGAGCTGCCTCCCACCAGAGTCCCCTCTCTCCACAGGTACTTAGAGTCTGCCTAGAGAAAACACTTTCAGCATTGCCCCACTCTACCAACACCAATTCCAAATAAAAAGATTATAAACATAAAAGTATTTGTTTTTCAAGCCTGCTGACTTCTTTTAAATATAGCTATATGTCAGTCACAGCTCTCTGTTTTTTTCTTAAATGTCTTCCATGTTTGCTTTGAGACCTTAATTTGACAAGCTGAATTTGAATCACCTCTTCTTGGGTCTCCTCACTGGTTTAGCCATAGTCCTGCTTTCTTTAAGGAAATCAACTTCTTTCTACAGAAAATATTTTCAGAGGCAAATGTTACCCAAGTTTTCAGGGCCTATGGTAATTATTGAGGCCTTTGATAGAATTAAAAAATAGAACATGCCAGCTCTAGAACCTAAAGCCTCTAGACTTGTATTTGGGACTCCTGCCTCCGACACTTTACTAGCTTCATAATCTTAGTCAAATCACCTCCCCATTTAGTATCCTTATCTATAGAATGAAGGGGTTAGACCAGCTGATCTCAAAGGTCTCTTCCAAATCTGATATTTGGTGACAGTAAGCTTCTTTAGCTATTCTAAGCCTGGGGGCTTCATACAACTTCCCCTTCTGCTTTTTTTCTTGGTGGCATGCAGAAGATGTGGTATGAGCTCTGGATCACTATCTGATAGCTTAATATGATATGTCTGGGAAAACAAGTTGCCTAGAGTGCTTTGGGATCCCGTATGCTGAGATGAAAGAACCTTAACAAGAGACCTGTAGATTTGAGATTTCCCAGCATGCTATATTGAATGAACTTACAATGTCTGAACTAGGCCTTAGGTTCACTTTTTTTAACATGGGAATTTGTGTAGTCAGATGATATATGAAATTACATTGGTGAAAAGTACGTTTCCCAGAAAGGGACTATAGAAATATGGAGTATATCTGGATTGAACTTTAAATCCTAGGACACTCCAGAGGACCTGGTTATAAATCCAGTCTCTGATATCTACTCCCTATATGTGATGGACAAGTTATTTATTTCCCCTCCTCTGGGTTTCAGTTTCCCCTTTTTAAAATGATGAGGCTGGATCCTTTTGTCTCTAAATTCTATGACCCTATGATTTGTTCTCAACTATAAAGGACTAATTACAATTGAGTCTCAACTTCATGTGCATCTGACTTGAGGGTTTTCTACAAATGCAGTACTGGACCAATGGACCAGCTGCTTTACTCCCTCCCCCCCCTCCAAGAATGCCTTGGGGACATAGTCCATTTGAATATTATGAAAAGGAAAGCATAACTTTTTTTAAAAATCCAAAGTTTCACATAAACTCTAGAGTGAACAACTTAAGAGTGATAGGGATAAAGCAGGTTAATAATGAGGAGATATGGGTTCTAATTCTGCTTTTGCCACTAATTAGTTGTATAAATATGGGCAAGTTACCTCCCCTTGCCCAAGAGCCTTTGGTCCCTTGTCTGTCATATGCAGAGGAATTGACCACATAATTTCTAAACTGTCTTCTAATTCTGACATCCTGTGATATTATGACTGCTAAATCATAGACAGTGAAAATAGCTTAACTGCCAGATTTGGGGCAACCAGAATGCCAGCATTCCATTTATTATGTTGTTACTTTTAAATTCCTAGAAGGATGAATATGATATCCCTTCATTTTCTTGGAATGCATCTGGTCAGTGGAAATGACCTCTCCTCAAGAAGATGCTGTAGATAAAGACAATTTCTTTCCCAAACATGCAACCCAAACTGATAATCTGAAAGTGGTGGGGATGGGGAGTAGGGGAGGTAGACTTCTAAATAGAATCTAGGTTGAGATACCATGGAGGAGATCTAGTGTCTTACACTGGCCTTGAGTTCAGGGGGCGCTCATCTTTGGGTCTCTGGGTTGTGATATTTCCAGGGATTTCTTTGATGATCTTGGGCAGGGGAGACTATAGGGAAGAGGAGAGGTAGGGAGTTACCTTGGCCAGAAGCCGATGTCCATCATTATCCAGGATGAAAACTGCTTTGATAGTGTAGAGAGATGGTTCCTGCAACTGACCCCAAGGAAAGGTAGAGTAAGCTAGCTGAGGAGGGAAGTGACTCTCAGATTTATTCTTCCCATTGACAGAAGAAAGGGATTCCTCAGACTTCTAGGGATCCCTTCCATGGAGAGTCAGAGGGTCTGACTCTTCTCACTGGCCCACAGTGAAATCTGCACTGACTCCTCTGTTCTGCAGCTGCCGAGTTTCCAGGCAGCTTCTACACCCCGCCTCGGAGGTCAAGGCCTGCTGCTGGACGCCCCGCTTCCGCGCAGAAGGTCCACCCAAACCCAAGTTCTGTCATGCACTGACTGCTCCAGAGTCTAAGTCGGAGTGTATCACAGAACCTGGGCTGGGGAGACTGACGGGGGTCCTTGTCTGAGCCCCCCAGCAGAACCTTGTCCCTAATGATTCCAGAGCTTCGGGATTTGATCCAGGGCCGGGACCCACATTCCCAGGGAACTTGGGAATGTCAGTCAGATGCAGAATCCGACACATCCACGGGGCTGGCTCTCCAACTTGGCCAGAAGGAGAGGCGGCTCCCCCTCTCCCCGCCCCCACCCTCCGGCTCGGGCAGCCCGGCTCCTCTCCTCCAGCGTCCTAGACTTGGCATGCCCGGCGGGGCCCCCGGAAGCAAGTGGGCGCCCGAGGCTTCGCAACAGATGTGCCCGGCTGCGCCCCCCGCACCCCCATCCCAACCCCAACTCGATCTAGAGGAGTCCCAGCCCAGCCCAGCCAGCCCAGCCAGCCCAGCCCAGCCCCTTCCCCGACTCTGGACCGCGCGCTCTAACTTTCCCCTCTCGTCCGCACAGTCCTCCTCCTTCCCGGGCCCCGGGCGCCCCGCGCCTCCCGCGCCTCCCGCGCGCCCGGCCCCTTCCTGCCCCCCGCGCTCGGCCCGGACCAGGGCCGCGGCCGAAAGTTGCCGGAGCTGCGCCCCGGCCGCGCCGCCCCCGAGCTGGGGGAGTTGGGAGCGGGCCGCGGCTCCGAGGGGTCCCGAGCGCGCAGCGTACCCGCAGCCCCGGGGGCTCCGCGGCCCCCGCGCCCGGCGCCGGGCCGGCCCCCTCCCCCGGGTGCGGACGTGGCCAGGCCTCGGGCCGCTGCATTCCGCTCGGCTCCGCACTGACAGCACCGCCCGGCCCGGCCCCGCCCCCCGCCGCCCTCCCCCGCGGGGCCGGCCTGGCGCGTCCCGTCCCGCCGAGCGGCCGGCGCAGGAGGCCGAGCCTGGGGGGGGCGAGGAGGGGGGCCGGGGGGGCGAGGAGGGGGGCCGGGGGGGGCGAGGAGGGGGGCCGGGGGGGGCGAGGGGCGGAGGCCGGGGGGGCGAGGAGGGGGGCCGGGGGGGCGAGGGGCGGAGGCCGGGGGGGGCGAGGAGGGGGGCCGGGGGGGCGAGGGGCGGAGGCCGGGGGGGGCGAGGAGGGGGGGCCGGGGGGGGGCGAGGAGGGGGGGCCAGGGGGCGAGGGGCGGAGGCCGGGGGGGGGGCGAGGAGGGGGGCCGGGGGGGGGCGAGGGGCGGAGGCCGGGGCAGCCTCCAGCCGCCTCTGCTCTGCTCTTCTGCCTTCTACCCCTCTCCCCTCTCTCTCTCTCTCTCTGTCTCTCTCTGTCTCTCTGTCTCTGTCTCTCTCTCTCTCACTCTCTCTCGTTCACTCTCACACTTTCTCTCTCTCCTCTCACACTCTCTCACTCTCGCACTTTCTCCCTCTCCCTCTCACTCTCACACTTTCTCTCTTCACTCTCACTCTCACACTTTCTCTCTCGCTCACACTCTCTCTCGCACTTTCTCACTCTCACTCTCTACACTTTCTGTCTCACACTTT
Source organism: Macrotis lagotis (assembly GCF_037893015.1). Lineage (NCBI taxonomy): Eukaryota > Metazoa > Chordata > Mammalia > Peramelemorphia > Peramelidae > Macrotis > Macrotis lagotis. The sequence continues at coordinate 191,842,005 of NC_133659.1, forward strand.
CCCTCTCACTCTCACTTTCTCTCACAACTTTCTCTTTCACTCTTACTCTCACACTCTCTCGCACTTTCTCTCTCACTCTCACTCTCACTCTCTCACACTTTCACTCTCACTTTCTCTCTTCTCTCTCTCTCTCTCTCTCTCCTTTCTCTTTCTCCTCCTTTTCTCTCACTCTTTTTCTCCCCTTTCTGTCTCCCTCCCCCTCTCACTTCCGTCCTTTCTCTTTGCCCCTCCCCCTTCCCTTCATACTTCTTTTATATTTTTTCTTCCCTCCCTTTTCTTCTACTTTTTCTTTTCTCTTCTCCTCCCTTCTCCCCCCCCCCCCCCACTTGCTGGATTCTGAGTCAGAGCTGAGTTCAACACTTAACTACTTGTGAGTCTAGGAAAATTAGTTAACCTCTGTCTGCTTCAGTTTTCTCAACTGCAAAATGAGTTTAATAACATAGCCAACTTCCCAAGATCGTTGTGAGAGTCAAATGAGATTTTTGGAAAGCCCTTCCAAAATAGCAAGATGTACCTAGCAACATTTAAGGCACTTAAATGTTTCCTTCCTTTCATTCTTCCCTTCTTTCTCTTTCCTCTCCTCACCTTTTTCCTTCTTTCCTTTGTCCTCTTAAGTCACTCTTCCGCTTTTCTTCTCCTTTTCTGTATTTCTTTTCTCATTTCTGCTCCCCCCCCCCCTTATCTTACCTTTTCAAATTCCTTTAAGTTCCCTATATCTTCCCTCTATCCTACTACCTCTCTTCTACCTTACTCATCTGGGGATTTTCATCTCCTTCACCCTTACCTGTACCTCCTCTTCTCCCTCAAAGTTTTCTCATTCCCATTTCACTAATCTCCACTCTATACACACAATCAATCAGAAAGCATTTATTTAGCTCCCACTAAGTGTCCCTCATTGTGCTAAGCCCTTGGAGGATACAAAAAAAATCACAAAAGAGTGTTCCCATCTTCTTCCAATCTAATGGGGGGATCATATGCAAAGACACACACACATATATGCGTATATATAATAAATCAAGCTTTATACAGTATAAATAGGAAACAAAACTAGGAAAAACATTAGAATTGAAGAGTTGGAAAAGCTCCAGTAAAAAATAAGATTTTAGTTGGGACTTAAAGGAAGTCAGTAGACCAAAAAGTTGGAGCAGAGGAGGGGGGTATTCCAGTTTTGGGGAACTGACAGAGAAAATGCCCAGAGCTGAGAAATGGAGTGTGTGGTTCATGGAACAGACAAGGAGGGACCAGTGTCACTAGATAAAAGAGTACTCATTGTAGATTAAGGTAGAAGACTGCAAAAGTAGGAGGAGGCTAAATTACAAAGGGCTTTGAATGACGAATAATTTGTATTTGCTTCTGGAGGCTATAGGAAGTCACTGAAATTAATTGATTAGGGGTGTAACATGTTTGGTAAAGTTATTTCAGTAGTCGAATGGAGGATAAATTGGTGGCGAAAGTCTTGAAGCAAGCAGACCCACCATCACGATATTGCAATAATCCAGACGTTCTGTGTGATAAGGGCCTATTCTAGAGAGATGGCAATGTTAGAGGAGAGAAGGAAGGATAAGTGAAGAGACCCACAGGTCTTGAATATGGAGAGTGAGAGATACAGAATGATTCCTAGGATGCCAGCCTGAAGAGTTAGGAGGATGGCATTTCCTTCTGCAGTAACAGGGAAGGAGTAGGGTGGACATTTAGGGAGAAAGATAATGAGCTCAGTTTTAGACCCACTGAGTGTCCAGTTCTAGCTTTCTGAATGGCAGTAGGAGATGTGAGATTGGAGGTCAGCAGAGTTTAGGGCAGAATAGGTTTAAAGAACGTCAGCACAGAGATTCAAAATAAGTGACAGAATCTGGGATGACAGAGGGGACAATCTGTTGGAGGAGATGGGATGGAAATGGAATCATTTGAAGTTGAGGTATTGACCTTGGTAAAGAGTAAGGTCACTTCATCATGTGAAACAGGTAAAGAAAAAAATGATAGTAAAAGCATCTGACTCATGGGAGATGTGAAGAGGAAAGAAGAGAAAACTCTCAGTAAATATCCATTATTTTATCTCACTCACACATAGTATTCATTCTTCTAGATTTCTGATTTCCTCAGGGGACTTACAGAAAGTTGTGGGCAAGGCCCATGTTTTTGGTCTACTAACAAGGGTCCAGTAATGTAAATGATCTCTTCACATATTAAGAATATCTTATTTATAGAGTTGGGAAGAGACTGATAGTCATAAAAAAAACTTTGAAGTAAAAAAAATGAAATAGGGAACAACTTTTTGATAGCCTTGTAGACATTTTCCATCACAGATTCAGATCTAGAATCACAGAAATCAAAGGGACCCTCAATCTTATCTAGTCCAGCCCTCTTACATAGCTCAACTGTTTATACTATGTGTAGCAGTAGAGAGAAACAATGGCCTTCAAATCAAGAATAGAAATATTTTAATTTTTTGAAATAATGGAAATTTACAGTAGTATGGATTTCTTTTTCATCTAGATCAATAATTTAATTATTAAGGAACTCAGTATGCAATGCTGGCATTAGGGAATATCTACAATTTATTTGCAAAATAATAATTTATTATTTATTAAGAATAAATTCTTTTGTGTATGCATGCATACATACCACATATGTGTGTGTGTATATATATTCTTTCACACATATATTTATATATAGTTTATGTTATAATCATTTGCAGTTATACTCTAATTCTACCCCTTAACTCGTGGGAGCCTTTGCTACTAACAAAAAGAAAATGTTAAGCAAAATCAATCAATACTATAATGTAGTGTGACTATATGTACAACTTCTCACACTCATAGTCTTTCACTTCTTTTACAAAAGAATGGTGATTGTTATTTCTGTTCAATCATCCTCCTCAGTCTTACTCTTCATGAGCCCATTTGGGGTTTTCTTTGCAAAGATACTGGAGTGGTTTTCCATTTCCTTCTCTAGTTCATTTCACAGAAAAGGAAACTAAAGCAAACAGGATTAAGTGACTTGCTCAGGGTCACACAGAGCTAGTAAGTATCTGAGGCTGGAATTGAGCTCAGGAATATGATTTCACTCTTCCACTCTATCTACTCAGTAAAAAAGGGTGATACTTTTCCTCATTTTCTCTTCAGGTCCATAATTGATCATGATAATTATTCAATGTACTGATCATGCAACTTTGTGCCTAGGACACCAAGAGGTTAAATGACTTGGCCATAATCTTGTAGCTGAGGTTTTCCTCAAATTGTCAAGTCAAAAATCATTTGTTAAGCTATTACTGATCCGTGGTAGAGCCTTCTGAACTTAAATTGGTCTAATCAGCCATGATCAGACACACTGTACCTTGACCTCAACATAGTAATGTCATCTTGGTTTTCTTTGAGAACAAAGGACAACAACCAACCAAATAAACAAGTAAGGGAGTTAATAATTTTTCTTTTTGTAAAAGCAATACCTGTCCTTAGGGAATTAATATTTGAATGAAGGAGATATTATGTAAACAACAAGATATATAGACATCACTGTTTGATAGAAAAGAAAGGAGGGGAAAGGAAGAAAAAGGAAGAGAAAGAAGGAGAGAGAAAAAATTTAAGGTAATATCAGAGGGAGGGCCGGAAGGGTTGGGAATGGGGAGAAGACACTGAAAAGCCTCTTCCAGAAAACTGGAATTTAATCTGAGTCCTGAATATAACCAGGAAAGCCAGGAAACTGAGACAAGGAGGGAGGTCATTCTCAGCATGGAAGACAGCCAGGAAAAAGATAGAATTTTATTAACTGAGGGTAGTGTTGAGGGACAAGAAAGCCAGTGTGACTGGGTCACAGTGTCCTTAGAGAGGAATAAAAGTAAAAGAAACTGAAAAGATAAGAAGAGGCAAGATTGAGAAGAATTTTAAAAGCTAAACAGCAGCAGCCCCAAAGCCCATTGGTGTAGATGGAAATCAATGTCCTTTGCCTCTGTGAAGGAGTGGGGAGATGGAAGGGGCGGGGAGGGGGGGGAAGGGAAGTTGGGGACCCAGTTGGGCAGAATGAAAGAGGGTGCTTCTGGCTTCCATCTTTGAAAAGGAATATGAAAAAGGTCAAAACCACTTCAAGTTGCTGAAGGAAACGAATATCTTGACTTGCAGGTGAATTGAATTTAAGTGAGGTAGAGTTGTACAGTTGTCAACTTTATTTTCTCTTTCTAAGTCATCAAAGTCCAGTGGCAGGACAAAACTCAAGATGACTGCCAGTGGTCCAGGATACAACAGATGACCTTATTTCTCTTAGATGCCTGACCAAGTTCTAAGTTCTCCACAGCAACTATTTGGGGGGCTTCTGAGTCATTGGAACAAATTGTTCTCATATGTCCATTTTTTGGGGGGGATATCTTCACATGCTTGGTGTAGATACCCCCCTAGCTTCCTAATGGGTTTGAGACCCCTTGGTTTCCCTCAATCTGGTTTTCACTCTGGGGTGAGGTTGCTGTACATACTACAGCTTCTTGAAACTACAGGTGAGTGTAGGTGAATACCAAAGGTGAATGAGCAGCCTTGAAAAGGGCTCAGCAAGCCTTCATATCAGAAGTGGCAACCCTCTTTGAATATCACATTTACCCAGCTACTCTAAAAACTTTGGGAAGTTTCCCCTTCACTAAGATCTAGGACTCTTTCTTATTTGATCTGAGTTAGCTTGATTCCAATGGGAAAGCCCTTTTATTCAGTATTGCCTTTATATATTCTCCTATGTATATTTTCTCTGATTTTTGTTTTCTACCCATTTGGATAAATGAGTTTTCTTTATAATTGCAATGAGTGTTCATTGTAGAACTGAGATTTGGTGGGAAAGGGGTCAAGATTCAGATATAGTGCTTGGGAGTCTTCCTTTTACTCTAATATTGAAACAGTAATCAGAAGTTAGAGGGGAATTTCAAATGTTCCTTTTGGAATGGCCAGAGCTAAACAGAAGGTTTGATCTTCAGATAAAGGACTCAGGTGAAGCATGGAGATTGGAGGAGAGGGGGGAAATATGAGAGACTTAATGAGGATGAACTGCATGTATTCCTGCATAGAAAAATGACACTGATAATACTCATATGAACCTTCTCAGTAATAGAGCAGGTAGAGAGAGCTTTTATAGTTGAAGCACAGGAGAAAGCTGAATTCGAAGATAAAATATGGTGTAAAAATGGAGTCAATAGAAAAAAAGGGAAATGGAATGGGAGAAAGAAAAAGGAGAGAGGGAATAGTCCAAGATATTTCACATAAGATTTTTTTTATTACAATGAGCTATTGCAATGATATGGAAGGGGGAGGCAAGGGGAAATGAGGGAACCTTTGATCTCATCAGAGGTGACTAGGAGAGGAAACAGCATATATACTCAATGGGGTATAGACATCTGAAGTAAGAAGGAGAGAAGGGGGACAGGGGGGATGTGAATAAAGGAGGAGAGGATGGACCATGGGGGGAGAGTGGTCAGATGTAACACATTTTCTTTCTTACTTCTTGCAAGGGTCTGGGATTGGAAGGCCTGCCCAGGACCATAGGGCCAGGTGGATTCTGGGCCTAAGGGGTGGTATGGGGGCTCAGGGCTTCTTGGCCCCAGGACCAGGAATCTGTCTGCTGAGCCAGTCAACGACCCTACAGCAGAGTCGGAGTGAAAGGAGAGAGAAAACAGAGTACATGGTAGTGGAGAAATAAGAAAGGAGGGAGTTGCGATCAGCAATGGCAATGTTGGAAAAATATGGAAGTAACTTTTGTGATGGACTTATCATAAAGAATGAGATCCACCCATGACAGAGTTGTTGGTGTTGGAACAAAGACTCAAGCACGTTTTTTGTTGTTATTATTTGGGGGAAGGTGCAGGGCAAGTGGGGCTGGATGGCCTGCCTGGGGCCACATAGCAGGGTGATCTTTGGGTGTCTGGGGCTGGATTTGGACCCAGATGCTCCTGGCTCAAGGGCCAATGCTCTGTCTGCCACCCAGCCACCCCTACTATTATTACTATTTTATTTTATTTTGGGGTTTTTTTTCTTCTTTTTGGTTTTTGCAGGGTAATGGGGATCGGGTGGTTTGCATGTCACATGGCTGGGTGATTGTTGGGTTTACGAGACTGGATATGGGCTCGGGTGCTCATGGCTCCAGGGCTGGTGCTTCGTCCATGGCGCCACCTGGCCATACCTACAATTATTACTATTATTTTTTTAAATTTTAATTTTTTTTCTCTCCCCTTTACTTTTTTCGCCCAAGCAAGTCTATCTATATTCATAGGGGAGGAGGGGTATTTTGTTTACTTGTAAACAAGAATATTTTATTAATGTAAAAAAACATTTGTACAAAATGAGAATAAAGAAAAGATAAATAAAAAAATTTTTAAAAATTTAAAAAAATAGAAGTTAGAACCCCAAAACTCATCCCCTACACTCACAATATATTTTAGAGTGTATATATTTATAATAATATGATATATTTTTATGACACTATGAATTATCATATAATATATATAATAAATATAAATCTCTATCTAGCTATCAATTTTAGCCCTATACCCTCTTTATCTGAGGATAATAGCCAAGCTTCTGACCTAAACCCTCTGCTTCCCCTCCTGACAGGAATTAAAATCTCTCTTGAAGGATAAGGGGGATGAGAAGCTAAAGCTATCTGCTTTGGCTCCCTTCAGCCCATAAAATGATGCACCTATGTTCCTTACAACACATGGGTCTCCCACATATTTTTGAACCTGGAGGTAATAGGGGCTTACTGAAGTTTATTGAGTAGGAAGTTATATGGTTAAATCTGGGCTTTAAATGGTTAATTTTGGCAACTGAATGGAAGTTGAACTAAACTGAGAAAAGATTTGAGGAAGAGAGACCCACTTAGAAATGCCATTGCAATATTCCAAAGTAAGGTCATGAGGGCCCACACTAGGGAGAGACTGAGTGAAGGAAAGAGGACTTATTAAAGAGGTATTTCAAAGGTAGAAACAAGAGGGCTTGGCAACAGATTGGACCTGTGGGATTGGATATGTAAATGAGGCATAGAGGAAGATGCTTGCTTGGGTGGCAAGCCTAGATGATTAGAGGTATGGTGATGTCCTAACAATAATAGGGAAATTTGAAAAAGGGGAAGGTTTTGGGGGGGGGGGGAAGATAACGACTTCAATTTCTTTCAGGTTGACTTTAAGCTATCTGCAAAACATCTAGATGTTCAAACCATCCAGTTCACTAGGACCCACAGTACTTTCTATCTTATGTTAAATTAAAGCCACTTAAATAGGTCTGTGGTCAAATTTATGTATTTACTTCAAACCCCTCCATGTCTACTCACATACTGCAATTCATACTGAAGGGTCTGTCCAGAGTACTTAAGGGAACCTGCCTCAATTTCTTCTTATATCAAAAAGATGCCAATAGAGCACTCAGATTACTTACTTGTTATCCCTAGAGGGTTGCTAGGTCACCAGTCCAGCTTTAGTTTTATTCATACATATTTTTGATGCAATGCTTTAGTTGAATTCTTCTTCAAAGTCCCTAATTAATTAAATGTTATTGCTGACTTAGACCTATCATGCATCTCTCCTCAGTTCTCTGTGTGATTCTCATTTTTAATTAAAATAATTTTAAAATGTGCCAATACTTCCAGCTATAGACTATTGATATTAAAAAGACTTTGTTCCTGGGAGAAGTTTGATATCATTAAAGGAATTTTACAAGTTTCTGAAGACAATCCAACCAACTTGCTTATTCCTGTTTAATTCTTGGCTCAACTCATTTTCCAGTTGTGATCAAATGATATAATATTTGTAAAAATACTTAGTATAGTGCCTGGCTATGCTAAGAGTAGGTATTTAATGAATGCTTATTTTCTTCCCAATTGTAATTACTATGTGTACTATATACCTGTATTATGCATATATACACACATACACAAAATATATAAATATATATTGATGTGCAAGTTCTTTATAATTTTTTTAATTACCATGGAAAAATTTTTTAGGACACAACCTTTAATGCAACATTTTCTTAATTACTATGGGAAAATTTTAAAAGATTTAAAAAAAAACAGAAATAAACTTGAATCAAGCCCAGAACTGAAAAAAAATTGGGCCAGATAATTCACAGAAGAATAATAGAGGTGAATCTAATTGCTGACTAATGTATAATTGACATAGCTAGGTGGCATAGAAGATAAGAGTATTGAATCTGGATTCAGGAAGACCTAAATTTGAATCCTGCCTCAGACACTTTCTGTGTGACACTGAGAAAGTTGTTACATTTCTCTTCACCTCATCTGTAAAATAGGAGGAATAATAGCACCATTCTCAACAGTTTATTTTTTGGAAGGCAATGGGGTTAGGTGACTTGCCCAAGTTTACATAGCTAAGTAATTATTAAATGTCTGATGTTAGATTTGAATTCAAGTCCTCCTGACTCCAGAGCCAGTATTCTATCCGCTGCATAACCTAGATGACCCTCTCAATAGTTTTTGTGAGGGTCAAGGTAACATGTAAAATACTTTGTAAACATTTTTGTTGTTTGTTGTTCATGCCTTTCAATCTTGTTTGACTCTTGGTAACCCTTGGGGGTTTTTCTGGACAAAGATACTAGAGTTGTTTGCCATTTCCTTCTCCAGTTTATTTTACAAATGAGGAACCTGAAGCAAACACTTATGGGACCTGCCCAGGGTCCCACAGCTTGTAAGTGTCTGAAATTAGATTTGAACTCTGGAATATGTCTTCCTTGACTCCAGTTACATTCCTTGTCAACCTTTAAGTGATTCATAAACATAATGTTTATTAAATGCTATGTTGTTGTTGCTATTATATTGTGGTATAGTGGAAAGAATACTGGATTTGAAGTCAGGGTTTGGTTTCTCATATTTAAGCTCTTCCATTTACTTCCAATGTAATGTAGGGCAAGTCACATCCTCCAACTACATCTCAATTCTCTTATTTGTAAAGGTGCTAGTTTTATTAGATGACCTCTAGGGTCCTTGCAAACTCTATGATCCTTTGATCCAGATTGTATCCAGCAAAACCCTTTCCTCCCTCATTCTATCCTTTCCCTATGCTCCCCATTCTTCTGACCTAGAGCTGGTGTGGGGAGCCTTTATTCTGCCAAGGTCCATTTGAATAGTTATAACATCATTTGCCTGCTGTGTTTGGTCAAACATTTAATTAATCCCCCCCAAAAAAATGTTTCTGGATTTATTGAATTTCCACCAGATTCCTGTCCCTGACTAAAGCAAATTTTCTTCCTTCCTTTTTTCCTTCCTACTGTTCTTACTATACCATTTGGTTAAATGCCTTTGCTAAGAGCTAATTTAGTCTGCTGTTTGATTGTTAATATGTAACACATTTCTAGGACTCATGACCTTTAGTGTCAGAAGGTTCTGTAAGGTACTTTATAGAATCCTAGGTAGCAGCCATTCCTCTGGGACCCAATCTTTTTTTTTTTAATTAAATTAAATATCAATTTGTTATTTCTTCTTTTTAAAATATAAGTATTTTATTTTTTTCTCAAATGCATACAATGTTATTTTTTAACCAATCATTTTTTTTTGCCCTTCCTTCTTTTTCATTTATTTAAGGCAATGGGGTTAAGTGACATGCCCAAAGTCACACAGCTATGGAATTATTAAGTGTCTGAGGGCAGAATTGAAATCAGGTCCTCCTGACTCCAGGACCAGTTTTCTATCCACTGCTCCACCTAGCCTCCCCTAATCATTTTTGGGCAAAGTTTTGAAAGGTTTTCTCCCCCCTTTCCCTTCCCTTCCCCGCCCCCGCCATAGAAAGCAATCCGATATAGTCTCTACATTTGTAACCATGCTAAACAGAGAATGAAACCAAACATGTTGTGAGAAAAGAATCAGATTCAGAAAGAAAACATTAGAGATAAAATTACATAATACATAAAACAATTTTTAAAAATTGAAGTTCATAAACTTTAGTCTTCATTTAAACTCCACAGTTCCCTCTCAACCCCAGAGGCTTGGCTACCATCTTTCCCTCAGGTTCTATGTGTGCTGAAGGGCAGTTAGGTGGCACAGTGGATAGAACCCTGAAGTCGAGAGGACCCAAGTTCAAATGTGACTTCAAACACTTAACACTAGCTCTGTAATCTTGGGCAAGTCATTTAACCCTGATTTTTCTCACATCTAGGGTCATCTCCAATTGTCCTGATTCATATCTGGTCACTGCACCTGGAAGGCTCTGGAAGAGAACTGAGGCTGGTGACTTGGCACAGCACCCCCTCACTCAAATCCAATTCATGCACTTGTCATGGCATCCACCTCCATGTTATCAACCTTCTCTTCTTGGAGAATGAATGACAAAAACAACAATGTGTTCTTTTCAAAAAGACAGGGGTCGGGTGACTGCGCCGGAGCTGAGCTGGCCCGGCCCGCAGTGGCCGCAGCAGCATTCCGCAGTCCCCGCCCGCTGCCATGCCCTTCTCCAACAGCCACAACATCACAACATGCTCAAGTCGCGCTTCCCGGCCGAGGAGGAATACCCCGACCTGTCCTCGCACAACAACTACATGGCCAAGGTGCTGATGCTCGAGCTCTACAAAAAGCTCCGGGACAAGGCCACGTCCAGCGGCTTCACTCTGGATGATGTCATCCAGACCGGCATGGACAACCCAGGACACCCATTCATCATGACTGTGGGCTCTGTAACTGGAGATGAAGAGTCCTATGAAGTGTTCAAGGAACTGTTTGATCCTATCATTGAGGACCGACATGGAGGCTACAAGCCTTCCGATGAGCATAAGACTGATCTTAACCCTGACAATCTGCAGGGTGGTGATGACCTGGATCCCAACTATGTGCTGAGCTCTCGTGTTTGAACTGGCCGGAGCATCCGAGGATTCTGCCTGCCCCCACATTGTAGCCGGGGCCAGCGCCAGGCCATAGAGAAGCTCTCTGTGGAAGCCCTGGCTAGCCTGGAAGGTGACCTGAATGGGAAGTACTATGCTTTGAAGAATATGACTGAGCAGGAACAGCAGCAGCTGATTGATGACCACTTCCTTTTCGACAAGCCTGTCTCCCCACTCCTTTTGGCCTCTGGCATGGCCTGAGACTGGCCTGATGGCAGGGGCATTTGGCACAATGACAACAAGACCTTTTTGGTTTGGATCAATGAGGAAGATCACCTGAGGGTCATCTCTATGCAGAAGGGGGGGGGAACATGAAGGAGGTGTTCACATGCTTCTGCAATGGACTCACCCAGATTGAAACCCTTTTTAAGACCAAGAACTACGAGTTCATGTGGAATCCTCATCTGGGTTATATCCTGACATGCCCCTCCAACCTGGGTACAGGCCTACGAGCAGGTGTGCATATCAAACTTCCTCACCTGAGCAAGCATGAGAAGTTTGGTGAGGTGTTGAAGAAGCTGAGGCTGCAGAAGAGGGGGACAGGGGGTGTGGACACAGCAGCTGTGGGTGGTGTCTTTGATGTCTCCAATGCTGACCGACTGGGCTTCTCTGAGGTAGAGCTGGTACAGATGGTGGTGGATGTTGTGAAGTTGCTCATTGAGATGGAGAAGCATTTGGAGCAGGAGCAGTCCATTGATGACCTTATGCCAGCCCAGAAATGAGCAGTTGTGCCCTTCCCCCTCAATTCTGAACTTCCTAATTTATTGGATGAATGAATAACCATCCTTTCCCCCCGTGGCACCCTGGGGGGCTCTGGATGCAGCCCACCTAATCATGCTGTAGAGAAGTCTTCCTTCCATCCTTTGGTGTTAGAGTTTTATTTTTGATGGCTGAGATGTTGCTGAATGCAGAAATAATAAACTATTGTTTTGGCCTAAACAAAATAAAAAGACAGGGGTCTTGGTTTAAAAAGGCCATTCTCTGACTCATTTTCTTCCTGATCCAGGTTTAATCACTGAATGGGTGTTGCCTCAGTCAAAACTGAGAGTAGTTAAAGATCCTAGCTTAAAAACTTTGCACAGATCTCTTTCATAAATCCAATTCCTTTGCATACTATCCTGATGGATAGTATTTTCCATCAAAAGTTCTTTGAAATTGTTTTTGATTATGTACTGCTGAAATGAACAAGTTCAACATGGTTGATCATCACTTCATGTTGTTATTGTTAATGTGTATAATGTTCTGGTTCTGCTCATTTCACTCAGCATCAGTTCATGCCAAATCTTTCCAGGCTTTTCTGAAATCCCATGCCTCATGAATTCTTATAGAACAATAGTGTTCCATAACATATGTATACCACAATTTGTTCAGCCATTCCCCAATTGTTGGTCATCCTCTCAATTTCCAAAAAGAGCTTTTTCATAATCTCTTTAGGATACAGACCCAGTAGTAGTATTGCTGTGTCGGAGGGCATGCATAGTTTTATTGCTCTTTGGGCATAATTCCAAATTGCTCTCAGAAAGCTTGGATCAGTTCACAACTCCACCAATAATGAATTAGTATCCCAGATTTCCCAAATCCCCTCCAACACTGATCATTATCCTTTTTAGTTATAGAGGCCAATTTGAGAGGTGTGAGATATGGGACCCAATCTTTGAATTTAGTTTACAAGGGCAGCACCAGAGAGAGCTCAATACTAGGATGACTGGGGAATGAGACTGTACATAAGATTTAGATTTTTAAATTCCCCTTGAAGGTCATTTACTACATTCTCTCACATTATAGATGAAATAAAGGCCCTAAGATATTATTACTTGAATTTCCTATCCAACAAAGACTAGCCTTCTACACCACTTTTTATTGTTATTGAGTCATATTCATGTTTGATTCTTCATGATCCCATTTGGAGTTTTCTTTGCAAAGATACTGAAGAGGTTTACCATTTTCTTCTCCAGTTCATTTTTCAGATGAGAAAATTGAGGCAAATTGAGGTGAAGTGACTTATCCAAGGTCACACAGTTAGTAAGCATCTAAGGTCAGATTTAAACTCAGGTCCTACTAATTCCAGACCAGGTGCTCTATCCACTGTGATTCCTCAAAGTCCTTCACTACTTAGAGATGATCAATTTCCAAAGAATTTGAATAAAAGAAGTTTGTTAACCAAAATTTTGGGGAACATAATTTAATCTTTACCTGATTTCAGAAGGCACTAGGGATCTTGGAATTTTTCCTTGAACATGAAGCATTGCTATCCAAACTATAGAGAAAAATATGTTCTATAAGCATTCTGATTGTTTGGAGTCTAAATAAATTCGATTTTAGAATGTTATGAATTTGTTTTGATTGACTTAACTAAATACAATAATGCAGCTAGCTTTTACATGCCACTTTCAGATTTGTAAAGCACTTCACATTTGACAGTTAAGTGTTTAAGACAGGATTCAAACTTAGTTCTTCCAGAATCTAGATCCAACACAATTCATTATGCTATCTAGCTGCCCAGGCTAGTCAGTTTTTATTTTGCTGTTTTCAGGCTGGTATAAATGAAGCTTATTCTTTTCTTCTACTATCTACATCATAATACTTTCCTTAAATGATATCCATGTGTAGGATGGTTATTTCCTGTGAAAAGGAGTAAGAAAAATAATGGGGAAAAGGTGGGGATAAAGAGGGGTTTTCTAGAGTCAGGACTGTTAAATTTTTGGTGTGAGCAATTACATCTCAGAAATCAGCAAATGCTACAAAACAGGAATTGGTTTAATGCTTTGTTGATTGTCTAGACTTAAGAAAGTGATGGAGAAGATGTTAATAGTGCAGATGAAACTTAAAAGTGTGTTATAAGTTCATTACCCCTCCCTTAAGAGAGCTGGTTGATAAACATTTATTAGCATACTCCTGGATAAGGATCAGACATGTCTGGGAACCTACCTACAGATACAGTGGAAAGAATCCACCAGGGAAGAGATGAGAAAGCAGGTATGAGTTCTGAGGATGGAAGAAGGAAAATGATGAAAAACTTGATATTAAAAAAAAAAATTAAGTCATATAACTTGAGCAAGTTAGTAGATTCTAAATTCAATTTTACAAAGAGATGTGCCCCACTTTTTTGGGAATTGTGTAGGCATCTTGGCAGTGGCTTCTGAGTATTATGGGCCTAGTTGCATATATCAAGATGCAAATTTTGTCACTTTATAATTGGGATACTTAGGCTCTGAGGCTTTCCCAGGGTCATATGGTAAGCCTCAGAGGCAGGATTTGAACCCAAGTCTTCCTCTAAGTCCAACACTTCATATCAATTGTACCAACAAAATATGCTAGAGAAAAATTAAGTCATGAGGCCAGGAGGAAGAATTGGTATATTCTTTGCTACCCATTTCTACTTTTACACCCTCCTCTGAAGTCATCTTACAGAAGCTACTTCTCCTTTAAAGTTCATTGTCTCCTGTTCTGATCTTTTAGCTGTCATTTATGCCCCTTTAGGTCACCTTCTCTCTTCTCCACAGTTTATAGCTTTTTGTTTAACCTACCAGAAAGCTATTTTGAATTGGAAAGCCTGAGAGTCTTCCCTCTCAAACTGATTTTTTTTTGGGACAGGCGTCTTGGTTAAAAAAAGGCCATTCTCTGCCTCATTTTCTTCCTGATCCAGGTTTAGTCACTGAATGTGTGTTGCCTCAGTCAAAACTGAGAGTAGTTAAAGATCCTAGCTTAAAAAGCCAAGATCTCCCACTGCATCCAGGGTCATTTCCATTCATTCTCATCTGTATCTGACCATTGGACTCAAATGCTTCTGGAGGAGAAAGTGAGACTGGTGACTTTACACAGATCTCTCTCACAAATCCAATTCCCTTGCATGTCATAGTATCACTTTCCTGATGTCATGGTCCTCTTTGAGAAAGAAGGATAATACAACATGAGCAACTCTACCAGTTGCTCAACCCCCCTCAGCTCCCATTATCTTTTTCTCAGGCTATCTCATTTTGCATAGTTATTTCATACTTATTGCCTCCTCCATTCATCCTTCAACCTGGAAAATCCAGATGTTAGAATTCCTAGTGACCAGTTATCATTTTTGTGTCTGGTTGGTAACACAATTATGACTCTTCCTTCTAACTATCACTCTGGTAGGCTGGGATTTGAGCTCCTATTTTTTATGAGGAGAAGAAATACCTTTCTCAGATAACAGATTCGCTATTCTTTCTATAATAAAGGCCATTGTCCTTTGTTCTTGAAGAGGACCAAAATGACATCACTATGGCAGAATCAAGGTAGAGTGTGTTCAGTTAAGGTGGATCAGCCCAATACAAACTCCAAAGTCTCTACCACAGATTGGTCACAAATAGTCCATATGAACACTGGAAATAGGTATAGCTCTAAAGTTTAGCATCTCAAGTTTCTTTTGAGTTAAAGATCATAGAACATATCACCTTCTTTGACATAGGCACACCATGCCTATGCCAACAACTCCTTTGTCTCACAAGTGATTCCAAAAGTCTTCAGAAGGATTTTGAGAGTGCCGTTCTCCATGTGTCACCTCTCCATGTGTGAGTTCTATGTAAAAATAGTCTTTTAGTCTTGCCCTAAGTGTTACCTCCTTTGCAATAGAATTTGAATGCTTTTGCAGCTCAGTTTTAGAAAAGATCTTAGTGTCAGTACCTTATTTTGTCCTGTCATTTTCAGAATTTTCCTAAGACAATTCAAATGGAATTGATTCAGTTTCCTAATGCTGGTAGACTATCCAGATTTACAGACATACAACAATAAGGTTAGCACAATGGCTTGGTAGACTTTCAGGTGGCAAATAACCATACTTTCCTTTAGAGTCTCCCAAGCACTGAGTTAGCCTCATCATCTATGTATTCATTCCTGGAAAATATACTGCCAACATAAGTGAACTTATCCATAGCATTCACAATTTCTCCATTTTCTGAAACCAGTTCCACATATTGATGGTGCAGAGCTGGCTGGTGGAGAACCTGTGTTTTCTTAATGTTAATTGTTGGATCAAAATTAGCACAAGCAGCAGAGAATTGTTCCATATTTTGCTGCATCTCAGCTCCAGAGGCTATACTGAATGCACAATCATCTGCAAACAAAAAGTCACACACCAGTTCTTCTTCCACTTTAATCTTGGTTTGTAACCTTTTCAAGTTAAGTAATTTATTGTCTGTGCAGTAGATGACCTTAATGCTGTTCTTGGTTTTTTTATTTTTGTTTTTATTTATTTAAGGCAATGTTGTTTGAGTGACTTGCCCAAGGTCACACAGCTACGCAATTATTAAGTGTCTGAGATTGGAGTTGAACTCAGGCCCTCCTGATTCCAGGGCTGGTTCTCTATGTACTGCGCCACTTAGCTGCCCCCATGCTGTTCTTGTTGAAAGTATTCAACAGGTGACAGCTAGGTGGTGTAGTGGATAAAGCACTGGCGCTGGAGTCAGGAGTACCTGGGTTCAAATCCAGTCTCAGACACTTAATAATTACCTAGCTGTGTGGCCTTGGGCGAGCCACTTAACCCTGTTTGCCTTGCAAAAACCTAAAAAGAAAAAAAGAAAAAAAAAGAAAGAAAGTATTCAACAATATTGCTGAAAATGTCATGCTAAAAAGCATACACAGAGCCTGCTTTACTTCATTGGTGACTGACAAAGCATGAGAGCATCATTCATTGCATGCCATCATGAAAATGACTTACAATACTGATAAACTTTTCAGGGCAACCAAATTTTGTCATGTGCATGAATACAAAAGGTGCACATGTTATCTGTCCAGGAAAATGAGACTTTTTGACCATGGTAGGCTATGAAATATATATATATCCAGGTCTAGCTGGATATATTGCACCTAACTATCCATACACTCTTGATTTAGTTTTATTTATGGCCAAAGGCAGGATTTGGGGGTAAGGGGTATGTCTATGGTCACAAAGTTCTACTCAGTGCCTCACAGAAGTGACCGTAGGCTATGCTGGCAGAGAATAACCTCTGCCAGATAATATTCTGCAAGAAAGGCTTCCAGTATGGTTCTGGAGAAAGTATTTCCTGCAGATCAGCCACTCAAGTATAGACAGGCTCATCACTAGTAGAATACGATCGTGAATTCTTTGACCTCAGGAACTCAGGGAACAAATGGAGGGCAACTGGAATTTTCTAAATGACTAAGATGTAATAGGAAAGCCTTAGTGAGGCTAGGCTAACTGATAGATATTCATAAAGACAGGAATTCAGCTTGGGTTAGTGGAGAGCCTTTACTCTTTAGGTAAGCCCAGCAGATAGAGTGCTGGATCTGCAGATAGGAAGATCTGAATCCAAATTCAGTCTTAGACACTTGCTAGCTGTTACTGAGCAAGTCACTTAACCTCTGTTTGCCTCAGTTTCCTCATCTATAAAATGGAGATAATAGTAGCACCTACCTCTCAGGATTGTTGTGAGAATCAAATGAAATAACAATAAAGCCTTTAGTATAATGTCTTTCATTTGATAACTATGCTAAGTATCATATTATTATCAACAGCACTATCACCACCACCATTATCGTCATCATCAATATCAATATTAACATCATTATCATTGTTAAGAGGCAACTATGGGGCGGCTAGATGGCGTAGTGGATAAAGCACCCGCCTTGGAGTCAGGAGTACCTGGGTTCAAATCCGGCCTCAGACACTTAGTAATTACCTAGTTGTGTGGCCTTGGGCAAGCCACTTAACCCCACTTGCCTTGCAAAAACCTAAAAAAAAAAAGAATTAAAAAAAATAAAAAAATTAAAAAAAGAGGCAACTAGATGGAGCAGTGGATAGCATGCAAGGCCTGGAATCAGGAACAAATGAGTTCACATCTGGCCTCAGACACTTTCTATCTATGTCACTGGAGACAATGGAACCTAACTTCCAAATTATGTTGGTTTTGAGGATAGAATGAGACCATATAAAGAACTTTGTAAACCTTAAAGTGCTATGGAAATGCTAGCTATTATTACGGTAATCACATTGGCAGAGGCTTATGAGTTGTGATTTTGAGGGGATATGGATTCACTCAATACCTTGAGCCTGGTATAGCCCTTCCCAAGTATGACAGAAAGTTGCCTCAGATACTCCACAAAATAAAATATAAAAAGTCTCTGAATCCACTATGGGAGTCCTATCTGCTTCTACAATGGCAGTAGCTGGGTGAGTTGGAGAGAGAGAGAGAAAGGGTGTTCTCATTTCAAGATCATCTATAAACTTTAATTTATCTGTTGGTATTCCAACAGATAATCCCCAATAAGGATTATTGTCCCTTGATTTAAGAAGGAATGAACATGCTACTGAAGAAATCAACTTGTTTCAATCTTGACATTCTTATTTGAAAATTAGATCTGAAGAAATAAAAAACTTAGATTAGTTTGTAGGTTTTCCTTGAAGAAATAAATAAAATAGTTGGTGGAATTGATTTCATAGTACACTCAAAAACAAAAAGAAACCTTTTTTTAAAGATTTTATTTGAATTTTGAGTTTCACAATTTTTCTCCCAATCTTAAGTCCCCCCCCCCCACCATGGAAAGCAATCTGTCAGTCTTTACTTTGTTTCCATGTTGTACATTGATCCAAATTGAGTGTGATGAGAGAGAAATCACATCCTTAAGGAAGAAACAAAAACTCTAAGAGATAACAAGATCAGACAATAAGATATCTGTTTTTTTTTCTAAATTAAAGGGAATAGTCCTTGAAATTTGTTCAAACTCCATGGCTCTTTATCTGGATGCAGATGGTATTCTCCATTGCAGACAGCCCCAAATTATCCCTGATTGTTGCACTGATGGAATGATTGAGTCCATCAAGGTTGATCATCACCCCCATGTTGCTGTTAGGGTGTACAGTGTTTTTCTAGTTCTGCTCATCAAACTCAGTATCAGTTCATGCAAATCCCTCCAGGCTTCCCTGAAATCCCATCCCTCCTGGTTTCTAATAGAACAATAGTGTTCCATGACATACATATACCATAGTTTGTTAAGCCATTCCCCAATTGAAGGACATTTACTTGATTTCCAATTCTTTGCCACCACAAACAGGGCTGCTATGAATATTTTTGTACCAGTGATAATTTTACCCTTTTTCATCATCTCTTCAGGGTATAGACCCAGTAGCTGTATTGCTGGATCAAAGGGTATGTTCATTTTTGTTGCCCTTTGGGCATAGTTCCAAATTTCTTTCCAGAAAGGTTGGATGAATTCACAGCTCCACCAACAGTGTAATAGTGTCCCAGATTTCCCACAACCCTTCCAACAATGATCATTATCCTTTCTGGTCATATTGGCCAGTCTGAGAGGTTATGAGGTGATACCTCAGAGAAGCTTTGATTTGCATTTCTCTAAGTAATGATTTAGAGCAATTTTTCATATGGCTATGGATTGCTTTGATCTCATCTGTAAATTGCCATTTGTCAATTGGGAAACGGCTTTTTTAAAAAAATATGACTCAGTTCTCTGTATATTTTAGAAATGAGTTCTTTGTCAGAATCATTAGTTGTAAAGATTGTTTCCCAATTTACTACATTTCTTTTGATCTTGGTTACAGTGGTCTTATCTGTGCAAAAGCTTTTTAATTTAATGTAATTGAAATCATCTAATTTGTTTTTGGTGATGTTCTCCATCTCTTCCTTAGTCATAAACTGCTCCCCTTTCCATAGATCTGACAGGTAAACTAATCCTTAATCTTCTAATTTGCTTATAGTATTGTTTTTTATGTCTAAATCCTGTAACCATTTGGATCTTATCTTAGTAAAGGGTGTTAGGTGTTGGTCTAATCTAAGTTTCTTCCATACTAACTTCCAATTTTCCCAGCAGTTTTATCAAAGAGAGAGTTTTTGTCCCAATAGCTGGACTCTAGCTTTATCAAACAGCAGGTTACTATAATTGTCTCCTTCTTTTGCACCTAGTCTATTCCACTGCTCCACCACTCTATTTCTTAGCCAATACCAAGCAGTTTTGATGACTGATGCTTTATAATATAATTTTAGATCAGGTAGGGCTAATCCACCTTAAAAAGAAACCTTTCCATGGGACAAATATTTGTATATCTCCTATTCCACTTGAGTATTTCAGTGATTTTGTGGAACAGAGGAAGACTGATGGATGCTGAAGTCAAGTCAACTATCTTGATCTCAATACATCCACTGTTCTACTCAGTATCTTTAAAAAGAAGTTTTATTCTTCTTCCTTCTTCCTTTCTTCTCTTCTCTTTTTCTCTTTTTTTGTTCCATCCTCTCCTCTCACCCTCTTTTTGAAAACATATTAAAAATTTTTAACATTACTTTTTAAAATGAGTTCTAAAAAAATAAAATAAAATAAAATAAAATAAAATAAAATAAAATTATGAGTTCTAATTTCCCTCCCTCCCTCCTCTCTCCTCTCCCTGAGAAAGTCAAATATCTGATATAGGTGATAAAAGTACAATCATTTAAAACATATTTCTATGTTAGTCATTTTTTGGAAGCAATGAAGAGCAGGATGATTGTCATTTCCCCATTACGACCATATACAACCAACAACTTGTGGGCAATTCCTCAACTGATGAGCATCCCCTTCATTTCCAATTCTTTGCCACCAGAAAATGAGCCGCTTTTCTGGAGATGGTTTTCCATCTGATTCAGGCCCTATAGTCACTTTTGGGTCTGGGACTTCTGGCTATCTTCTTTGAGAGAGAAGATGGAGGAGCCAAGCTCACTTCAGGTTTTTGAAGACTTTGGGAAAAGTGAGGAGGTGATAGTCTTCCAACATGTCTCTATAGCCAGCTTGTTATTCTAGAGACTTTAAGGAGTTTCCCATTAGGTTAGATCTAGAATTCTCTCAATTGATCTGAGTCACCTTAACCCCATTGGGGAAAGTTCCTTCATTCAGTATAGTGTGATATATAATCATCTCTGTATACTTTCTCTGAATTCTGTTTGGCTAACAAATTGGATAAATGGATTTCTTTGCTATTTGGTAGGTGTGCATTGTGAAACTGGTGATAAAGGGAGAAAATCTTGAATATAAAGCTTGGGGTCCTCCTCCCCAAAACTGAACAGCAATCAGAAGTTGACTTGAACCTGATTCTAATAATATTTAATGGAACATATAGATAAATTCCAGAGGAGAGGCCTATAGCCCCAGTTTTTGTTTCCCCTTCTGGCAGGAAGAATATCTCTTGTGGAGAATGGTGGATGAGGAGAAGAATCTAGGGATGTCTATTCCGACTCTATTCAAGTCACACAAAGATACCTAATGCTACAGGTGGAGGACAGTCTTTGCAACACATGGGCCTTTGCTATACATTCACATGTCATATTTGGTCAGTCAACCCCCATTCGGGGGGGGGACTCTGTTTCAAATTTTTTGCTAACCACAAATAGAACCACATCAGGGACTAGAATGCTTATTAAGTACCCAATTATTCCTGATATCATGAAAAGAGGATTATATGATTCTGACCTTAATGAATTTATTCCTTGTGACACACACACACACACACACAAAATCACTTATGCAGATAACAGGCATGTACAGAAAAAAAAAACAGCATTTTGCACTGGATTAAATGACCATTAAAGTACCTTCCAAGTCTGTAATTAGAAAATTCTACAATGCTTCAAGGATCCTGGGTTTTGATAGTGTGAATGACCTCCCACTGATATAGAGTATAACTCCCTTGCATTTTAGTAGATGATTTTGGAGAACTTCTGTGACCTAAATTTAATTTTTATTTGTTAAGGAAAGAAGTAAGGTAGGCTTAAGTGCTGGAACTTAAAAATTGAGAAAGTTAAAAAAATGAGATGGAAAGACTGGTTTGAGTTCTACAGTTTTTTTTGGAAACTAAGTCTGAGATGTCAAGATGCCATTTTAGGCACTGCCAGAGTTGGAAACATGTCTTCCTGTTTCTGGATCATTTTATTCCTATTGTCTGACTCTAGAGAGAACACAGGAAAGTCTGTTGTGCCAGAAGTTTGTTTAGTTGCTTGTTGGGCTAGGACAGAGATTACCTGGCATGTTCATCTGACAGGGTTCCATGGCAGCTCAGGTTCAGTCGCTGTGAATCCTTGCATTGGAAACTGACAATTGATAAGCTTTTCATTATGTCCTCAAGGTGCTGCTTCAGGGTCTCAGGGACTTGAGCCATGTTATCATCACCTCTCTGCCTAAACATCCATTATCCTATGGTCAACCAGGATGTAATTAGGTTGAGCCTCAGATGGCATATATATACAGTCCATCACCCATCCTATATTTGACAATTATGATTATATAATAAAAGCATGAATGAGCAATAAGGCATTTTCTTGCTATATAATTACAGGGTAGGTAAAGGTGGCAGAGTAGGGAAGGATAATATTTTGAAACAAAGTAGGTAAATCCAATCTATATTTTCTACTGTATATCTTTTGATGCTGCTTAGTTAATGTATTGCAGTTAATAATAATAATAATAATAATAGCTGCCATTTATATGGTACTTTAAAGTTTTCAAAGTGTCTCATTGATCCTTACAACAACTCGGGAATTATCGCTGTTATTTCCAACTGAAACAGACAGAATTTAAGTGACTTACCCAAGGTCACATAGCTCACAACAAATTGTCCAGAAATATGTGGGGAAATGGGGAACATCTTCAGCTAATGGTTGGGATGGAGAGATTAGAGAAGGTTATCAAAGAAGAAAGGCACTGAGTTAAATTTTCAAGGAAGGGAAGGTTTCTGAAAAATAGTGATCCCCTGTCTGATTGCATGTATAGTAGGGCCTCATTTTAATAGTTTTCAAAAGGTTTGTTTCCCTGGGGCTCTAGATGATGTTTGGTCCATATTCCTAAAACTTCTACAAATTTCCAAGCTTACAAGTCTCCAATGATGTATTTAATTTTCATAATCAAATAGAAGGAACAATTACTCAGTCAATCAGCTTTTTCTGAAATGTCAAAGTAAGAATACAACATTTCCCCTAGAGCAAGTCTCTCACTAAAACACACAGGGTCATTGAGAAGAAAGGTCATTTGTAGAGTTCACAAGTGTAGCAGACCATATCTACCTAAGGCAATTTATAGTCCTGCCATTGAAGGATCACAAGATCCTAAAAAGGAAACTGGAAGGATTTTAGAGATTCCTGAGTAAAAGCACCTAATTTTACAGATAAGCAAACTGAGGCATATAGAGATGAGATGATTTGCCATACATTTGGTAGATGTCTGTGGCAGGATTTGAATGCAGGTTTTTTCTGACTCCGTGTCCAATAACTGTTCTACTATGCCAGCATTGCTCCTTGTGGGGCAGAGTGCAGCATTTCTGGGGGATAATTCATTCCACTGGATTCCCTAGGTCTGCTCCTGGGCTATTGAGTCCATGTCCTCATTGCTTGTCCATTGCCTCCACTGGCTCCAGCTTTGGATTCAGCTAATAATAATGGTTAAATGTACAAGCTATACATTACCAGTAGGAACCTCTACCTACACCATAGGACAATGGACCATCCACTCACCCACTCCTGGACTACTCCACCTAGATGAATAGGCATGAATGTGCTCCTGGCCCTTTCAAATTCTTTTCTCTTGTCCCACCACATTTCATATGCAAATGAAGAACTCAAAGTTTCAAGAACTTTAAAATAGTTTAAAAGTTTAAAATAGACCTCTGAGAAGGGACCATTCTAAACATCTAATGCTCCTGGCTAGGTACCAATCAACAACCTAAGAGCTCCAGGGTAGTTTCAGTCTGTATCTTTACACTTGGATTAAAAAGATGATGTCTCAAGTTCAGAGACAGACTAATGGTCTCTTTAGGTAGTAACAAAGAGGACCTGAAGGATGGAAATGCAGTGTTTTGTTCATGAGTCACATATTTTGAATAAATTAATGAAACTAAAAAGAAAACACCGAAAGTGACCACTAGCTATATCTGAGAATAAGAAAGTTTTTGAGATAAGCCCAAATTGAAGCAAGGTCTTGGAAGTCTGAGAATATAAGAAAGAAAAGATATGATTTAGCTTAGACTTTGTGTGAGACAAATGACACTTAAATAAATTTCGGAGATCTCTCAAGATATGAAGAGAAGGCTTTATTCGTTTCTCAAGAAACAGGCCACAATCAATTAGAGAGATTGAGGCAAAAGAAAAAGGCTGGAGAAACACATTTATCCTAACTAGATTCCCCGCCCCCCCCCAACTGACCCACCCTTGTTAATGGAGAAATGTGGTCTTACAATCTAAACATGAAAACTACCCTAGGGAAAGGGGCATAGAATTCAAAGAAAGCAAACTAATCTAGGGAAAAGAGCATAAAATTCAAACTGAAACCAGATTATCTCTTTAGTCCCAGGAATTGAATGATTCTCCAGACATCAACAGATAAAGTGAGGTCAGTTGGCTCTTCAGCAATATCCCAGAAGTTTGCTTTGTCAAGGGAGGAGGGGCACATAGTTAACCAAATTCAATCTATAATATTTTACTGAAGAAATCTCAAAACTTTATCCCACACAACTTGAAAGTCTGAACTTGAAGTCACAGCCCTGGGTTTGAATCCCAGCTCTGCTGCTTTTACTATTTGGGTAATATTTATCAAATCATATAAGCCTTAGGGTTTTCAGCTTCCTCCTCTATAAAAGGATGGCCCATACATGACCTATAGTTCTTCCTGGCTCGAAATCTATGATCCTTTGATCCTTCTAGAACATCTTCCCTAAGCTATCATCTTCCTAGTTTAATTGAAAAGTCTCAGTCTTACCTTTTCCTAACAATCTGAAAGACCAGGGAAACCTTTGGGGAGAGCATATTTGTGAATTCCTTTTCTTAGAAAAAATTATTATTGACACATTTGTTTAACATTACTCATATTTCTCCTAAAATTTTTCCCTTTTTACTTCTGGAGAAAGAGTTATTTTTTAAATTTTATTTTTTAGAGGAATAAGAGAAGGAATCTTATAAAATATATTTGAAAAAGTCTGACATTATAAATATTTCTATATTGATATAATTATATATATAAAATCTCTGTAGAGTAGTAAAATAGGTTTCTTCTCCTATCTTTCTTTGGGAACAAACTTTTTTGTATAATTCCATAGCATTCAATTTTGATTTGCTGGTGGTGATTGGTCTTTGCATTTGCTTTATTGTAATCTCTATGTATATTGTTTCTGTGACTGTCTACTTCATTTTTTATCAGTTCTGTCAAAAGTAAATAAGCTTTAAACATATTTCTTGCCAAAGTCTGATTTTCTCCCTCAATTCTGAGTGTAAAAAATGTCAAAATCCTTCATCCTTGGAAAGCAGGAAACTTGCCTGAATAATCTTTCTGATAGTGGCTTTAAATACCCTATTGTGACAAGATGGCATAGACATCCTGGAGAGAAGAATCTCATGCTTATTAAAAATCTGTGCAGTCTAAGGCTCAGATATCCTGAATTAAGATAAAACATTCCTTTGACTACATGACATTCCTTGCCCCTGTAGGGGACCTTAGACAAATGTGACATAAGATAGGCATCCTAAATCAGGGAAGGGAACTATAATATCTGCTGTAATTTCACTGGCTGCTACTAATCCATCCTTTGGTCCTTTGTCTAATTCCTATAAATATAGGTGTCCTAAAATCTCACTCTGGGGACCCAATTCCAAAGCCTCTCCCTAGGCATATTCAGTTTGGGTCACAGAGCTTATGAAAACTATTAAACATATATGGTGATCAAATCTCTATTCCTCTTCCTTAAGATCTAACTCTGAGACCTGATACTGTTTGTTTCTTAAAAGAGCAAACTCTGAAGGTTAACATATGTAGTTTTATTCTTTACCTAAGTCAAAACTCAAGATATCTAGTTTCAAAATTTCTACTAACATGAAAAGTGCTGTTACAAACTTTTTTGTACATGCGGGGCCTTTCTTTTTTGTCAGTGATAAAAAAATCCCATACAGAGGAATGGAAGGATATTTATGATTTTTAAAACATCTTTCATAGTTTTCTCTATGCAAATCTCAGTATGGAGACTTTCTCCACTGATTCACTTTCTTTTTTTTTTTTTGTTTAGTTTTTGCTAGGCAGTGGGGTTAAGTGGCTTGCCCAAGGCCACACAGCTAGGTAATTATTAAGTGTCTGAGACTGGATTTGAACCCAGGTACTCCTGACTCCAGGGCCGGTGCTTTATCCACTGAGCCACCTAGCTGCCCCCACTGATTCATTTTCTACTCAAATTTGCAACAGTATTAGAAAATCCTCTATGACATGAGAGATTAAGTGTCTTTTCCATGATCTTTCAGACAGAATTTACAAAGGTAAAGACTCAACCCAGATCCTCTAGACTTTAAGGTCAGTCCTCTTTCTGCTATGTTATGGTACATTTTGTCTTCCTTCATTAAACTCAAATTACTTTGCATTTGTCCTAAACCCCTAAATCTCTTCTGTCTTTCCTTTTTCCCTTTTAGATGAACATCCCTCACAAAAGAGGGTCATGACTTCAGGTCAATAAAGGAAATAGAACCCCCTTTTCAAAGTCTGTACCCAGAGCACCTGGGTTCAAATCCAGTCTCAGACACTTAATAATTACCTAGCTGTGTGGCCTTGGGCAAGCCACTTAACCCCATTTCCCTTACCAAAAAAAAACCCCAACAAAGTCTGTACCTACATTTTTTTCTCACCTGGGGGCAGTTACCGTGATCATTTTGTCTTTTTAAAAACCCTCAATTATTTTCTTGGCTCACTTTCGTAGAGTTGCTTAGACTGGTGACACATAAATATGTGATTGTTGTCTTGGGACCTGTTTGTGCTTCTTGTTTCAGTTCCCTGATTAGAGCTATTGGACGTATGGGGTGAGCAAGAGAAAGAGTTTATGTCATTTTCTCCTCCTGAAACTCATACCCTAGATTTTATAAGGTTTTTCTGTGGATTCTAAGAACAAAGGTTTGCACCTGCTTAGACTAGATCTGAAAAACCTAGACAAGAGCAATGTCTTTCAGAAGTGAAGTTTAAAGCTAAGCTGAGTTCATCCATTCCCTCACTATGTAGTGGGACTGTATCAAATAACCCAGAAACCAGGGATAAATACCCTGCCCAGTCTAGTTGTATGCCCTGGATGCTTGGAATTTTCTGTTTTTAAGAGGTTTGCATTTCTTCTTGGCTCTCCCAGTTTGATAGAAATTAATTCCTACTCTCTATCTCAGATCTGTCTGTCTTTTTTTTTTTGTCTCTCCCTAACTCTCAAGGGCTGATTACCAGGGACTTTCCCCTACTAACTCCACATATTTTTCAAGCCAATAGCATAATTTCTGATACCCTCCTTCCCCATATAACAAATGTCTACTGTACACATTTATATGCAATGTTTAAATCCTGGAGAAAAAAAAAACATAGCATAGACATAACTCATGGTCTCAAATTTGAAACTTGAGGAGGTGGTGGTGGTGGTGGTAATATTATTATTATTCCCTACTTTAGAATAGCATGAAAAGGCTTGCAGGAACTGATACTGAGTGAAGTGAGCAGAAGCAAAAAAACATTATGTGATTGCCAACATAGAGTGATGCCAACTCTGATGGACTTGATCATTTCAGCGGTACAATAATCAAAGACAATACTAAAAGATTTGTGATGGAGAATACCATTCATATCTAGAGAAGAAACTGTGGAGTTTAAATGCAGACCAAATTTAAAAAAAAAGTTGTCTTATGAATTGTTATTTTTTTCTCTTTATTTTTTTCTTCCATTTGGATGTGATTTTTTTTTACAACATGATTAAGATGAATCTATGTTTAGCATGTTTATAGATGTAGAGCCTATATTATATTGCTTTCTGTCAGGGGGAGGAGGGAAGGGAGGAGAAAAAAGTAAAAAAATGATTGTTGAAAACTACCATTACACATAGTTGGAAAAACAAACAAACAAAGAAATAAAATATTATCCCTATTTGACAATCTGACTTGTTTCTTTTCTCTCCTTTATTGATTTTTCTTTTAGATCCTAATCTTAAACAGTAGGTGCACCTCAGGATACTGTACTGTTCTGTCTCATCACCTTCCTGCTATCATGATCTTCAAGAATGAAGGACAGGAGGCGGCTAGGTGGTGAAGTGGATAGAACACCAGTGCCAGAGAGTCAGGAGTACCTGAGTTCAAATCCGGCCTCAGACACTTAATAATTACCTAGCTGTGTGGCCTTGGGCAAGCCACTTAACCCCATTTGCCTTGCAAAAACCTAAAAAAACAAAAAACAAAACAAGAATGAAAGACAAACAATAGCATTCCTTCTCTATTCTAATTCTCTTGATCTGATGTTCCCATGTGTAAGGGATTGTTGAGGATCACAGAGAGGTCATTGTGTGACTGGGAATGGCTTAATGGTCCTCTTGCCCTTGGCCTAATTTTTTGGGTTGGCTCTTATCTGTTCCTCCTGTTTGGCAACTCCTGGAACATTGTGTGAGAGCACTAAGCCTAAGAAAGTATACTTTCTGAGTTCACTGATCATTTACTGTCCATGAGCATGGAAGCATTGTTTGATTTGCTTTTTGGAGAATGTCATGCATGTTGGAGGAAACCAGGAACTAAAAAATGTATTTAAACTCTTGCTTGCTGCTAAATAAACAGAGAACTTGCTACTTTCAACTCCTGCCTCATTCAGTGTTCATTTGAGAACTTGACTTCAGTTGGACTGAGTCAAACAATAGGTTACAATAGTTGCAAGTAATAGAGATTAGCCAGCCAGCACACAACAAATGGCGCTCAAGCGTGGGGCTTGAAGGCTGGACCAAGCAGAACCCCACACCAAAGGACCGAGACTTTGGGCCATCATACAAGCTAGGGGACAAAGCTTCCAGGTGACAGCCTGGAGCAAAGACTTCAGAGAGGTAACAGGGTAACTGTTATCATGAGGCAGAAACTAGGAGTATATGAAAGGGATAGTTATGTCAGAATCATACATAAAATGATAAAAGGACAAGGGTGCTCAGTAACCCTTAAACAGATTAGAGAATTCCTAGAAGTAGCAGAAAAAGTATCCCCTTGGTTACATGAAGAGGGGAGTCTGGATCCAGACTGATGGAAAATTTGGGGGGAACAACTTTCAGAATATCAAGGAAACAAAACTGAAGAAGTTCATCTAACAGTTTTTACTGTGTAGAATCTTATAAAAATGGGCTTGAGCACTCCTTTATTTTAAAGGAAAATAAAGCATTTGCTGTAGAAATACAGACTACTCCCAAAAGGAAAGAATCTCTGGAGAGGGAGGAAAAAAGATAGAAGTCTGGGCAGCACCAAGGATGTATCAAATACTGAGTATTTATCCTAATCTAAGGAAGTTAGAACAAAGAAGTGTGGAAGAACAGAAAGTAAAAGGAGGGTGTATCCTCCTCCTACATGAACAGAGGAAAAAGAAACAAATAAGTATTATCAAGAAAGGCTTAGGTTCAGTCCTACAGCACAATGTAGTAGAGAAATTTCAGCCTTACAGAAGGCCATTGAAAAGGCCAGGAGACAGTGAAAAAATTTAGGGGACCCAGAAGCTGAGTTTCAGTCATTGAGGAACTGGATCCTGTTAATCCAGGAAACCTTAGGTGAAAACCTGAGCCAGTAAGCATAAAGGCAATCAGAGACTTGAAGAAGGCTGTGGGGGAATATGGAATGAAGTCACCTTTTGTCCAGTTACAACTGGATAATCTTACATACTCCAATATTAACACCCCATGATTGGAAGTATATTGGAGCGTTTGTCACCCATACAATCTGTCTTTTGGATGATGGAGTTTGTAGAACAGTGCAGAAAGATGGCTTTGAGACACACACAAGGTCTCAATGCCACCACATATTATGAACAATTAAGTGGCACAGATCAATTTCCCAACAATACAGATCAATTAAATTATGGATTTCAAACATATGAAAGAATTGCTACCTGTGTGAAGAATGCTTGGGGATGTATTCCAATACAAAATGAAAAGAAAGAAAGAACTATTTGCACTTATCAGACAAAGAAATGATGAGGCTTTTGTAGATTTCTTTGCCTGATTTCAGGAGGCAGTAGGAAGAACTTTAGGAGATGTAGCAGGAATAGATGTATTAATAAAACAATTAGCATGGGCTAATGTGAATGCTGATTGTCAGAAAGCAATGATTGGCTTAAGAAGAGATGCCACCATTGAAGAAATGATTCAAAGATGTGACAGAGTAGGGTCTCAGGTGTGTCATGCAGAATTGATGGCAGAGATATTTGCTAATATGCAAGTGAGGGATAAAGAGAAATGGATTTGCTTTGCTTGTAGAAAACCTGGACATTTAGAGAAAGATTGTCAGTGTCAAAATGGTCAGAGCACATTGTCCAAAAACTCCATGCCCAAAGTGTAAAAGGATAGGACACTGGGCATCAGAGCATAAACAGGGAAATTTAAACAGGGAAAGGGGTCCTATCCCAGGGGCCCCTCAAAAACAATCCTGGGGTGTGATAGTTCAGGAGCAGTAGGGGATGGCCTGGAAAAATCAGCATGCAGCGGGGGTGGAGCCAAGATGGAGACAAGAGAGGATCATCTCTTAGGTGCTCTCTCTTAAAACTTGTAAGCTAAGGACTCTAACTAAATTTTTGAGAGACAGAACCCACAGAGGGACCCAGTGAAGCAGTTCTCCAACTCAAGGTAACCTGGAAAAGAACAGAAAGGCTCCACTCCCTGGGGTTGGAGGGGTGGTGGCCCGCCAGAGTGAAGGAACTTCAGCCTTCCGGAGGTAGCCCCAGGGCACTGGGAGCTGGGCTCACAGCAGTGGGGGAGTTTCCTGAACTACACGCTGAGGAGCAGCAGGCACAACTTGGGGGAACAGCTGGGGGGACCTCTGCAAGAGAGAGCACATGAAACCCAGCCCTCAGGGCATACAGCCAGTAGAGTGGCCTCAGCAGCCCAGATCCAGGAAACAGAAGCAGGCTGAGGCAGTAAGCAGGAGCCCCTAGGGCATGAGCCCATTGAGCTCAGGAGGGGAGTGAAAAGAGAGAGACTGCAGAGCTGTTTTCTCTGCCCCTGGAACAGGACTCTGGGGCTCTGACCACATTCAGATCCTGATCGCAGTCTAGGTGTGCCCCCCCAGAACAGCAGGGCTCCCCCACCTCAGCCCCATGACAGAGTGGGGTGCTTATGGTCATTCACAGACCAGGAGGGAGGACAGAGCTTCACACACTGAGATCTTTGTGGGGGTGTCCCAAAAGCTCAGGAAGCACCCCAAAACCAGGCTCAGGCTGGAAAAATGAGTAAGCAGAGAAAAAAGAACACCATTGAGAAATACTTTGCCTGTGACCCCAAGAAGGATAAAAATACTCAGTCTGAAGATGAAGAGGTACAAGCTCCTGCATCTAACTCCAAGAAAAACAGAAATTGGGCTCAGGCCATGACAGAGCTCAAAAAAGACTTTGAAAATCAAGTGAGGGAGACAGAGGAAAAATTGGGAAAAGAAATGAGAAAGATGCAGGAAAAACATGAAAATGAAGCCAGCAGGTTAGTCAAGGAGATCCAAAAAAATGCTGAAGAAAATAACAAGTTAAAAATCAGCATAGGTCAGGGAAGCTAGGTGGCGCAGTGGATAAAGCACCGGCCCTGGAGTCAGGAGTACCTGGGTTCAAATCAGGTCTCAGACACTTAATAATTACCTAGCTGTGTGGCCTTGGGCAAGCCACTTAACCCCATTTGCCTTGCAAAAAAAAAACCTTAAAAAAAATTTTAAAAAATCAGCATAGGTCAAATGGATAAAACAGTTCAAAAAGTTATTGAGGAGAAGAATGCTTTAAAAAGCAGAACTGGCCAGATGGAAAAAGAGATAAGAAAACTTTCTGAGGAAAACAAATCCTTCAGACAAAGAATAGAACTCAGAGAGATTGCTGATTTTACAAGAAATCAGGACTCAATACTTCAAAAGCAAAAGAATGAAAAATTAGA
Organism: Macrotis lagotis; assembly: GCF_037893015.1. Taxonomy (NCBI): domain Eukaryota; kingdom Metazoa; phylum Chordata; class Mammalia; order Peramelemorphia; family Peramelidae; genus Macrotis; species Macrotis lagotis. Next base: position 191,873,730 of record NC_133659.1, read on the forward strand.
AGAAAATGTGAAACATCTCATTGAAAAGACAACTGATATGGAAAACAGATTTAGGAAAGATAATTTAAAAATTATTGGAATACCTGAAAGTCATGATCAGGAAAAGAGCCTTTACATCATTTTCAAAGAATTACTGCAGGAAAATTGCCCTGATATTCTAGAAGCAGAGGGCAAAATAGAAATAAAGAGAATCCAATGATCTCCCCAAGAAAGAGATCCCCCCAAAACAACCCCCAGGAATATTATAGTCAAGTTCCAGAACTCCCAAGTCAAAGAGAAAATATTACAAGCAACCAGAAGGACACAATTCAAATATTGTGGAGCTGCAGTCAGGATCACACAGGACTTAGCAGCAACTACATTAAAAGCTCGTAGGGCTTGGAATATAATATACCAGAAGGCAAAAGAGCTTAGAATGCAACTAAGGATCAACACTGATAATACTCATATGAACCTTCTCATTTAATAGAGCAGGTAGAATTAGCTTTTATAGATGAAGCACAGGAGAAAGCTGAATTTGAAGATAAAATGTGGTGTAAAAATGGAGTCAATAGAAAAAAGGGAAATGTGATGGGAGAAAGAAAAAGGAGAGGGGGGAATAGGCCAAGATATTTCATATAAGATTTTTCCTTATTACAATGAGCTATTGCAATGATATGGAAGGGGGGGAAGGCAAGGGGGAATGAGGGAATCTTCACTCTCATCAGAGGTGACTAGGAGAGGAAACAGCATATATACTCAATGGGGTATAGACATGTGGAGTAAGAAAGGGGGGGGGGAAAGGGGGAAGGGGTAGGGAGGAGAGGATGGACCATGGGGGGAGAGTGGTCAGCTAAAACACATTTTCTTTTTTTACTTCTTGCAAGGGGCTGGGATTGGATGGCCTGTCTGGGACCATAGGGCCAGGTGGATGCTGGGCCTAAGGGGTGGTATTATTATTATTTTGGGGGGTGTAGGGAAGATGTGGCTGGGTGGCCTGCCTGGGGCCACATAGCTGGGTGATCATTGGGTGTCTGAGGCCAGATTTGAACCCAAGTGCTCCTGGCTCAAGGGCTGGTGCTTTGTCCACTGCACCACCTGACCATACCTACAATTATTACTATTATTTTTTTTTTAATTTTAATTTTAATTTTTTTCTCTCCCCTTTACTTTAGCGATCAAATGAGCCTATATTTTGGGGGGGGAGGGTGTCTTGTTTACTCTTAAACAAAAATATTTTATTAATGTATAAAAACATTATTTGTACAAAAATGAGAATAAATAAATAAATTTTTAAAAAATCAGTATGCAGCTTTGGCAGCAAGCCAACCCATACAAAAATATTGAGGGTCAAAAGTGATGGGAAATTTAGGATATATGCTTATACTGAGGTGCCTATTCACATTTTACGATTAATGGATAAGGAGTTTGCAATCATCTTGGTTCCACCAAATCTAGAATATACTCACATCATACCTTTAGTAAGGCATGTGAGGGGGAAATTTTTTTCTATTGCAATAGTAAATGCTAATGTTGATGATAGTTACATAAATGAGAACTAATGTATAGCTCAGTTGCTTATTTTCTCAGGATGTGTAACTCAGAAAGAAATGGAACTGATAAAAAAAAAAAAAACCAAAAATGAGGAACAAAGCAGAAACTACGTATTACGTTTACTACTGTGATTTCTGCAGAGAAACCCCTTTGTGCTATTCAAATAGAAGGAATTGCTTTTTTGGGTTTGATTAACACTGGGGCAGATTCGACTGTGTTCCCTATACAGAGCTGGCCACAAGTTTGGCCTAAACAAGCTGCTTATACTAGCCTAATAAGCATTGGGGGTCAACAGGAAACATAAATTTCTTGTCAACTCTTGAAATGGAGGAAAGAAGATAAGGCAGGGACTGTCACACCTTTCACAGTTGAAGGACTCCCTACAGTGTTATGGGGAAGAGATATATTGTGTCAATTAGGGGCAAAAATTAACATGGATTTTTGATTGGGGCTGTTGTAGAGTTGGAAATGATTAATATACCAATTGTTAAATTAGAATGGAAGAATTCACAACCTATATGGATGGAACAGTGGCCCTTACAGAAGAAAAGATTTTGGCTTTAAAGGATATAGTTAAGGAACAATTAGAACAAGGGCATGTTGAAAAGAGTCACAGCCCATGGAACTCCCCTGTGTTGGCAATAAAAAAGAAATCAGGAACATGGAGAATGCTAACAGATTTGTGAAAGATCAATGAGGCTATCAAAGATATAGGTGCTTTACAACTAGGATTAACTTCTCCCAACATAATTCCCAGAGAGCAACCATTGTGGATAATTGACATTAAAGATTGTTTTTGTTCTATTCCCATTCACCCACAAGACTATGAAAAATTTGCTTTTTCCATTCCTACCATGAACTTTGGAGGTTCTTATGATAGGTATCATTGGAAGGTGCTACCACAGGGAATGAAAAATAGTCTGACTATATGTCAGTATTTTGTTCATGGAGCATTAAAAGGGGTTAGGAATAAATATAAAGATGCATTTTTTTTATGCTATATGGATGACATCTTGGCATCTCATGAAACAAGTAAAGTATTGGAAAAAATGCTACAAGATACCATAGCTGATCTAGAGGGATATGGATTAGTTATAGCTCTAGACAAAATATAAAAGCACCCTCCTTTTCAATATTTAGGTTTTCAGGTAGATTCCACCACCATAAAAATCAATCCTCCTGCATTGAACATAAAAAAGGTACAAACATAAAATGATCAGAAATTGATAGGTGATATACAGTGGATAAGACCTTGGGTCAGGATTTCTAATGATCTTATGAAACCCCATATAAAATGCTACAAAAGGGACAAAAATTTATTATCAAAAGAGAATGAGGGGTGGCTAGGTGGTGCAGTGGATAGAATACCTGCCCTGGAGTCAGGAGTACCTGAGTTCAAATCCGGCCTCAGATGCTTAATAATTACCTAGCTGTGTGACCTTGGGCAAGCCACTTAACTCCATTTGCCTTGTGAAAACTAAAGAGAAAGAGAGAGAGGGAGGGAGGGAGGGAGGGAGGGAGAGAGAGAGAGAGAGAGAGAGAGAGAGAGAGAGAGAGAGAGAGAGAATGGACTGCAGAGGCCAAGTCTAGTATTCAGACTTATGAAATTGATACATGACAAACACAGTATAAAAGTACAACATGTACAAGGCCTTGAGATAACTATTGTGGACACTGTAGAGTGTCCTACTGGAATTATATAGCAAGGACAAGGCATTGTGAAATGGGTATATTTAAATGTGCAGGGAAAGAATTTGTTCATTACATCCTTACAAATGCTTGCAGTTTTAATCAAAAAGGCTAGAAATTGGGGCAGCTAGGTGGCGTAGTGGATAAAGCACCAGCCCTGGAGTCAGGAGTACCTGGGTTCAAATCCGGTCTCAGACACTTAATAATTACGTAGCTGTGTGGCCTTGGGCAAGCCACTTAACCCCATTTGCCTTACAAAAACCTAAAAAAAAAAGGCTAGAAATAGAGTAATAGGGATATTTGGAAAAGAACCTTCAAAGATTTATGTTCCCTTAAGGATGGAGGTTATAGACAAAAGTATCAAACACCTGGAAGAATGGCAAACTTTGGTGAATATGCCAATAACATCTAAATCACCATTGGTGATTAGTACATTTTTCTCTTCATGGCTATGGATTGTGGAATGGACAGTGAAAAAGGAACCTGTAGATGGCAGAAATGTTTTTATATGCAACAAAGAATAACAGAGCTTCCCTTTACATTCCAGATAGAAATAGAAGGGATCTATTTATTACTCCATTTCAATTCACACAACAAAATGAAATTTATGCAGTAATACAAGCTGTGACACTTGAGGAACCCATCAATATCATCACAGATAGTAAATATGTTTGGGGTGTTTTACAACATATAGAAACTTCTCGAATCAAGGACACCAATAACCAGAGTATTATTCAATTATTCAGAGAATTACAACTCTTACTGAGACAGTGCACTTATCCTCTATATTTCTTACATGTTAGGTCTCATACTGATGCTACAGGCCCTATAGTTGAATGAAATGCTATTGCTGATACTATATTAACCTTTCCTATTTTTGAAGCTACTAAGACTCACGATAAATTACATTTATCAGTGCAATCATTAAGAGATTTATATGAGATTACCAAAAACAGGCTAGAAAGATCATGCTACATTGAACTCATTGTGTACCTTTTCTCCCCAAAACATCAAAAGATTCCATGAATCCTAAGGGGATAGGTCTGAATTCTCTTTGCCAGATGGATGTTACTCATGTACCTGAGTTTGGCAGACTGAAGTATGTTCATGTCTGTGTTGATACCTATTCAGGTTTTGTCTGGGTGACTCCACTAACAAGAGAAGCCTTTAAGCATGGAAGGTCTCATTTATTGTGCTGTTTTTCTCTTAGTGGGCTTTCAGGAACTCTAAACACTGATAATGGCCTAGCTTATCTGGCTCAATCATTTAAAAACTTTTGTGTGGAATTTGCTATTACATATATTACTGGAATTCCTTACAATCCTCAAGGGCAAGGGGTGATTGAAAGAATGAACCAGACGCTAAAGATGGTGCTTCAAAAACAAAAAAGGGGGAATATATGACATGCCCCCTAATAGATTGAATTATGCAATTTACACTATAAATTTTTTAAAATTTGATTTCAATTGGCTTACTCCAGCTCTGAAATTTTGGGGAATTGAATGGTACAATAGAAATAAGCAGGTAGTTCAAGAGAGTCAGTATAAATACCCTATGAAGGAAAAAATTAAGTGGAAAGATAGGGAAGGGAAGTGGAAAGGACCTGACAGGGTGATAATCCGAGGGCCAGGGTATGTTTGTATCTCTATAGAAAATGGGAAAATCTGGGTTCCTGAAAGGAATGTCTGCATTATCATTGAAAGAGGGAACCAACATGAGAAGGAAGAAAGCCACAGCATCGAAGAGACTGGAGAAGGAGACATAAAAAGACTTTTAGAAGTGATCAACTGATGCTTTTATTGCTAAATTTTTTGTCAGCTGTTTATGGATAAGAGATGAATAGGACTAATGGGACTCAATATTAGACTTATTTTGTGTATCCCCCTTGGGTCAGGGTAGCAACTTAGAGGAAAGACTTTTTCTGGGACTAGAAAAATTAGATTTCATCTTTTTTTGCTTTTTTAGGTTTTTTGCAAGGCAAACAGGGTTAAGTGGCTTGCCCAAGGCCACACAGCTAGGTAATTATTAAGTGTCTGAGACCAGATTTGAACCCAGGTACTCCTGATTCCAGGGCCAGTGCTTTATCCACTATGCCACCTAGCCGCCCCTAGATTTCATCTTTTAATGAAGCCTGTGCTTATAACTATATCTCTGTATTAGAGTAGCTAAAATTGAATTTTATAGTTACTTAAGAATGCATTCAATTTTGATTATTAATTGGCTATTTCAAAATATTAATGAATTTATATGAGATTCCTCAAGAAATTCTGATTGATTATAAGTTATTTTTTCTTTTTTCTTTTCTTTTTTTCTTTTATTAAAGATTTTGAGTTTTACAATTTTTCCCCCATCTTACTTCCCTCTCCCCACCCCACCCCCCACAGAAAGCAATTTGTCAGTCTTTAAAAAGTTGTTTTTTCTTGACCAGTCTTAATTGGTTCATTCAAAATATAAAAGATATGTGTATATGTGTAATTAAATATCAACGGGACAATTTTACATCTCTCTACTGGCCTGGAGAGGTGGCAAAAATGTTTCTATACTCTGAGATCTGGTTTCAGCCAGGGTATCAATCTCAGCTTGGTAATTTTTACACAAAAGAGTTGTTTCTTTGTGCTTGGACCTCTGTGTGTGTGTGTGTGTGTGTGTGTGTAGTTCAGATCTGAAATAATTTGATTGCTGTGTGTTATTAAACAAAACAAGATCTCCTTCCTGATCATGCTGAGCAAGATATTATTGACTGGTTTGATAAACTCCTAAGTCCCACAACCACTTAGAACCTTCTTGTGTGTGGTGTCTCAGTGAGAATAACGTTAATAATATCATAGTGCCTCTCATACAGTATCCACCCTCTTGTGGGTGGCATACAGGAAATTTGCCTCAAAAACAAAAAGGGGGAATTGTAAGGGATTGATGAGAGTTACAGAGAGGTCATTGCATGACTGGGAATGGTCTAACAGTCCTCTTGCCCAGGTATACCCTTGACTTAATTTTCTGGGTTGGCTCTCTGCATCTTCTTATCTGTTCCTCCTGTTTGACAACTCCTAGAACATTGTGTGAGAGCACTAAGGCTGAGAAAGTATACTTTCTGAGTTCACTGGTCATTTACTGTCCATGAGCACAGAAGTATTATTTGATTGGCTGTTTGGAGAATGTCATGTGTATGGGAGGAAACCAGGAACTAAAAAATATATTTAAACTCTTGCTTGCTGCTAAATAAATGGAGAACTTGCTACTTTTGACTCCCGCCTCATTCAACATTCATCTGAGAACTTGACTTCAACTGGACTGACGCAAGCAATAGGTTACAATAGTTGCAAGTAATAGATTAGCCAGCCAGTACACAATACCCATGGATTTAATTACCATCTCTATACTTGATGACTCTCAGATCTACCTCTCTTGCTCCAATCTCTCTGTTGACCTCCAATTTTTTATTTTTAGTCACCTGGATTTGCATGCACAAGAGACATCTTAAAATCAATCTGTCCAAAATATAATTCATTATCCAATCCCCAATCCTTCTTACTCCCCTATCTTTCCTATTACTGTAGAGGACATCACCCATCTTCTTAGTTCCTTGGGTTAGCAACCATCCTGGTCTCCTCACTATTTCACATCTTCCATATTTAATTTGTTGCCAAGACCCATGGATTTAACCTTTGTAATACCTTTCAAATTTTGTGGTTTTCTAAGTCAACATGGTAGGAAAAGGCTGGTGGGGAATTTGGGATGTCAGAAGTATCCTTCAATTTGAGTTGGACATCAATGTTCCATTCTCCTCTATGGTTGAGGTCTTCCTGAAAGTGTATAGAACTGGGATAGTTTATTCTGTTTGTTCTTTTTTTTTTTTTTTAGGTTTTTGCAAGGCAAATGGGGTTAAGTGGCTTGCCCAAGGCCACACAGCTAGGTAATTATTAAGTGTCTGAGACTGCATTTGAACCCAGGTACTCCTGTTTGTTCTTTATGCTTCCAGCATCTAGTGTTCTGTACATTGTAGGCTCTTAATGATACTTGTCCTTTGTTCTCAAAGACCATATCAGGAAGATGATGCCAGGACAAGCAAGTGAATTGGATTTGAGTGAGGGGGGTTTGTGCTAAATCACCAACTTTAACTTCACTTTCTCCTCTAGAGCCATCTGGGTACAGTGGCCAGATATAAATTTGGAACATTAAGGGTGGCCTCAGATGTAAGGCAATCAGTATTAAGTGTCTTGACTAAAGTCACACAGCTAGTAAGTTTCAAGTGTCTGAGGCTGTATTTGAACTCATGTCCTCCTGACTCCAGGGCTGGTGTTCTACTACCTACTTACCTAACAAATAATCATTGAATGATAAATAAAGAGCTTCTATCTTCTCTCTCCTTCCCCTTTCTTCCAGCACAATGTTTGACTCCTACTTTTCATTGCTATCACTATTATCTAAGAACAGAGGAGAGGCTGACATTTTATCTTCCCTCTCACCCTCTCCCCATTCCAGTGCAGTCTATTTGCTATCTCCATACTCTGTTCACATCTGTTCCTTTATATATATACTGAACTCCTTGCCTGGAATGATCTCTTTATCTTGTCATTTCTACCTCCCACACAGGGCCCCTTTGAACTTGTTAGCACTCCTCTGAAATTTCCATTGTACACATTGTTTCCCCCCCCCCCCACAAAAAATGTAAACTCTTTGAGAGGAGAGTCCCAGAACCCAACAAAGTACCTGGCACACCTTGGTTTAATTAGGCCTGCACAATTTCCTTTTGTGCTTTCTGATCACATGTGTAATCTCTTGATTACATGATGTGGTGAACACTTTGGTTGCTTTTGTTTATGTGATTGATATATGCTGAAAATACTTGGCAATTTAGTATATCCTAGGTGACTGAAGTGGCTACCCCAAATGAGTAGCCTCTCACATGAGTATATGAAAACCTACTCAATTTTTAGGTTCACTCCAATCTACTTTCACACTGACATGTCTATGTTGCCAGTAAAAGATCTCTACTACATGGTTCAAATTCTCTTGGAATTTGTGGGGAGATAACTCCCTCAAGTAACTACTTTATCCCCTGGGCCCCACTGATGAATTTTCATTTATACAAACTAGTCACTTATAATGATGACATTTTAAAATCATAACTATAACTTTTTACTTAGTTTTGACCACCATAAAGGTCATTGGGTATGCCAACTCCCTGAAGAGGAAGATTCACATTTGTCAAGGACTTGGCATAACAGATAAGGCACAAAGATCCTGGGTTTGGGAGAAGTCATTACTTTGGGAGGAGCCATCAATCCTGGCCTGTCATTCAGGACATACCTTTTAGTACATGTGTCTGATATCCAATCCTATTCTAAGCTGAAGATCATTCCCATCTTTTGATGGACAAGCCAGAAGTAGCTTTTCAGATCTTGCTTTCTGACTGTGAAATAGATAATAAAAAAAAATCCTTTTCAAAACTGTACTTTTGAGGATTGGTTCTCTAGTCAGATCCCTTCCTCCCCATGCAGGTCTGTTTAATAAGCAAGCTTAGAGAAATATTAATAAATGTGTATGTTAACCTAATTCTGTTTTGCTCTGATGGCTATCACATTATCAATGTGTTTTTATTATCATTATTAATAAAGCAAAAATCAAATATGTGAGTTAAAGATATTTTAATGTATATATATATACATATATATATATATGTATATATATATATATACACACATACCTTAGACACATCTACTCATCAATAAATACACTTAGTATTTATGGGGGGAATTGGGAGCATACTTACAGAAATCTGTCAAGCAAACACAAGAATGTGGAAAATCTGTGTGCATAGGACAGTAATATCCCTGGAACTATATAAATTTTGTTGTCCTCTTTCCGGTTAAGGAACTGTCCATGACATTTCATTGATGAACATGGCTTCCATGTTGCCCAAATGTTTCTATTACTTAACTGAACTGATCTACATTATGTTTGACTGATACCTTATAAGGCATAACATCTCAGTTCAAGTCAAATTGCTTTGTGATTTATCTCTACTTCCAAGCTATTCCACTACACACTAAATGTATTGCTTAACAGCAACAGTAATAGCTATCACTATTAGCTTTAGACTTGCTGAGTTCTGAAATCTATCCTTTACCTTTCTCTCTTGCCTTTCTTTATTCAGACTCTAGTCCTTTTGTGCAAAAAAAATCCCACTGTTTGGAGTTATGAACTAGTCCAGTCATTTTGGAAAGCAATTTGGAACTATTCCCGAAAAAAACCCTATTAAAATGTACTTGATCTTTGACCCAGTAATTCTGTTACTAGGTCTATATTCCAAAGAGATAAAGAAGAAAAGGGCCCATATGTGCAAAAATATTTTAGCAACTCTTTTTATAGAAGCAAAGAATTAGAAGTTGAAAGAGACCCATAAATTGAGGAATGGTTGAATAAATTATGGTAGATGAAATGTTATAGAATGCTATTATGCTTATAAGAAATGAAGAAGAGGACAGTTTCAATAAAACCTGAGAAATCTTGTATAAATTAATTCAAAGTGAAGTGAGTAGAACCAAGAGAGTGATTTATAATTGTAAAGATAATTGTAAATTGTAAAGATAATCAACTTTGAAGGGCATAATAGTTCTGATCAACATTAACCATAATTCCAAAGAACTTGAGACAAGTTATTCACCTCCAGAAAGCGAAATAAGTGAAGTCAGAGAGCAGATCAAAACATTTTCTTGTTTCTTTTGTTTTTGCTCCCCATCTTTTTTCCTTCCTTCCTTTCCCCCTTATCTCCTTCCTTCCTTCGAAACATGATCAAGACAGAAATTTATTATGTTTATAAATATTTGTAATATTTGTATTTTTCTTGTCTTCCCAATACATGGAAGAAGAGAGAATTTGGAACTGAAACTAAGTCAATTTAATTTTTAAAATTCCTTGTGGTTAGTAAAAGAATCTCATATTCTGGCTCTAATCTGAAAAATTATTTTTCTCTTAGCCATCAAATATCTGATTGGTATACTGCTTCTCACATTCTAAAGAGCAACACTTACAAGATCTACTATTTGTCCCAAAACTGAGTCAAATAACTGTAACTCTAAAGAGTTCTGAGCAGACTTGGCATTGCAATAGATTTGTTCCAAGTGAAAAGGCAACTTTAAAACAGACATTACCTTATAATATGATGCAGCAAGGTCATCCTTTGGTCCTCTTCCCATGTGGTTATAGGGCAGTAGGACAGGGTACCAAATCAGTTATAAAGGAGAGAAAGTTTCTGGCTTCATCTGTTTCCTTAAATTCTCCTTTTTGACAAATAGTTCTATCACATTTTCCATTGAAGGGTTTAGACTGGATTAGGTGAATATGTGCCTGGGTCCATGGTTACATTTTCCTATTTCTGCTTAATTTGCTATATAACCCCTACCAATGGGTTTTGATTCTGGGATTACAGTGGAGTACATAACTGAACATCATTGGAATGTTGAACATAAGGCCAAAGCAAAAGGTGGCCTTAGGAGTTCAAGAGACCCTAAGTCTATCTAGTACGGCTGACTGGTAGCAAGAAGTGGGCCTTCTTTGAAGCAAATGACCAATTCCAAAAGACACAACCTGGCAATTGTTTGGACAGTAGACAGTCAAGGTGAAGTGCAGAACATCTATTCAGTGTGTCTATGAACTTTTTTGTTTTGCCAAGGTTCTAAATATCAGCCTTCCTAGAGATTCTAACAGTAGCTATAAGAGAAAATTACATTTTGAAATAAATATCCATCCCTTACTTGATTTAAATTGAACTTTCATTTGGGGAGACCCCTGGACGTGGAGCCCCTAAATTTTAAAGCACTTGATGGGGATGTTATTTAAGGAGTCAAAAATTATGAGAAAAGGTTTGTCCCCCATGCTTAGCATACATTCTGTTCAAAGTTACATCCAGGGGCGGCTAGGTGGCACAGTGGATAGAGCACCAGCCCTGGAGTCGGGAGTACCTGAGTTCAAATCCTACCTCAGACATTTAATAATTACCTAGCCGTGTGGCCTTGGGCAAGCCACTTAACCCCATTACCTTGCTAAAAAAAAGAAAAAGAAAAAAGTTACATCCAATTTATTAAGAGAGAGAAAAGAATCTATCAGTCCCCACCTGCTAGCAGTTAACCCTATAAGCTAAAGCAGATCAATGCCAGGATGCCCTGGATTGTAGGTTAATGAAGCCGACAAAGCTGAGCTCAGAATGTGGAAGGAATGAGGAATTTGCAACTCTTTTGACAGCTTGGTTGGAAACTTGACTTGTTTGGATACCGATACTGATTTTTACTGGAAGGAGAGGGCGCGGTTTGCTTCTCACCCTGGCTCAGCTCAGGTGAAGCACTCCCTGATTCCCCCCGGGGATCTTATTTCTCTGTGGACCACCTGTCCAAGAGGGCGTGAGTTCACCGAGGACACTGACGTGTTTTTTTTCATTTTCCCGGCATTGTGCCCCTTACAGCTTTTTGACGAATGTTCACTGAAATGGAAACGACGACTTCCCGGCCTCCTTCGGAGCCCAGGTAAGACCCCAGTTTGCTGCTGGGGCCTGCCCTGTACCCTGCGGCGGCTCGCGGCCCGAGCTCTGCCAGGGATGTGTGCCTTCTCTGCCTTCCCAGCGGCTGCTGCATTGGCCGGAGCGGGCGCCTTTGCCCCGGCCGGGGAGGGAGGCAGGCACGCTACCGGGCACTGGAGGGGCAGAGGAGATGGCAGGCCACTTTGGGGAGCACAGAGCCCGCGGAGGGTATACACAGGGGGTGAGACCGGCAAGGCGGGGGGAGAGGAGGGGCATTCCTGGGCAGAGCCCCCAAAACGTGACGTCGCCTCGTTTCCTGGAGAACTGGGGGGGGGGGGGACAAGGTCCAGAGAGCGCGCGGGGAGCTGCAGGAGCCCTCCCTTCCGCCCCCTCCGCTGTAGCCATGGCAACAGGGGCGGTAGCCACCGGCCCCGGGTGGGGCCGGAGAAGCTCTCGGCTCGTGACGTCATGCCGGGATGTTTCCCCCCCCCCCCCACCGAGCCGGAGAAAGCGTTCCGGGCGCGCCGTGGAGAGCGAAGGTCGCAGTGGGAGGGGGAAGACGGTTCCCCTTCCCGGACTCAAGATGGCGGCGCCGGCGTCACGGGCCCGAGCACACGTGCCTCCGACCCCGCCTTGGTTCCGCCCCCCGCCCGCACGTTTCCCAGGACTTCTGCAAGTCACGGTGAGGTCCCCTGGAGAGGGGCTCGGAGCCCCGGCGGAGGCGCCCGCCCTGCCCCGCGCGCAGGGGCCGCCCTTCCCACTTTCCCGAGGCCACGTCGGGCCTCCGCCTCGGACCGCCGCGTCCGGCCCAGCCCCGAGGCCCCTCGGGTCCGAGGGACAGGGCTCGTGCCCCGGGCCGTTGGGTCCCTTCCCTCGGTCATTGGTGGGACCGCACCACGAGGAGGAGCCGCACGGCGATTGGCCCGCGCCACACGTCAGTTAGGGCGGGGCAAGGGCGCCTCCGGCCATTGGTCGGCCGCTCCAGCCCATCGCGCCGACCCCCGCCGGAGAGCCGCCGGGCAGCCGGGAGCGGGGCCTCCATTGGAGAAGCCGTCGCTAGCGCTGCCGCGGGGGCGGGCCTTCAGCGACTGGAGGGGGGACGGCGAGGGGAAGCGGCGGCGGCGGCGGAGCGCGCGGGGCCGGCCGGCGGCGAGGCCCGAGAGCCCGGTCTGCGAGCTCCGTGGAGGCGGCGCCGGACTGCCGCGGCGGGTACCGGGCTCTCACTTCCCCGGCGGGCGGGGCCGGGCCCGGGCCTGGCGGGGCTCGGAGTCCCGAGGTGAGGGGGCGGAGCCCGGCCGGGGGAGGTGCGGGCCGGGTGGGGTCGAGGCGGGGGGGCCCGGCGACCCTGAGCGGGCCGGGCCCGGGGAAGGGAGGCTCGGGGCGCCCGAGGCCGGGCCTGAGGAGCCCGGCGGGATGGGGGCGGGGAGCCGCCGGGGCCCGGGCCCGAGCACACAGGACCACGTACGTGCGCGGACGTCTGCGTGTGCGGGCTGCGCATCGGCCGGAGTGATGGACGAGCACCGCTCCGACCTGTCATTTGGGGATCACTCTTGTTAAGTGAAGCCCGGGGGTCCGGCGCGAAGGCCCAGAGGATGGCTTGGTGGCCGGCAGCGAGCCCTGGAAGCTGGGCAGACCAAGGCCAGGGTGCCCTGGATTATGGGTTAATTCTTTTGACAGCTTGGTTGGAAACTTGGCTTGTTTGGATACTGATACTGATTTTTACCCCAAAGGTCATATCATGAGTGAATATAAAGCTCGACCCGCCTGGACAAGTTCTATCTAGGGAAGAACCTTGCCCCCACAACCTCAAGTTCATAGCTGACTTTTCTGTATTTAAAGGCACATTTTCTATCGTAGTGTGGTATATATATCCTACGTATCTTTATCCAGGTTTATTAACCTCTTCCTGCTGCAGGAGTTCTGTCTGGTGAACCCAATGGGCCCCTTCTTGGAATAACATTTTTTTAAATGGAATACATAGGAAACAAAGGGAACCGATTAAATTGAAGTAGTTACCAAAACTTCTTTTTAAAATCTAAATGAACAGACTTAGATTAGGAATATTGCCCGACTGGGACAATATATTTAGTTCTGGAAAGGATGTGGAGATCGCTCCTTCCATTTTACAAGGAAACTGAGGTAGAGAGATTGAGTGATTTTTCCCAGAGTCACATAGCTGGTAGAATTTCAATCCAGATCTTCCTAACCCTGAAGTCTGGTGCTCCATCCACCAGAATATACTGACAGGCTAGGTAGTTCAGAGCTCTTTCTTTCCTGAGACATGGGAAACTGACTCCTCAAACCAAAAATAGAATCTGGGTAGTGTGTTGGGGAATTCAGACAATATTTATGCAAAGTGTTTTGGTTGCTTTGTGTGTTGTCTGTCTTCTGTATCCAGAGCAGTCTCTTTGGGAGTGGGAGGTTTAATTCAGTAATTATTTCTTTAAGAGAGCTATTATTCCTACAGAGCTGTGTTTCTTACACCAATAGTTTCTATGGGTGTGTCTTCAAGTTTTCTCCTGTAAAAGTAACTTTTCTTATCATGTTTATCTTTCTAATTCCTGTTTTTAGGTTGTTCTCCAAACTCCCCTGGTAAGTGTCAAGGAAGAGGGACACCATCCCAAGGCATTTTACATCTCCAACCGAAGAATTAAAACTCTAGGGTAGGGGAGAAAAGGGGCGGGGGAAGCCATCAGCTGACCTTGAGAACATCAGAGTGGAGTCATCTAACGTGAGTGAGGAGGGGAAGGTGAAGTTGACTGTATGTGGACTGTGGGATCAGTAAATCACTTGAGAATCTTGATGTTGGGACTTGGTTAGGTACTTTTAGAGGAGAGGTGATGAGAAATGAAAGTGAATGTGACCCGGAACCTGGATTCAGTTTTTCTCAGAGGGCTTTCCTTTTGGCGCGTTGGTGAGCTCTGACCCTTTGTTCTATCAGAGTCGACTACAGGGTTTGGCACTAAGGAGTGTAACTTACTGACTGGAGCAGTGGAACAGTGACCTTGATTTGTATTCTGGAAGATTTAAAAACTGAAAAGAATAAACATTCTGGTCCTTCAGCAATGCTTTCTCTGAAGAAATATTTAACAGAAGGACTCCTCCAGTTCACCATTCTACTAAGTTTGATTGGGGTGCGGGTGGACGTGGATACTTACCTGAACTCACAACTCTCTCCACTCCGGGAGATCATCCTGGGGCCCAGTTCTGCCTACACACAGACCCAGTTCCACAATCTGAGGAATACTTTGGACGGTTATGGGATCCACCCCAAGAGTGTAGACCTGGACTATTACTTCACAGCCAGACGGCTTCTTAACCAGGTGAGGGCCCTGGACAGGTTTCAGGTGCCTACCACAGAGGTGAATGCCTGGCTGGTCCATCGAGATCCTGAGGGCTCGGTGTCTGGCAGCCAACCCAGCTCAGGCCTGGCTCTGGAGAGTGCCAGTGGCCTTCAAGATGTGACAGGTTCCGAAAATGGGGTACGAGAAAGTGAAACTGAACAAGCATTCGGGGAAGAGTTGGAAGATCTTGGGGCTGTGGCTCCTCCAGTCAGTGGAGAGTTAACCAAAGAGGTAGGCACCCCCATTTGTGGGTGGTTTGGGCCTGAGGGGGAGGGAGGAACTGTTTGCTTGTATTTGTATTCCCAGTTCTTAGTACAGTGGCACATAGTATGCCTTAATAAATGCTTGTTGACTTTCTGTTGCATGGGTTATGGGCATAGTTTCAAACCTGACAAACTAGACCACTTCAAAGA
The DNA here is from genome assembly GCF_037893015.1 of Macrotis lagotis. Taxonomy (NCBI): domain Eukaryota; kingdom Metazoa; phylum Chordata; class Mammalia; order Peramelemorphia; family Peramelidae; genus Macrotis; species Macrotis lagotis. The sequence continues at coordinate 191,889,221 of NC_133659.1, forward strand.
AAGACAGACTTCACCTTGGGCAGAAAACTGGGGTGAATTCTGTGCCTCTAGGTATGAGGATCAACAAACTGCATTGGATGCATTATGTTGGGCCCTCCTTCCAACAGTAATGGGAGGTGCTGGTTTTTGCTGTGATATTTTGTCAGTAGGACTGTTAAAAGGGAAGAGGAAGCCATGCTGTGTTTGGCTGTCTTGCCTTGTATAGCTTTTGCTAAGAAATCATTTTTGGCTCTTTCTTCCCCGCTATTATGCACATGTCCTAGGGCAGTTTTTTCCTTCTTTCTTCAGCCCTTTTCAGTTACTTAGACAAGAGCAGTTGGATTGCTAATGATTATTCAGCGAGCAGATTTGGTGGTTCCAGGCAGCCAGGTGAGGTATGCTCTCTCACTTCTCTAAAGACCTAGAATAGAGAGGAAAGGGGGGGTGGGAGCAAAACAGCAAACTGCATTTTGCCGCAGAAATCTTGGCACTAGTTTAAGAGATCACTATTATGTGGTTAATAACATCATTTGGGACAGAAAATAGTTTAGTTATACTCCTCACCCCCTACCCCCAACCACATTTTTATATAAAAAAATATAAAAATAACACTTTGTATTTTTTTTTTTACTAGTGTGGCCACAAGGGATCTGAAAAAGACTGGATGACTATTTAACTCTCTAATGAGGGTCAGGGGCATTCAGTTGAGGTTGTTAAGAAAATGGAGTGAATCTTAGGGAAACTGAATAGATTGACTCCTTGAGTCCCTTCAGCTTAGACCTTTGCCTCTCTGTGCTGGACCCGATCCCTGCTGATAGTGTTCAGAGAATATGGCTGACCTGGAAGTCCAGGTAGCTGGGTCCCTTAGAGAGAGACAAAGAAGCAGGAGGTTCCATCCTCCATTTTTAGACTTTTTTTCTCTTGAATCTTACCTTTTTTTCCTTTCAGTTTATTGTTTCCTTTCTTCCTTCCTTTCTGTCTCTTTTGTTCCTAGTAGTGCTGGGCTTTTGTTGTTGTTGTTTTTGTTTTTTCTTCATCACTTTCTGCTTTGCCCAGACCTGCCTTATACTCTTGGGAATAAAGCAAACTCCCAGTGCCCCCAACTCAGCATTGGCAAACTACGCTGTAGTAGAACACCTTCTCCCTTTTCCCTCTCTTTCCCCCTCCCCCACACTAATTTCCCGAAAGGGTGGGCATGACTGTGCTTGCTGCTAGGAAACTGGAGTGGAGAAGGCTGAGCAGTGGCTAAGTGTTCTTGTTCCTTTGCCCAGGCCTCTCTTGAGACTAGTGGGTGGAATAGAGGAAGCGACTCTGGGAGGGGACCTACCCATTGCTGCTGACTCCTCCTGGCTTTTACCTCTTAAGTTTAATATTATCTCCTGTTGAAGCCAGTGATGGAAGAAATAAGACTTATGGGTTGAGTGGCTCCCCTGAATAGATCAGATGGGAGATGGTGTTTTCTGACTACCTCGGGTTTTGTTCTTTTCCCTAGTCTTGGTATTGAGATTTTATGCTTTAGTGAAAGAAACTGAAATAATAAGTGACTTTGATCCTGCCTCTGGCTTTATTTCCGGGTCCTTGGTTCTTTTTTTCTCAGAAGTTTTGGGCTTGACCTTTTATCCAAGAATTTACCACTTCTTTTGAGAGTAAGGCATCAGCATAAAGGTCTGCTACCAGGGGGTATTGTGTGTGTGTGTGTGTGTGTGTGTGTGTTTGTGTTTGTGTGTGTGTTTTACATTTTTACAGCAATTGAGTGATGAGAGGAGAAAAGATAAAAATACTTAGCCTGGAACATGCGATGACATTGATGGAGCTGGTATTTTTGTCAGGGTTGCAGTGCCCCCACTCTCTGTAATGGCTAGGCCTGTGCAATAGCCAGCTATAGCCAAAGCCCTAGACAGGGATAGGATTCCCTTCAGGGTTGGCATACTGCCCAGAGCAAAGGGGTGAGGCTGGGACTGAAGTTGGGAGAGGGGGGGGGCTGTTTACAGTTCTTTCCTGACCATGAGTAGCCCAGGGACATGCTGTTTCTGCTGACCTTAGGCACAAGGGGAGCAGGAGGGGGAAGGGAATTGGATTTTCTTCCTCCAGATAGCAGTCCAAGGAGTTTAACTCCCTATTATGTTGATGAGTGCCAGGGGCTTTCCTTACTGAGATATATTAAGAGAAGTAGTGTAAAGAACCCAAATGAAAGAAGGGTTAAGGCTGAGGTCATAGGGTTATGGTTAGGATCCCTATGGGCACCTGTCTCTCTAAGTGCTGGTAATAGGGGCAGCTGATACTCTGCTGGCATGTGACTAGGCCCTGCCAACCCTGTGACATCACTGCACATGTGCAGACAGCTCCCACTCCCTTCCACTGGGTCTGACCTATTTTAGGGTAGCCAGACGCCTATTTCCCAGTGGGTCTGGGCCTATAGGGTTCCAGCTCAGACTTGGTACTCAGGCCAAAGTTCCCTTGGGTTTGGATACATATTGAATCCAGATCTCCAGGAGGAATAGAAAAGCTGCTCCTACTTTGAGAGAAGAACTTAAATTCCCAGGAAAGGATCACTTATGGCAACTGGGTATAGCCCTCAGGGATCCTGCCTGCATGTCCCTGCCTGGACTTGGTAAGCAGGATGCTACAGCAGGAGGAGCAGCATCTCCCTCCCCCAGGACTTTACTGCGACACCCCAGCTGACTAGCTGGGCTGGGTGGGGCCGCCAGCCCCTGGGTGCATCTCCTCAAGGAGACCCTGGGATGGGAAGAGTCCGTGCTGCAGCTTCTTCAGCTGCCCTGGCACAGAGATTGGCTCCAGCTTGCAACCTAGGTAACCAGCTTTGGGAGGGGATTGGATCTCTGCATCTCCAGCAGAGATTTAGGGGAGGGGATTGGCTCCTATTGCAGCCTAGGTAACTAGAGTGGGAGGGGATTGGCTCTTTGCGCAGCCCAGCCGCTGGCCTGGGGGAGGGGATTGGCTCTCTCCGCAGCCTCAGCAGTGACCTGCGGGGTGGGGGGGAGGGGATTGGCTCCTTGCTGCAGCCTAGGTAACAAGTTTGGGGGGTGCACAGGGGGGAAAGCGGGATGAGCAGGGTGTGGGGTGTTGGGGGATGATAGATCTGGGAGAGAGTTCTCTCTCTCCTCTGCAGCCCAAGCACGCAGCATGGGGTGGGAATCCCATCTCACTGCAGCCTCCGCGGTGAGCTCAGGGTGGGGGCTACCAGGTACTTGAGTGTAGAACTGGGGTCTTGAGGAGGGAGGGGGCCGTTCAAGGATGGAGGAAGGGAGCTGGACTAGGTTGCCTGGGCAGCAGCACTGGTGGGGTACTCACTTCAGGCCTCTCCCGGCAAGCAAGGGCTACCCTGCCAGTCCCTCATATATGCTGAATGCAGAGAGCTCATCGCAGTCCCTTGTCCAGTTCCCCTGATCCAGCTGTCCTGGGGTGCACTTCACAGACCATGACCCGCCTGGACCGCAGCATGCACAGTGGTGGGGGCCATTCCAGAGGGAGCCAGCCTCTTAACTCTTTGCTGGCTGAGGGCAGGGCAACCCAGCCCCTCTCTGATCTTTGGTCCAGGGCCTCTGCTCAGGTTGGTGCATGTGTGGACTAACTGAAACAGGGAGAGATGCTTCAGGGAAGTTTTGAGGGGCAGTGTGGAGAATGGAGGGAACAGGGTCCTCTGGGACCTTTAGAGAAGGTGGGTCTGAGAGTAAGTGGGAAGACAAGTATTTTTAAACCTGATGGAAAGGAAAGGGGGTCTAGAGGATGGGGAGAGAAGGGAAGCTTCATATCATGAGGTTAGGATAGTCATACTGTACCAGGGATCTGCAGAGACTGATTTGGGGGGGGGGGGCCTGGGTGGAGAAAGAAGGGAGAGAAGTCTGATGGACACAAGACTGTTCTGTGAAAATGTGGAACAAGGTTAGAATGTGACAATGCCCTTGAGTAGAAAGACTAGGTGGGGGTTAAACTCTGGGGTGTGGTGACTATAGGAAGTATGGTCTTTCTAGGACTGGGAATGTATCTGTTTTCTTTTATGAGGGGGTGGTGTGTGGGTGGCAAGGGGGTACAGCTGACTCCACCCCAGGACTCTGATGGAATGGAAGCTGGTTTCTTGGTACTCCTTTGAATGGGGATTTGGGGATAGCTGGTGAGGAACCACACAAGTTCCAGAGCCTTGGATTCTGTGCTTCACCCATTTTGCTGCCTGCTAGGGGTAGAATTCCAGAAGGAAAGTTGAGTGGGGGGCTACAGGAAGGGGCAGTCTGCTCTGTTGCATCAGGTGGTTGGAAATGCAGGGATTTTCCTCTCCAGCCCAACCCACCCATTTATGCAAATGACAATGGCACCACTGGCTGATGCAAGCTCCTCCACTAAGAAGCAATTCTGCATGACAATTCCGCCCTTGTCTGCCCTGGCCAAGATCAGGCCCTCCTGAGCCCTTAAAGCCACAGATAATCTATCCCTAAATTGAAATTTCCCAGTAGTGAGGACTGCACACCTGGTCAGGGAGTTGTTTTGTTTTTTTTTTTAAAGTCTTGCAACCCACCAGAACAGGATTATTATGAGCGAGTAGATCTGCTGGTGACCTGGGTGGGTACGGGGTCTGATTGCAGAGTCAGGGATAAATAAAATTGTCCTGATGGAAAGGAATGTGCCTAGTGCTGGAGATTGGTGTTGGGGTGTTGCAGGAATGGGGCTTATTGTTTGCCAGGAATTAGGAAAGACATGTGGCTTCTAAGGTATAGGGCAGGGATCCTAAGGGACCTGAGAACTGAGACTTGGTCTATCTTTCAGGACATTGATCTGATTGACATCCTTTGGCGACAGGACATTGATCTGGGTGCGGGGAGAGAAATATTTGACTATAGCCATCGACAGAAAGAAAGTGAAGTGGACAAGGAACTGAGAGATGGGGGGGAATGTGGGGACAACTGGCCAGATGAGGGGACCGAGGCCCTGGCTCGCAATCTGCTAGTGGATGGAGAAACAGGGGAAAGCTTCCCTGCACAGGTAAGAGTTCACTGTCCTCTTCTTCCCATTTGTTCCCTAGACATCAGGGTGAATTTATTAATGGATTGGCTAACTCTGTTGGTAGTAAAAGAAGATGGAGATCCTATGGATTTGGGGGATAGTAAAAGTGAGGAAGAATTGTAGGAATAGGGGAAAGCTCTTCAAACAGTTTGCCCTAGCCAGGGACAAAATGCTTAGCAGACTTTCTCCTGGGGTCTGAGGCCTTTTCTAGAGAAATCATCTAGAAAATGACTGACCATAGCTCTGTTTTGCTCCAGATTCAGTAATGGCACAGCATGAGTCACTTCTCTCCCTGTCCCTTTGAATGTGCTGGGGGAAGACTTCAGCCTTGGGGCAGCCCCAGCCCACTTCAGTCAGACTTTTTACCATAGGTGCCTGGTGGGGAGGACCAAACGGCCCTGTCTCTGGAGGAGTGCCTTAGGCTGTTGGAAGCCACCTTCCCCAAAGGGGAGGAGTCTGAGGTGAGCAGGATTCAGAGGGAAACCCTCTGCACTGGCTAACCTTCATACAGGGCACTTATATCAGTCACATTGTGCCTCCCCATGTGCCCTATGAGTGTGGAGGGGGGGCAGGGGTGGATTCAGAGGCAGGGAATGAGCTTTAGTATTTTTGTGGGGAGAAGTTAAGGGCTGGGCTCAGAATAGGGTGATTTTCCCCTCATTTCCCTTATTTTTCTCCAGTGAAAAACTGTATTTTTGTCCTCAGTTTCCAGCTGCAGATGTTTCCAATATAACAGAAGCTGTGCCTAGTGAGAGTGAGTCCTCAACTATTCAGAACAACCTTCTGTCCCCACTTCTGACAGAGACAGAATCTCCATTTGATCTGGAACAGCAGTGGCAAGACCTCATGTCAATCATGGAAATGCAGGTGGGAATGAATGAACATTCTGAGCAATATTACCAGAATGTTTAATGGGGGATGAGGGCATGTTCTGTTAAATGTGTAAAGGCAAGTGAAATGGGTACGTTTGTCTTTGTCTGGATCTCAGATTTGGGCGCTGAGAGTAAACCTCAAATCAGCACCTTCCTTACTCAACACAAGGTTCTCTTTGCTTCTTAGTAAATACTCTCTTCCTTTCCCTTGGCTAAGGCAGACTAGGCATGTGGTAAAGATAGAGATCAAGATCTGGTCAAAACATGATTCAGTTAGTTTTGACTAAAGGTGGAGACCATAGGAAACCTTTTTGTCACTTAATGGAACAGAACTGTGCAGTTCATAGCTAAGTGCAAGACTTGGAATCATGAGGACCTGAATTCAAATCCTGCCTCAGACATGTAAACCTCTCATCTTTAAAATGAGGATGATGATAATAACAATTAGCATTTATAAAGTGCTATACAGAAATCTTGTTTTATCTTCCTTACAATCTTAGGAGTTATTTTTATTAATCCATTTTATAGATGAGAAAACTGAGGTAGGTTATATAACACCTATCCTCACAATGTGAATGTGAGACTCAAATAACAAGTAATGTGCTTTGCAAACCTGAGAATGCTGAACTTTTTTAAGTATTAACTATTACTATTCTTGGATCCTGTTTTCAATGTGATTGTGGCACTGTCCTTGGTGCTTTAGACTGCTCATGTACCTTGAGAACTGAAGTCTTCTCTGCCTTCCCTCCTTCCCATTCTCAGGGGAACCCGTTTGCCATACTGACCAGTGTTTCTCATCTCCTAGGCTATGGAAGTGAACACAGCAACAAATGAAATTCTCTACAGTGCCACAAGCGGAGACTCACTGAGTACCAATTACAGCCTTGCTCCCAGCACTCCCATCAACCAGAATGTCAGCCTGCATCAGGCATCGCTGGGGAGCTGTGCCCAGGACTTCTCACTCTTCAGCCCAGAAATTGAGAACCTTCCTGTAGCCGGGGGATCCACCCTACTCCAGTTGGCCCCCAGTAACTCAACCAGCCTCAACTCTACCTTTGGTTCCACCAACCTGACAGGGATCTTTTTTCCTCCTCAGCTCAACAGCACAGGCAATGAAACAGCCAGCCCTGAGCTGCCTGACCCTCTGAGTGGCCTGTTGGATGAAGCCATGTTAGATGAGATCAGCTTGATGGATTTGGCCATTGAGGAAGGTTTTAACCCTGTGCAGGCCTCACAGCTCGAGGAGGAGTTTGACTCTGACTCGGGACTTTCCCTGGACTCGAGCCATAGCCCTGCCTCTCTGAGCAGCTCAGAAGGCAGCTCTTCTGCCTCCTCTTCTGCCTCCTCCTCTGCCTCTTCTTCCTTTTCAGAGGAAGGTGCTGTGGGTTACAGCTCTGACTCTGAGAATCTGGATTTAGAAGAGACCGAGGGGGCTGTGGGTTACCAACCCGAATACACCAAATTCTGTCGCATGAGCTACCAGGACCCCTCCCAGCTTTCCTACTTACCCTTCCTGGAGCACGTGGGGCACAATCATACCTACAACATGGCCCCCAGTGCCCTGGACACCTCAGACCCCCAGCTCCCTGGGGCTCTTAAGAAGGGCAGTAGAGAGAAGCAGGCCGACTTCTTGGACAAGCAGATGAGCCGGGATGAGCACCGGGCCCGGGCTATGAAGATCCCCTTCACGAATGACAAAATCATTAATCTGCCAGTGGAGGAGTTCAATGAGCTGCTGTCCAAGTACCAGTTGAGTGAGGCCCAGTTAAGTCTCATCCGTGACATCCGGCGCCGAGGCAAAAACAAGATGGCTGCTCAGAATTGTCGCAAACGGAAACTGGACACCATCCTTAACCTGGAGCGGGATGTGGAGGACCTGCAGCGGGACAAATCCAAGTTGCTCAGGGAAAAGGTAGAGTTCCTCAAGTCCCTGCGCCAGATGAAGCAGAAAGTGCAGAATCTATACCAGGAGGTGTTTGGGCGGCTGCGGGATGAGAACGGGCAGCCCTACTCTCCCACGCAGTATGCCCTACAGTATGCTGGAGATGGCAGTGTCATCTTGATACCTCGCACCCTGGCTGACCAGCAGGCCAGGCGCCAGGAAAGGAAACAGAAAGACAGGAGGAAGTGAGTCTGCCTGGAGAGGAGGGGGACAAAGCTCACTCTGATAGAAACTGGAGAAAGGCTGTGCCTGGAAGTGCTGGAGGAACTTTGATGCCTCTTATCCAATATATCTTCTCAGACATGACAACTGCCGGTCAGTGTACAGGAAGATGGGCGGGCCCTGCACTGTTTAGTTCTGCTTGCCCTGGCCCTGGCTCTTCCCCCTCCTCCATCTCTACAATTGGGGTTAAGGGCATAATGGGGCTTGTGGGGGGAAGAGGCCCACTGACACCCTTTTTTTTGGAGGGCAGGTATGGAGCTGGCATTGCTGGGGGTGGGAAGAAGCTGAAAGTGAGTGCCATTGTGGGTGATAAAGGAAGAGCCTTCTGAAAGGGGAAAAGGAAAGAGTGATTTTTGGATAAAGGAAAAAATAACCCCAAAAAATCAAAGCAAGAAGAAAACCACAGGGGAACCTAAGCTGGGATTCCAGGTTATGGGTTTTTGTGACTGAGTCTTGGTCTTCTATGTGAGTAAACCACACTTCACCCTGGGAGAGGGGAGGTGACTATCACTTTACAAAGTGGGTTGGGGGAAGGGGGCTCCTATTAACTCTTAAAATTCCATGTACATCAGCATTCTTGGAGGGCAGTTCCTGGAGACTCCCTCCACCCCTGGTGTTTTGTTTTTTTTTAAGCCACTTAGGAGCTAACGAGACCCTATGCCAAATATCTTAGGAGGGTTTTAGGGTCAAAGGGAAGAGTGAGTAGGACAAAGGGTGGAAAGAGCCATTAGGCCACATATTTCCCCCACCCATCAAGCATGTGGCACTCACTGCCCCTGCTCTTCAGCCCCTCCCCAGCCAGCTCCAATACTGCACCATTCCCACTGCAGCCTGCATGTGAATGCTGTATTCTTCCCATCCCCACTCCCCACTAGCTGAAGCACTTTGACGTTTAAGAGGTTAGAACTCCTGGGGAGAACTCCTGGGTCTGGGAGGTGCCTCCTTCCTTCTACTCTTAGGAAGAGAGGTCCCTAGCTGCCACCTTAGGGAGAGGTAGGAAGAGAAGCCCCTGTGGTAATCTCCAATCAGTATTCAGCACAATGTTGGGGAGTAACCCACTCCTCCCTCCCTTCCTCCCTCCCTCCCTCACAACTGGGCTTGTCACTGAAAAACTAGGCCTCTGTTAGGATTTCTCAGAATTTCTTTCTTGCGCTTTGATTTTTTAGGGCTTGATCCCTGTTTTTACTTATAGGGTCTAGAGTGTTTGTGTTGAGTAAAAGGGAGATGCCCCAAATATTCAAAGCTGCTAGAAGTTCTCTTTGCCATAAAGACTCTGTGTGACTGTGTGAACACTTGGGATTTTCCTCCTCTTGGCCTGAGGTCAGTCTGTCTTTTTTGGATTTCTTTCTGGAGGAATGTGTAGTGAGTATGGTGGGGGTCTAGTGCAGCATCCCACTTTAGGGCTGGGATGGTTTTTTTCTAGTTGCCCCAGCTCAACAAGGGCAACATGGGACCTGGGAAAGGCAGAAAGGGGAGACATCCACACGTGGCTAAGGATGAGGGTCCCATCAGTGCCTGAGGCACCTGTTAATTGTTTTTGTCTTGAATTTAGTTTGCAGCTACTACCACCTCTGGCTAGGTTTTCTTAAGAAGTTTCTACTTCTGAACCAGTAAGAGAGATTTGGGGGATGGGGGTGGGAGCACTGATTTTTCCCTCCTCTGTCAGGAAGTCTCCATAAGCAGCAAGAACAGAAAGGAATAAGCTTGGAAAATGCTTAAATTATTTTCTTCTTAGATTTTCTTCTTAATTTATCTCTGTGACCTGCCAGGGAGAGAGGAGAGAGAGAGAGATGCTGTGAGCACATGACAAAATAAAATAAACTATAATAAAATGGTTGATTCACTCAAGTGCAATTTTTTTTTCCCCTTTGAGTTTAATTTTGGGGGAGCAAGGGCCCTGGCTCCAGTGGAACTGCAGTAAAGGGCCCTTAGGTAGTCAGCCATTTGTGTGGCTGCAGTCAAACCAGAACTGATAACCAGGGAAAGCAGAATGGGGAGAAGAGTTTTTTGATTTTGTTTTTGTTTTTGTTTTTTTTAAAAGAAAAATCTTAACTATATTTTTTTAATCTTTCAAATATTGTGCAAGTGAGCTGTTTTGGGGAGGTTCTCTTTTTCCCAGCTGTGTCAGCTGGTCCCTTTCATGATGGAGAGGAAAGAATTAAAAATTCACTTTTGGCCATTGCATACAATACTGGCCTGGTTGAAATAGTATTATTCTTAGGGAGCCCAGGCTAGGCCCTGACACCTGGTCCTTGCGCTTCCTGTCTCTTCACCTGCTATGATTTGTATTTTTATGCCTGACCTTGTGCTGTGTATGATTTGCTCCAATGGCCCCTGCCTGCAGATAATTACAGTGCATTCTCATCCTATGGTAATAAAAACTTGAGAGCCACTTTGTGCTGTAAAGCCCAACATTGCAGCATGGCTGAACTGAGGGCTCATGATGCTGGGGTAGGGGACTGTCTGAAATAAATGCCACCAAGCTGGAAATAAGGTTTGTTGAGTTTTTAAAGGGAACATTAACTCTAAGGTCTAAAATTAAGAGAAGGGGGCAGTTTCACACTCGGCCTAGTTGGGATAATCTAGGTTAGGACAAAGTTGACAATTCTGAGCCCTTGAAGTGAGGAAAGTCTGTGCTTTTAATTTACTAGTTTTGGGATAGAGGGTTTCCAGAGTGTTCAGAATATTTGAATCAATTACATTTATCTGGTGACCAGCTCCATTTTAGAGTCTGCCTCCTTAGTGTGTTATACTACACTTATTTCCAGTTAGCTCAAAGGGCTAGGTATTTATAAAAGGATCTTTCATTAAACTTATTGGGCCATTCATTGCTTTCAGATCACAAAAAATAACAAATTCCTACCCTTCCCCCTCCCTCCATACACATACATTAGGAATCATTGCTCTGTGTAACAGGTTTAAAATTCACTGTCCGCCATTCACCTGTGCTGGCATTATTGGGATGGGTAGATAATAATGGTCTTTCCTCAACCCTAGCTCTTCCTGCCAAAAAATGTGTACTTTCAATATTCTAGTTATCTGGGGTCTCAAGTGAAGGTGGGAAGGTTGGTCAACCCTGTTAAAAAAAAAAAAAGCTGACCTCTTTGCTGATGGCAGAGGCATTGTTTCAAGATCAGAACTGAAAACCTCTCACAGGTTGTTGAGAGCAATCCTCCCCATGGTAGAGACTAGTGGAAAGTTGAAGTCCTGGCAATTCTAGGCCTTACATTGCTGCATACACTGGGCCTGGCCCATTTGGAAACTGAATTCTCAGATAATTAGTATAGTTATAGTTAGCTATTCAGTTACCAAATCCTCCTAAAATTACACCTGTTTACCCATAGAACTTTCAAAAATGAGTGATCTGGAATTTTACCCAACAGTAAAATGTGAAGACAATATCCCAGTGAAGCAGCTATGGTGGTCATAATGAAAGGTCAGGTAAGAAAGAAGAGGGTGATTTGGAAAAGAGACTGTATACTTTCAAAGTACTGGCTGTCTTCCTCCTTTATGTAAAGGTTCAATAATATAATTACTGGAGTCTGTTTCAGCCAGAGCCCATCTCTACCCTGCTTGTACCCCCCCCCCCCCATCTTTCAATCAGACATTTTATCACAGACCTTTTTGCATTTGGCAACCAATTAGAGCAAGTGCACTCCACATAGGAAAACCAATCTCTCACTTCATCCAGGGAACATGGAAATGAGACTATCTGGGTTCTTTTCATTATATCATATACAGTCAGTAGCCATTGAGTCCTAGAAATTGGTTTCTTGAGCTAGTTTATAAAAAGCATGCTAAGAGGAAGCCTGTTTGTAACTAGTGGTAGAAGTTGTCTCTAGCCATTTTAAACTAGACCAGCATTGACTCCTAGTGTTATTTGTAATTTTGCCTTCCACTCTTCAATCGCATCACATATATTTCACAACTCCAATTTTGACCTAAGAGGCTAGAGGGAAGCTGAACAAAGTGTGTGAAAGTAGGGGTAGAGTGGTACACAAAGCACTTCAAAGAATAGTGTGCAAGGCATAACTGGGAAACTAAGGAATGTTACCTTAGGTACTACTGAGTAGGCAGCGTTTACAAATAGTCAGCCTTGCAATGGAATTAGTCCCAGCCCATCTTCAATTTAAGAACAGGCCTCAAATTCAGTTTTCATTACCACTTCAAGTTTACGATGACTAAGGATAAACATGTGAGTAGTTGAATTATGCTTTTTAATTTTAAACATAAATGAATTATTGATTTAAACTTTCCAATTTCCCAGTTCAGGACTTTGTGGGTACAGCAATCAGTTCCCCAGAACCAGGACCCAGAGTTTTCCAGTCTAAATAGACACTATGCAAAGTACAAACAGGCTGGGTTAAAGTCTACTAGCATTTTAGGGTAAACAATAGCTTTGGTCCAGGCTTCCAAACAAACATACCATTAAATTAACAGATCACATATAAACCTTGTTCTGCTGTTGGGAGTTTAATACAAGTAAGCAAATTGAATTATCCTTCACACATTCCATTCTTCAGCACTACATCCCTTCTGACCCCCCAGCCTTGGAATTGGGTTATCTGTGTGTCCTAGCAGTGGGGCTGGTTCATATTTCCTTTCCTTTTAGCTGCAATCTATTCAGAATAGAGCCTGCAAGACAACATCTCTTAAAATGAAGACATGATCTATATAGGTTGATGTCAGAGCAGATCCCTAAGAAAATTTAAATGTTAGGTACCCAACTGAATTGGTCCAGATAGACCTTGTCTGACTTAGTCTTGTTCATTTTAATCCATATGACTACAGTGATGGAAGAGGCTAGCACTTCTTAAGTGTTGGTGACTAAATGTTAATGATCACAACTCTTAGCCAGCAAATCACCCTTAAATCATTTCTGATGATATAGGCTATCTTCTCATATCACCTATGGTTTGGTCTAGTCTATACCAACTCTGGTTTAGAGTTCTGAAATCCACCCTTGGGATGATACCTGAATGTACCTTCACACAGGAAGGTTTTTCTGATAATCCACAAACCACTGCAGTCTCACCCTATTGGTAGTCCAGGAACCAACTGGAGAAGCTGAACCCAAAATGGATCTTTCTCATATATTAGATAGAACACACTAGTGACCACATTTAGTGCTCTGAATACTAAAGTCAAATGCTGTTCCAAACTTTTAGAACACAGACTTGCAAATAATTTTCTTAAAAATAGTCCTGTAAATTGATATTGTCTATATGACTTTGTAGGCAAGAATGCTGATTGATTTCAATGGAACTTTATAGCTGTTCTTTCCAACAACTAATTTCAAGACTGTCTTCATCAATCTAGTGGTCAAGTACCTTTTCTGAAGAGTCAGAGCAGGTGCTGATGGATCTTTATGATCTCTACATTTTCTGTCTGCTATATTCAAAGTACACCTGCAAAAACATGGTTTTCTAGGCTATTTTTTATATTTACAAAGAAGTTATGTGTTATCCAGCTCATCAAACTGTTGGGTGGACCAGCCCAGGGTTCTTTGTTATCAGGCTTTCAACAAATTAAAGCTCCAAGACTAAAGTTCAGCAACGGAAGGTTTAGAATTAAGACAGAAAACGGGGATTATAAATCTAAATTTTTATTAAGACAAAAACTGACAGAGCTTGATATTAAGTTCAAATCCAACAAGTTTACATTTTAATCAGTTTTCACAGAAACTTGAAAACATGCTTTTAAAAAAAACTTTTAAAAACAATGACATTCTAGTATAGCCCACCCTAGATGACATGGAGAACTGGTGGGTCTCATGATTAAAGACATGAATTATTTCAGGGTCTGGGTAATTCCCAGGGTTTTTAAAATTCCATTTTAACCATGTTTTTTAAAAAAGTGAACCAATGCCCAGGTTTAAAAGTTCATTCTTTTCCTGAGGCTTTCTAAATCACTCAACCCTTGTGTTGATCTGATTAAACTTGTGCTGTCAGTATTAGAACTCCACCACAAATGGTTTCTGAGTTCCAAAAAACAGAGAGGCTCCAAGAGTTATCTATCCTAAGATTATGGGCCTTGTAATCCTCTACCTCCATACATCATTGGCTGAATAGACAAGCTGAGATTTAAAACAACTCAGTTGGAGGAGATGGGAAGTTGTAGGATTTTCGGATCAATTTCAAGAATTAGCACCTTTAAACAACAGACTGGCCTGTGCTTCTCTCTTCACTCCCTTAAAGCCCCCCCTCCCTGACCCCAGCCTCAACTCCTCCAAGAATTCCATCTCCAATTAACTTGGAGTAGTTTTTGGGAGATAGCACTAAATTCAGGCAGAGCATACCTTGGCTTATAGGTTTCAGACATTCACAGCTTTGTACAGTCTCTCACAGTCCTCATTTATGTTGCCAATGACCATTTAAAAAAGTTAAGTTTCTGGACATGGAACTGGATTATTGTCAGTTCACTCCCCCCTCCCCCTCCCCCATTTTAACAAAAACAACAAAAAAAAAGACCCTACCATTCCCTTTATCCCTTCCCCCACCCCCTCCAAATGATACACCAGTAATAGCCAAAAACTACACACATGCTACGTGGTAAAAATGCAGAGTTAACACTATTGGGAAGGCGGCTGTGGGTTGTGGAGATGCTCTTTGAAGAGCTGCAGTATCTATCTCTTTGTTTGACCCCACACCTGCTCCACAAGGTTTGTCTTTTGTGGAAGGGCCTTTGCTTCTCCTCTCAGCAAAGTGAAGAATGGGCTGCCCCAAACACTTTTTCCCCTCCACTGGGACAGGTTTGCAAAGTGTACAGCACAGAACTGTCTAAAGCCCTTGGGATGCTGCTGCAGGGCCAGGAATCATACTGGCTCTTCAAAGGACATCTTCTCAAGCCCCTTCTATGGTGTCAAGACAAGCAGAACTCCTTCTACCCTCCCTACTTCAAATCCACAGTCTGAGGGACACAGAGGCTGGCACATGATGGAATTAATTTTTGTCATCTTTCTTGTCATCATCCTCTGAAGGGTAAGAATGCCACGTCAGCCTCTCCTCATAGAAAGAGATGACCACTTGGGGGCACTTAATGTTGGCTTCCTTGGCAGGAACTAGGTCAGCTTCATCAGAATTTTTCCTACAGGAAAAAAAGCAGAACTTTTCAAGACCAAGTAGGATTGGAGAATTGGTAGGGGGTAAACAGACAAAACTGTTTGCTGATGACTTATGGTTAGCTGTACAATGAAATTCTTTTTTGTCTGACTGTTCACTTCTCTTGCTGACATACCTTTATATCTGCCAAGAACTGACCAAGAGCTGGCCCTCCCCATCCTACCATTGTATGATGTGTGTGGTTCATTCTTTATAGCAAACTGACTCCTAAACTAATAATTATATCACATTCTCTGAAGAATAGAGAAGCCACTAAGCTGATCTCATTGATATGCCAGGGTCATCTTGAATCCAAGTAAGGATGAAGTTTTATGCTACTGCTGCTATTGCAGCTTTTTTTTTAAAGCTAAGGTTAATGCAAACAAATGTGACTTTTCTTAATTTTCTTTTTAACAGTTTTTCCTTGACAATAACATTACTAATTGGTATTTGGTAGCATGTCTACACATAACTGCCAAGGTCCTTTGGGATACAAGATTATGGGGAATAATTAAAATCTCTGAGGTATTAGTAAGGTCTCATGACAGAAGCAGGCAGAGTATCAACTATCTATCCCAGTAGCAGAGACCCCAAAGATCACAGTTTAATTCAGATCTTATTATAGGCTGTCAGAGAACAGGCAACTGAGCTCTGGTGATGTTATAAATTGACTTTGTTTTTCTAAGCAGCACTTTAGATATAGCTTGGCAAACTGTAAATTAAGAACTTTGCTCTAAAGGAGGACCAAACCTGGTAACTTCACACTGGAAGAGGGAATGTCAGTTGTGACAGACTTCAAAATGCCACTAAGCTCCCTAAGATGCTGAGAAAGATGTGTTTCTCAAACTGTGCTGAAAGGGACCCTGAAGACCCCAAGCTTTGTTTTTTTTTTTTATTTATCCTTATTGTACAGGCATTAAAATTTTAGAGGACTTTACTACAAGGATTCTGCCAAAATTTGTTTTTTAAACTAAAGGGTTCTATCATTGTGGGAAAGTTGGAGAACTAGAGTTCTAAAGTAAGAGTCAAGAAGAGGCCTTAGGCAGTTACTTTATGATACAGTCTCAGAAGCTTTTGAGGAAGTTCTGAATCTTTTAAGACTACAAATCACCCATTCTAGCTACTCACTTTTAAAAATATAATAGATGTGATAGTGAAACAATATTAAATGGAGGGGTGCAATTCTGAAGAATATTGAAGCAATCTATCAAAAATGAGTTTTACTTTAGAGGTTTTGTGGGAAATTAACTGCTATTTACATATTCAATTGGTAACTTAAAAAGTAAATGCTTAAGTGAAAGCAGTTAGTGGGGATTACTCTATATTTGTTAACAAACACACCTTGCTAACAAGTCATAGAATTGTGGGATTACCTTTTATTCTAAATGGAAGGGTAAGGGACTAATCAACAGGCTCAATATAAATACTGAAGAATTAATGGAACCTCTCCCCTTGGAACCAGTTAAATTTCTACTTGGAGGTGATGGATGAGTGTCCAATCACATTTCAAATCTTTTCCTGTATCAGTGGAATTCTTTCCCATATTATATTCACTTGTTTTTTTTTTCACCTCTTGAGGGAAAAAAAATGAGCCAAGAGTCACAGAATCTTAAAGATCTAGATTTCAATTTGAATGACTGACATTACTAGATTTTTCTCTGGCACAGAATAGATAAGAAAAACAGTCACCACTTTACTATACCCATTCAGAAGTACTGACAGGACTCACCATTTCATCAGGAACATCAATTCCCCACTGGAATCTGTAGCACCAATAATCCTTTCTGGCTCCAAACCTCGGGCAAAGCCTCGGGGCTTTTCTGACTGAAAAGTACAGAAAAATACGTGGACTTCAGTGTCCAGAAGTTTGCTTTGGTTCTAAATTCTAACATGTTCTGAATCACTTATGCCTTCCCAATTCTACAAGTGGTCACTTTCCTGCAGGACAAAGTGAATTTCTTACCAGCTTGTGCACAATATAAATCTGTATTATTTCTCATTTGAAAATATCCTTAGAAGTAGCTACTCTGGAGTATTTGAACAGGAAAAGTCTTTTAAAAATAGCTTTTAACCTAAAAAAAAGGGGGGGCTCTGCACCCTAGGATATAAAACAACTAGAAATTACACCTAGGTGAGAGTAGTAGAACCTTGCTTCTTCTATCTTTCTCACATAAAGTTTAGGGGTATAAATAGGATTTTTCTTAGCAGAGGGTGCCAAAATAGTTCTAAAATTCAGAAGATTTTGCTAGATAAGTGGGGAAAAAAGGAGGATGAAGAGACTGGTTTACTTAGGGCTACACTTATAAGAACTTATTGAGTTAAGCTAACTTAAGTCCCAGCCCCAATTAATTTTATGTCATTCTGAAAGAAGTATGAATCTGGGCTAAGGAAGAATTCTTTTTTTCCAGTCTTACCTCCTCTTTCTTCTTTTTTGGTTTGCTCTCCTCTCCCCTATCTTCATTATCTGAATCAGCTTTGCGTTTGCCTCCCTCTGTTTTGTCTGTCTCATGGGCTGTTTTCTGTGATTGTAAAAACTCAGCAATGAGGTCAGGACAATCCAGGTTCTCCTCTGGTTCCCAAGTGTTGTCCTCACTGAAACCAGAGCATCAAAAGTCAATTTTTCCAGCTAATCTTACTGTAATCCAACTAACAGGGTTGCTGTAATGTTAGCTGTTGAGCCATTAACTGACCAATACCTTATCACACCATCAAACCAACAAACTAGACCAAGAAAATTAGTTCATAGGGACAAAACAAAAACTTATTCTCTCAAAAATGAAACTAATCTCTCACTTAATAAAAATTCTGCCTCTGATTTTGGAGTTATATGGAAATATTCTCTACTACAAGTTCACAAACTCTTCCCTAAAGAGCATACTCTACCATTATAATTATTTAGATACCTCTTATCTCCTCTAATAGACCATAAGTTCCTTGAAGGCAAGATGAACTCAATTTTATCCCCGAAGCTTCCAGTACAAAGCCCTGAACACAGTAAGTAGTCAATTGCCAACTTACTCAGAGAAGCCTTTCCACTTCAGGAGATACTCCACTTTGCCCTTCACCACTCGGCGGTCAAGGACTTTCTCCACCACATATTCTTCTTCCTCTTCTTCTAGGACTTCCTCCACTTTCTTCTTGTTTTGCTTTTTTCCCATTGTACCCGCCAGCTTTCTGGTATAAAGGCTGACGCTGCTGAAGAAATAAGGGAGGGGGAGAGAAAAAAGCTATCAGGGCCAGGGAAGGGGATCTTTAGAATGATTTCCCAAATGAGAAGAAAACCAGAAACAGTAGCACTGTCTGCTTACTTTTTGGACTATTTGTCCAGTCATCTCTATACTTCTGTGAATCAAAACTAACAAAACTCATCAATTCTTCAGTAGTCTCAAACTCAAGTCTAAGATTGCAAAAGGCACACTTAAATTGTTTTTTAGTCACATCCAACTTTTGTGACCTCATTTTCAATTTTCTTGGCAAAGTCATTGCAGTGATTTGCTATTTCCTCCCCTAAACACCTAGCTATCCCCAAGTCATAAAGGCAAAATAAGCTCAGCTTTTAGAAAAAAAAGGACATCTTTTCTCTGATATTTTTCCTTCATTCTTGAAGAAGATCATGACATCAGGGGACGTGTTATCACGATAAGAACATGAATTAGATTTGAGCGAGGGGGGCTGTGCCAGCCTTTCTCCTCCAGAGTGGAAAGGGTCCAGGGACCAGACATGAATCCGGACAACTGGAGATTCGAATTCCTGTTCTCCTGACTCCAAAGTCAGTGCTCCATCCACTGTGCCTCCTAGCTACCTCTCTTCCCACACAGGGTATGTCAGACTGTATTAACAACACACTCTCCTCCAAACCCCCACCTCTCCTCAGGTTCCTTAGAAATACTATTAGAGTTAAGAAATCTTACCTATCACTATGCTTTAAACTTTTCAGTTTAAGTCATCCCTTGAGTTTTATATTCTTTAACTTCTTATACTTTCTAAAGGTCATTCATATAGATTGTCATACTGCTCCCTTTGTTTCTTTAAAGACTATCATTCCTTCCATAGAATTCAACACAATAGAATTTTCTGGGTCCCTTGGCTAGATAAATATTTGAGGTTTATTATTTTAGAAAGGATTATAGATTTTTGTTATTCTGCTTGCCACTAGATGGTGCTCCTGTACCTTTAAGGCAAACTATTGACAAGTTTTCTGTACTCCTAGATATTATTTTTTTTTAGATTTTTGCAAGGCAATGGAGTTAAGTGGCTTGCCCAAGGCTACACAGTTAGGTAATTATTAAGTGTCTGAGGCTGGATTTGAACTCAGGTACTCCTGACTCCAGGGCCGGTGCTCTATCCACTGAGCCACCTAGTCACCCTGTATTCCTAGATATTAAGACCATCTGAAGCTTAAAATTGAGAAGCAAAATAATTGGGAGGCAGGAAGGAACAAAAAAAAAAGATTGCTGGATTTGCTGTCTGATGATTTAGATGCAAATCTCAGCCTCTGCTTATTACCAACATGACTATCCTAAATTCAGGTAGCAAAACCTACAATTGGCACAAGGAATTAGAAGCATCTAGAATGGCAGAACATCTGCTTTATTAAAAGAACTGATTTTTGAAAGTTTAATAGAAACACCTTTTTATTTGAGGTAAATTAGATTTTCTAGATGAGAAATCCATTGAACCCTTCTAGAACATGAGTTTAAGTGTGATCCACAAACAGCTCTACATCCTTGTGGGAATGTTTAAAATTCATTTTATCTTGAGTATATAGAACATTATTTTAAAGATTGAAGATACAGAGGAGAATATGAACATGAATTATAATTTACTATGCAACAGGTGCTCAAATGAACAATACTATACAGGTTATACAATACTCTGTTGAATTATGATTTGGTTTATCACGACTCTATATATAAATGACTCATCTTCAAAACTGCTGAACTGGTTGTTCCTTTAGCATAGTATCCCCCTGAATAAAATGTTTCTGCCCCACCCCATTAGTTGGGATCTTTTAGAAAGCACTGCTGTCAGTGTTCCCATCTCTTCTAGGCTGCTCTTTCATCCATTTCTGTCTCCCATGCCTTTCACTCCTCAACTCTTGTAAATTTGGTTTATAACCCTGAAATGATTCTCTTCAAAATTACCAGTGATCTCTTTTGTCAAATCTAATAGGTTTGTCTCAAATCTTATTCTTCTCAGAAGAGAATAGTCTAAAGTTTGACCTTTTCTAGGATTTCCTGGTTCTCTCCTTGCTTCTTCTCAGTCTCCTTTGTTGTATCCATTCCTAGGCCCTTTTCTTTCAACTCAATGACCCTTTCAGCTCCTATGAGCTTAATGCTATCTTTATGCAGATTACTCCTAGATCTTTAATATCCTGCTCAAGTCTTGTTCTGTACCATCAATTGCCTAGTGAACATTTCATAGTGAATATCCAGGAGGCATCTCGAATGCAACATATCCAAAACCTATTATTGGCAGAGGAACTACTATCCTTCTGCCCAACCAAGTTCTCAACCTCATTGAGATCTTTGACACTTCTCTCCTCTTCAGTCAGTTGCAAATCTTTTTATACCTTTCCAACACCCATCTAATTCTGACCTCCAACACAGTCACCCCTCCTATATTCAGGCCCTTAATCCATTCTTAACTGGACTATTTCAATGCCCTTCTCATTAATTTCCCTGCCACTAATCTCTCCCCACTCCAAGTCATCCCTCATACAGCATGTTGTTCTTTTTCCTAAACACAAGTCTGACCATGTCATCACCCCAAATTTTTAATAAATCCCAGTGACTCCTTATTGCCTATAGGATAGACAATCAACTAATCAATCACTAAGAATTTATTTAAGTTCTACTATGGTCGACACTGAGCTAGCCGAGACGCAGAGTCAATCTCTAATCTCAAGGAGTTTACATTTTAATGAGGGAGACAATAGATACATATATAAGCATATAAAGAATAATTACATGATAGGGAGAATATTTGAAATTAGGGAAAAATCAAGAAATGCTGTATACTGTGGAGTATACAAGGGAGTGCATGAGCTGCATTTGAAGGAAGAGATTTTCTGAAGCAGAAGAAGAGTTCATCAAAGTCAGGGAAGTAAGAAAGAGAGTGGCAAGTATAAAGACATAAAAAAGACAAACTTGGTTGAACCACAGAATAAGACATAGGGAATAATGCAATGGAAAGATAGGTTATGAAGGGTTTTAAAAAGCCAAATATGGGGGCGGCTAGGTGGCATAGTAGATTAAGTACCAGCCCTGGAGTCAGGAGTACCTGGGTTCAAATCTGGTCTCAGACACTTAATAATTTACCTAGCTGTGTGGCCTTGGGCAAGCCACTTAACCCCGTTTGCCTTACAAAAAAAACTAAAAAAAAAAAAAAAATTAAAAAAAATTAAAAAGCCAAATACTTAAAATCTAGCCTGAGACAGAAACACTTATTAGCTGTGTGACCCTGGCCAAGTTACTTCACTTATTTCACCCTAGTGCCTAACAAAAAACAAATACAGAAACCAAACACAATAATTTATACAAGGCATGGAGTTTAAAGTTGCACTAAGTCTTTTGGGACACCCTAATACTTTCTTAAGAGGGCAACAAGGAGCCACGGGAGGTTAATAACTAATTGAGTGACATGAGACCTGTTATTAAGGTAAGTAACTGGTAGTTGTCTGGAGGATAGCTGAGTAGGGAAGAGACTAATTAGGAGGCCACTGCAGTAGTTTTAAATTAGAGGTGATAAGGGTCTTTAATAAGTTGGGAGTTTCGTATAAGAGTTAAGATGGGATTTGTGGGGTGTGAAAACCAAATTTAATTCATTATGATTATAAGATTGATTACTAGAGGGGTGACTAGGTGGTGCAGAGTTCAAATCCAGCCACACAGATGCTAATAATTACCTAGCTTTGTGACCTTGGGCAAGTCACTTAATCCCATTTCCCTTGCAAAAAAAAAAGATTGATCACAAGACTCTTGTCAATGTTTCCTATTTTATTAGATGTATTTTTGTCAACACCTTGTTCATATCATTATGAGAATGGGGTAACTACCAAATGTTTCAGGAAAACAAGGGTGCAAACCTCAAATGACCTTATCCCCAAGCATTCCAAACTTCTCTGTTTAACTTTTCTAGCCATAAGAATTGTATCAATCATTGGTTAATCAATAAGAATGAAATACCTACATTACTCAAGATTATGAAATGTGAATTCTTTATTGATAAGAATGTTGTGTTAACTACCAAACGGGGTAGTCTTGGACCCAATTTATTGGCAATTGCTAGAATTTCTAATAAACTGATGTACTTGAAAGCCTTAATCTTTGTCATATTAATAATTTTCTAGAATACTCCAGTTTAATTCTTCACTGAGGAGTCTTCCCTTTCATGGAAGACTTGTCCCTTGACCTCAAATCTCAAATTTCCCAAAGTAAATTAAGTCCCTGAGCCCTTGAAGACAGTTGACACTATCCTTGTTATAGGCAGGAAGAAATAATCTATTCCTATGAAGAGTTAAGAAAGGGAATCGATCTCTTCTAAATAGGGCATCTATGGAATCCCCATAAGCCATAAATTATATGAAATTATATGAAAACTGCTAAAGATATAGTTGACAAATTATTTGGGACCCAATTTAGCACTTTTTGATTATTTCTTATTAAAAAAGCTAAAAATTGGCTATTGAACTTTACCCAAATCAAATGAACTATTTGAACCATTAACTAGATTTGTGACTAAAATGTTTATATATAAAACTTTACCAATTTTATAAATGCTGAAGTTCTTCATTTTTCACTTCCTTCCCCATGGCAGCAAACAATCTGATAATAGGTTGTACATATACAATTGAGTTTAACATAATCTGATAATAGGTTGTACATATACAATTGAGTTTAACATAATCTGATAATAGGTTGTACATATACAATTGAGTTTAACATATTTCTACATCACTCAAGCTGTGAAAAGAACTAGAACTAAAACCATGAGAAAGAAAGAAAAAACATTAAAAGAAGTTTTTAAACGGGAACATAGTGTGGCCTTGGGCAAGCCACTTAACCCCATTTGGCTTGCAAAAACCTAAAGAAAAAAAAAGTGAACATAGTATGCTTTGCTCTGCATTCAGAATCCATAGTTTTTTCCTCTGGATGTGGATGGCATTTTTCGTAACAGGTCTCCTGGGATTGTCTTTGATCACTGAACTGTTGAGAGGAGATATGTCTGGGCAAGCCACTTAACCCCATTGCCCTGCAAAAACCTTAAAAAAAAAAGAGAGAGAGAGGAGGTATGTCAATCATAGTTGATCATCTCACAATTTTGTTGTTAGTGTTATATAATGTTCTCCTGCTTCTGCTCACTTCACTCAGCATCGGTTCATGTAAGTCTTTTCCATTCATGATTGAAAAATGTAAAAAAAAAAAAAACTGTAAAGAAGTACAAAGGAGCAAGGTGATTTCACAGATAAAAAACTGATGGTCCCAAATGAGTACAGTTTTATTTTAGAAGAAATCAAAAAGAACTGAAAGCAGTTATCAGTGTAAGTTCTAAAGTGAAGAAAACAAGAAAACTTGTTCAAATTAGAGAGCAATGTAAAAGTTAAGTAAAATTTAATTTAGAATGTTTATATCTGCCTAAGCAAGTAAATGCTATAAGATATATATAAATTTATTGTAAACTAGAAAAATCACCTAAAGACTATCAAATAAACTATACATTTATAAGCATTTATAATCTCCCAAAAACAAATATTGCAATGAACTGGTTTAATGTAGTAATAAAATAATAATAATAATAATAATAATAATAATAATAATAATAGCTTGTGTTAAATTGTAAAGAAATTCAGGAAAGGGGCGGCTAGATGGCGCAGTGGATAAAGCATGAGCCCTGGAGTCAGGAGTACCTGAGTTCAAATTTGACCTCAGACACTTAATAATTACCTAGCTGTGTGGCATTGGGCAAGCTATTTAAACCCATTTGCCTTTCAAAAAAAAAACAAAGCTAAAAAAAAAGAAATTCAGGAAAAATCAGTTCTATAAGTAATCTTGTATGCAAAGAAATTAAGGAAAATTTTTCAGAAAGACAGCAATCTGCTTCATTTTAAAACTAATTTCGTAAAATTAAAAGATGTCTTCCACTAGGTTTTATTTTTCAGTAGCCCAATACCTTTCCAAATCCAAACTGTATGCCGACCCAGTTCTTTTTGACCTCTCCAGAGTTACAAACTGAAATGACTTTCAAAAAGCTATGTTGGGATGGCTAGGTAGCGTAGTGGATAAAGCACTGGCCCTGGAGTACCTGGGTTCAAATGTGGTCTCAGATACTTAATAATTACCTAGCTGTGTGGCCTTGGGCAAGCCACTTAACCCATTTGCCTTGCAAAAAAAAAAAGTTATGTTAATTGATGCAAGTAGTAGATCCTCTAGGTAAACTGGGATTTAAATATTGTCACCAGATCTAGATTTAATTTAATCAGAATTTTATTCTGAAATTAATTATAATGGTGACAAATCAAAAAAAATTTTTTGAATCAGTAATAGTGGGAAGTGCACGAATCATGTAAATCTGGGTCAAATCCAGCCTTAGAAATTTATTAGTTGCCTGACTATAAGACAAATTATTTCACCTCAAGTTCTGCTAACATGTGAAGGTGATATTAAATAATATCATCCACCTCCCAAGTCTGCAAAGTGTTTAGCACAGAGCCTGGCATGTTAAATGCTTTACATGCAAGTATTCTATTTTGGTCTTGAAAAGATTGAGATTCATATTACCTCTAATTTCTACTGTATTGACTTTACAATGTTGATTTTATGCTGTATTGAATGTTATAATTATTATAAAGGCTTTTAATATAATACATATTGGGTAAATTTAATTTTTAAAATATTTAGTATCATATTTATAATTGGTTTACAATTCAGTTAATTTTGATCTAAGATCACCTTGTTATATCTTTGAGTTGAGTCAGGAATTTGGTTTTCCTTCAGTGTTAATTTAAAGGTATAATTAAAGGAAAAATTGTTCTCTCTCACCATTAGCCCCTGGGCTATCTGCTTGATTGTCCTTAAACCCCAAGAAGTTAACTTGGTGCTAATTCCCCCCCAAAATGTGTCATGTTTGCAAACAATTTTAGAGGAAACCTAGTTTTGATCCAACCCTAACAAAGATTACAAGAGACAGGTAGGTCCCTATAAACAATCAACATTCCTTAATTGAATTGTTCAAAAATTGTGATAATTATGTTTGAAAATGGTTAAATATTTAAAGTGGTATGCTTTGTGCTGAGATGTTTAATATAACAGCTTACTGAGAGAAGAAAAAGTAGTAAAGTCCTCTTTAAACTGGGAAAATGTATAGAGTTTTCTACCTGGACAAGATTGTAAGATCTTGTCAGCTCTGCTTAAAAGCATGTTAATCTTAAAAGTATTCAAGTTTGAGTAACCAGTAAAGATAAGTTTGCATCTAAAAATTATTTTGTTACTTATGCAAATTATGAAATTGTACATGCCATAAAGTGACATATATTATTAGACTTTAAATTAAAGGATTTTAATCTTGTCCTAGCAGTGAATAGGCAATTATAAACTGTAGGATAATTAAAGGCACAAATTGGAGGGGGGGGGGGTCGGGATTGACCCAACAATTCACTGTATGTGTAAAGTAGTATTCACTGAGTGAAAATCCAAAATAAATGAAGGAAAAATGCTTATTGCTATTTAATGCCTATCGTTAACCATATATTTTGAAACACGACAAAAGAAAGTACAGCTCTCAGGATGGCTAGGTGGTGCAGTAGATAGAGCACTGGCCCTGGAGTCAGGAGGACCTGAGTTCAAATCTGCTCTCAGACACAATAATTACTTAGCAGTGTGGCCTTGGGCAAGCCACTTAACCCCATTTGCCTTGCAAAAACCTAAAAAAAAAAAAAGAAGGCAGAATAAAACAATAATTTTAAAAAATCTGGTTATGAATAGAACATGATTAAGTAATTCATTAATTTTATTCATGAAGTCTTATAATGTATATAAATTAGCAAATATTTTAAGATTAGGAACTTGTATTATCTCATTCTTTTTTTTTTTAAGGCAAATGGGGTTAGTAGCTTGCCCAAGGCCACACAGCTAGGTTATTATTATTAAGTATCTGAGGTCGGATTTGAACCCAGGTACTCCTGACTCCAAGGCTGGTGCTCTATCCACTGTGCCACAATAAACTTGATCAAATCAAAGTTAAAATCAAATTTAAATAAGATTTTAGAATTACCTAGGATCTGATGGGTTCTTCAGAACTTGCCCTGTGAATGAAACCTATTCCAGATATAATAGGAATAGGTCTCATTCTCATGTCTATGGAGAAGTAGCCTCCATGAACTTTTCTCCAAGGTGAATCCCCAAACCTGGTATAATCAGGGAATCAAGATAAACAAACCAACTGAAAGGACATTGGGAGTGTTTAATATTGATGACTGTTATTGTATTACTTCAGCTTTTGTTTGTTTCTTGATGTTTATTATTTTCTGAGTTTAATGACAATCAATCAAATGGGCTACTATCTTATATTGACAGATTTGTGATATCCCTATTAATGAATTAAATGGATATAGGATGAATACATTGATTCAGGTTTTTTTAAATTAAACTACCTTTGATACCCTATCTACAGTTTTTCTGTTTCTTTAATTATGAATGTTGGGCTTGAGAAAACTCCAAAAGAAAAAAATTGTGGGAAAAGTGATTATCATTTTGTTCTGTATTAATTTGTCTCTTTTAATTTGATTCCATAGAAATTTATGATAGTAAAAGATACTAATCAGGAATATTCCAATTCTAACTGCATTAATTTAGCTCATGGATAAGTTATCTCTGAAGAACAGGTTCCTCAAGGATCCAATATGTACTTTAGTAAAAGCTTTTGTCCATATAATTCTCAAAATATATTAACCACAGAATGTTCCAGGAAACAAGGGTAAAAACCTCAAGTTCTCTATCCTAAAATGTTCCTTCCAACTCTTGTAAAACCACAAGAATTGTATCAATCACTAACCAATTAAAAAGAATGAACATCTATGTTACTTAACATCTGATTTATTCTTCATTTATTGATAATCGCTAGGTCTTGCTAAAAAGAAATTATATGCTTAGCAACTTTAACCTTTATCTTTCAGATTTCTATTGGGACAGGAGTGAGGAGGAAGAAGGAAAAGTCAAGGATAATGCCAAGTTTATAAGTTGGAAGAATGGTTTTCCCTTTGATAGAAACAGATGTTCAATCTCAGTTTTGGATATGTTAAGTTGAAGGTGTTCCTGGGAAACCCAGGCTGAAATGTAAAATAGGCAATTGGTAAATGACTACCAATAAAAATTCAAGGGAGAGAAGAGGGCTAAAGAGGTTTATGAGTCATCTGTAAATGTACTTTTCATAATATATATATATATATATATATATATATGTATATATGAATGAGACAATCAACTCATGGAAGTCAAGGAGTTACCAAAAGTGTATATGGAGAAGAAAAGGGAGCAAAGGAGTTTGAGAAGTAGTTAGATAAGCAGAAAAAGAATAAGGAAAACCCAGAGGAAAAAGTAGCATCAGTGATGAGGTCAAGGATGAAAACAGAAAATATCAGATTGTCTAATTAAGAGATTTTAAATAGGGCAGGTAGGTGGTGCAGTCCTAAAGTCAGGACGGTCTGAGTTCACATTTGACTGTGGTGACTATGGGCATGTCATTTAAACGCTCTGCCTCAACAACAACAAAAAAAACCCCCACCCCAAACTACTTTAGAAATAGCAATGAAGTCAGAAGCCAGAAGAAAAAGGAGAGAGGAAATGGAGGCAAGGAGTGAAGACTGCCTTTTCTAGGTGTTGTAGCTGAAAAATAATAAGAATTAGAGCTCCATGGTATGGTATGGTGGGATCCTAGGGAAGGTTTTCAAGGATAGGGAAAATGAGTATGTTTGAAGATAGCAGTGAAGAAATCAAGGATAGGAGACAAGTTAAGAAAGAAATGATGAAATATTAGCTTTTAAAACTCTTCATAATCATATATTCCTCTACATACTGTGTATGACCTGGCTATCCTGGACTTCTTGCTGTTGCTCATACAGGACACTCCATGTCCAGTTTCTGGACCTGGAATACTTTCACTCATCATTTTAACCTCATGAGAACCTCCAAGCCCTCCTTCAAAATTCAACTTCAAGTGTGACCAAATGAAACCTTTCCTGATTTTCAAAATCTTTAGGAAGCTGGACCCTTTCTCTCTCCAAACTGCTCAGTGCCAATTTTGAAATATCTATATTTATGTAGTATTTTTCTATATAAGATTTAGAATAAGCTCCTTGAGGGCCAGTGGTCTTGTGTCTTCTGCAACTCCAACGTCTTTTGGGTGCACCTACTGGTGCTTCAATACCTGCTTTTGGAAGTGTACTGATCAAATTAGCAGATTAAATGAAATGAAATTGACTTCCTTTGGTAGAAAAGGATACCTCACATGTACCAAGTTCTGGTCCCTGCTACTTTGTTTTCACTAGCAGCTAAATGAGGCCCTAAGTCTCATAGGAGGTTTTTATTATAGAGAAGATAAAAGGAAATTACCCAAAATCACCACTTGCAAAGACATAAAAGTGATTACTATTATTATCAGATTGGTATTCTAGAAAAGTAAATCAGTCCTGTGAGCCCTGACATAATTCAAAGTACACTTATCTGGGACTCAGGAAATCTGAATTTCCTGTTCTGTTACTGTGTAGTCATGGAGAAGTCAGAAATTCTCTTTGGCCCTCCAGCTCTATGATACTGCATCTGTATCCAATCAGGTTTTTAAATTGTAAGAAGCAACTGGGACTTAGACTAAGCAGAACCTTGGTCATATGTCTTTAAGTGCCCGGGAAGTTTTGATCTTGCAAAAAACAAACAGAAGCAAAGAATGTATCTCTCCTTGCTCTAATCCTGTCACAAAAAGTTCTTTCTTCCAATATGCTCAAGTAGTAAAACACAAAGCAATTTAAGTTATGTGATACACGATGAAATTATATTTTCTTGAAGTTTAAAATCACTTCACATTTTACCCATTATTACCCAGATAAACATTATAAACACCTATAAAATAGTTTCTTTTCTTCCTTGGCTCCTAAAATAATCAGAATTTTAAAAATTGTGCTATAATATAATTATACAATATCTTTATCTGCCCAAGATCATAAAGGGAGTTCTTGCAGCAACTTCCTAAACATTTTGGAAGTAACAGACCCCTCTACTTCATTAAGAGTAGGCCACTGAGATGTGCTGAAACATGTATTTGAAAACTGGGAGTCATAATACACCTCTGAAAATCAGAACCTAGTTTCATTGACAATCTGTTCTAATCTCTTTTCCTTTTGATTTCCCATTGTGTATTTAGTGACATTGCCTGCTGAATATTTTGAATTGACAAAGTCAATTTTTTGATAACTGAGTAACAGAGCCTACAGGGAAAATAACAGCTTCTGAGTATAGTATAGTTATCAACTCCTCTACTACCTGGCCTTGGGAATCAGAAGTTTATCTACTTCATCTGATATGGAGGTAGAGAGGGTAAGTTAACAGTAATTCAAAAATAGTGAAAACTCTCCTACAACTACTTATCCTAGTCATTCATCTAATTTTAGGCCAAAGATAAAAAAAGCAGTTTAGAATCATTCCATTTTGGTCTCCTAGCTTCAAAGTACAAGAATACCTAAGCTAGCTGCCTCCATATAAAAGGCAGAATATCTCTTACACAGTAAGAAACAAAATTCAATGTTGACTGCCTGACCCTTCCTCCTGTAGAAAAAGCCAGGACAACTGCTTATTTATCTCTAGGAATCGAAGTCTTATTTCTACATCATTAATATCATGTCTTTATGCGGTGATTTTTAGGAGCAGACAACTCTGAAAATGAGAAAACTTCAAACATGGGTTTCTCTTAATTGTTCTCACTATCCACTGAACTAATCCTCATGAGTATTAGCTTAAAAAAAAGAGTAAAGAAAATTTAGAAAATAAACTATCTTATCTAAGATCTCTTCAATTAATTAATGAACTGCCCTCTTCAATCCTTCTATGATGGATCCAAATAGCTTTAGCATAACTTACAGTTCATTTACCTTCAACCAAGGACATCTCTTCCTGAGGTCCTGGGAAAACCAGGATTAAGGTCAATCCAACCTCAGATTCCCAAAATCTGGACTCAGCATCCTTCACATGATAACCTAAAAAGATATTCCTTTTATGCACATCTGACCATGCCATAAGAATCTTTATCGACTCCCAATGATCTTTTCAAATAAAATGCAATCGCCTCCATTAGGTATTTATCCTTTGCTGCTCTTATGTTCCAGCCAGAATGGTCTACTTGCTTTTGTGTTTCACACATAGCAGTCCATCCCTAACCTCCATAATTTTGCAATCGCTTATGCCAGAATGCAGACATTTTTCAGACCTCCCATTGAACTTTCTTGTACCATCTTTTTTAAGAGCCCTTTCTTGATTTTCTCAGTAATTACTCCTGCTTGGCCTCTCTCCCACCCTAAAAATCATTCCACATTTATTTTGTATAACTCCTGTATTCATTTATAAATGATCTAGTTTTATCTTACATCTATTCCCCTAGTAGAATGTAAGCTTTCTGAAGACTGGGGCTCTCTAATTCCTTTTCCTTTTAAAGATTTTATTTATTTTGAGTTTTACAATTTTCCCCCTAATCTTGTTTCTCCCCACCCCCCACAGAATGCAGTCTGTTAAGTCTTTACAATTGTTTCCACAGTATACACTGATCCAAGTTGAATGTGATGAGAGAGAAATCATATCCTTAAGAAAAACAAAGTATAAGAGACAGCAAAATTACATAATGAGATAACAGTTTTTTTTTTTCTAAGTTAAAGGTAATAATCCTTGTGCTTTGTTTAAACTCCACAATTCTTTCTCTGGAAACAGATGATATTCTCCATCACAGATAGTCCCAAATTGTCCCTGATTGTTGCACTGATGGAATGAGCAAGTCCATCAAGGTTGATCATCACCCCCATGATGATGCTGTTAGGGTGTACAATGTTTTTCTGGTTCTGCTCATCTCACTCAGTATCAGTTCATGCAAATCCTTCCAGGCTTCCCTGAATTCCCATCCTTCCTGGTTTAGTGTTCCATGACATACATATACCACAGTTTATTAAGCCATTCCCCAATTGAAGGACATTTACTTAATTTCCAATTCTTTGTCACCACAAACAGGGCTGCTATGAGTATTTTTGTACAAGTTATGTTTTTACCCTTTTTCATCATCTCTTCAGGGTATAGACCTAGTAGTGGTATTGCTGGATCATTTTTGTAGCCCTTTGGACACAATTCCAAACTGCTCTCCAGAAAGGTTGGATGAGTTCATAGCTCCACCAACAATGTATTAGTGTCCCAGATTTCCCACAACCTTTCCAACAATGATCATTATCCTTTCTGGTCATATTGGCCAGCCTGAGAGGTGTGTAGATGCTTTAATTTGCATTTCTCTAATAAGGAATGATTTAGAGCAATTTTTCATGACTATGGAAAGCTTTGATTTCCTCATTTGTAAATTGCCTTTGCATATCCTTTGACCATTTGTCAACTGGGGAATGGCCTGTTTTTCTAGGATAATTCTTAAATCTCTTTATCCCTAGTATCAAGCATTATATCTGGCCTGTAAACCAACTACATAGCTACAACTCACATTTATTTATATACACTACTTTAAAGTTTACAAAATACTTTCTTCAATGGGCAGCTAGGTGGCGCAGTGGATAGAGCACTGACCCTGGAGTCAGGAGTACCTGAGTTCAAATAGGGCCTCAGACACTTAATAATTACACAAGTTGTGTGGCCTTGAGCAGGCCATTTAACCCCACAGCCTTGCAAAACAACAACAACAACAACAAACCAAACCTAAAAATAAAATACTTTCTTAAAAACAATCCTATGGGGGTATTAAATGTTGTGATTTTTCTCATTTTACAAATGGCAAAACTGTAGTTCTGAGAAGTTAAGTGACTTCTCCATGGACACACAGTTATCAAGCAAACTAAGACTCCCAATCCAGATTAGGCTGTTTGGTCTGAGGCACTTTTGTCAGCTCATTAATGTGGCATTTTTCTTTCTTATACACTTAGTTAATTGGGACAAGAAAGCAGGTTGTCAGAAACCATTATAAACTGATAAACTTCTCCTTTCCATATTAAATCAAACACACCTTTATAGTATGACCCTCACACCAAGATCAGAAGTTGAACCGTTCTTAACAGTGACCCAAATTAGCTCTCTTTCAAGAAACAGTCCTCCAGAAACAAATTACCTACTAAGATACAGTTGTTACATTTATGCCTATTTGAATGTGGAGAAGGATGTGTGTTACATAGGGAAATACTTCTGACATTGCTCCACCAAGCAATTACACCCTGTAAACAAGGAACAAGTCAGACAATTATAATGGAATATTTGGAGATATTCATTTAACCAATGTTTTACTTATTTCCTGTAGCATAAAGATGCCTCCTTTACCCAACCTAGTATTGAAACCAAAGGTCCAAGTTCTAAAGAAAGATGAAGTTTGAATGAGAGAAGTACTTATATGTTTTGAAGTAAATTCATTATAGATTAATATAGAAACAAGTTTACTCAAACTACATCATCCTTCTTAGGTGCTGGCAATTTTATAAGGAAAAAACAACCTCCACCTTAAAAATCATTAGATACATTATACATTATGTACACCAACTGAGTAAACATTTTTACAACCATATAGCCAAAGAAAATCAAGGAAACGCCAACTTTTTACTAAATATTTACCAACTTAGCTATATTTCGAGACACCCAGGAGACACGTATCTACTTATTAATAAGACAAGGTTCTTGTATCTCAAGAGGAAAATATCCCTGAATAGGAAAATTAGAAGTCTCTTGAGCAAAGTTCCCACTAATCTGTTGTCAGTATTCTTTTCTTACGAATGCATAATGAATGGAAAAAAAAAATCCCTGAGCTTAATTAAGTATTCCAATATATCAAACACGATTTGTGATGATCTTAAAATAGGCACCAAATCTCACCCTTCCCTCCCTTCCCAACACCAATACACACAAAATTGTAATGGTGCAGTATTTTCTAAGCAAAATACTTAGGCAAGTGAGTTAACCAGGAACTCAACAACTGCCAGGAAAATGTCAATTTAAAAAAGTATAGAGTGACAAAAGGGGCCTGAATTCATATTACATTTTATAAAAAGAATAACTTATTGAGTCTCTCCCTTGACCCTAGAAGAATGAAGCAACAACTGTTCTCAAGGGAGACAGTAAACTATCACAATATGTGGGTGCTAAAGAGAAAAATACTTTATGGATTCATGATGGTATCTGTGCCCCCCCAAAAAATTAAAGTATATGATGGCTGAAGTTCTGGTAATGAATCTTTTAAAATGCTAGGGTCCTAAGTCCATTACGGAAATCTTCACAACTGGCAAAAATTCTGAGAATCTAGGATTACATACTAATGTAACACCCCACACACCCTCCCCCTATGATTTTATCCTACAGATTTGTTCTTTCTGGAATTTAGCAAGTAAAAACTAAACAATCATTATATCATATTCTGATAAATTCAGAAATGATGCATCATAAAGATGATTTATCTTGGCTACTAAGGGCTCCAATAAGATATTGGGAAGTATGTGGGAGGCCATCTGTAGAGGAAATTCCACCTAGGTAGGGTCTCCCTGAAAAACTCAGCCCTCTAAGAAATGCATACTGGAACTGTAAACAGCTGTTCCAGTATGTCACCATGATCCCAGTGACTTGTTAGACTGGAAAATCAGATGCTATCAATGAGTACATAGAGCAGCTATAAGCAATCTGACATCTAAGGAAATCAGTATTAAAATCCCTTAGGCAGTACTGTATGTACTATAGCAAATAATTAAATGGATCTGTGATATCATAGATTTAAGTTGCTCCACTCAAAGATTTAATGAAAATTCTTTTGTGTCACTCAATAGAGTAAAGAAATCTATCTTATCCTAAAGGAAAAGAAGGAGAGGAAAGAATTAGGAGAAAGGAAACAGGGGAGGGGAGGAGGGGATGTAGATGATCAAAGAGAGGTGTTGGGAAGGGAGGGAAGGGTGAGATGGTGGGAGAGGGTAGTCAGATACAACACACTTTTGAGGAGGGACAGGGTAAAAGAAGGAATAGGAAGGAGATTACAGCTAGCAATAGTAACTGTGGGGAAAAAATATTGAAGCAACTTCTCTGAAGGACTTATAAAGAATGCAATTCATTCCAGATACAAAGCTGATGAATACAGACTAAAGTATACTTTTTTCCCCTCACTTTATTTTTTGTGTGGTTCCTCTGTCTTTGCAGGGGAGGGCAGATGTTTACTTTTGCAATAAGACTATTGCAGTAATATGAAAATAAAATAAAATTTTAAAAAAGCCTTTTGTGTCCACTTAACCTATTAAACTACTGTCTATATCTTCATGTAAAGAAGAAAATTAATCTCTTATTCCCTGTAAGAATTTAATAGTCATATCCATTTGACTCAAATTCTCCCTGCAAAAATCTAGGGAAATAGATTGTTCAAGTATTATCACCCCATTTTAGAGACAAGGAAACTAAGGCTCAGAGAGGTTATCTGCCCACCCTTACACAGCTAACTCCAAATCCAGTACTTTTTTTCACTCTCATGCTTACTCCCATGAAAGTAGGAAAGAATTTAAGAACCAGATTTCTAAGACAGTAACCTATGCAAGGCATTAATTAGGTGCTGAGGGAAAAAGCAGCACAGATTAAAGCCTTAAGGAACAAAGGACCATATACTAGACCTGATAAATCAAAAATAAAGGGAAGAAAATAAGTGCCTAAGAAGAAAGATCATCTACAGCATGATGAGGAGGAAGAGGAGAGGTACAGGTAATGTTTCATGGAATATATGGCTTCTGACTGTGGCCTTTAAGGATGAGTAGGATTTCAATAAGCAGATCCTGGGAATGGAATAGCTGGCATTGTAGGCATAAAAAATGGACAAGAACAAAGGAATAGAAACACAGGATGTGCTAGAAGACTGAGAGCAATCTGGTTTGGCAGAGGTGTAGAGTTTAATGGGTTATGATAGGGAGAAAGTAGTGTGAGATCAGAATCATAGGATTAGAGGTGGAAGGAACCTAAAGCAATTTTTATCTGACACAAGGGCAAAAGCTAAGGATCAGGAATAATAAGTGAAGAAAAAGAAGAGAAATGAGGATTTCTATAGAATCTATTGCACTAAGTACTTTACAAGTATTATCTCATCTAATTAATATAAATAATTCAATGACTTGCCCAAGATTACATAAGTAGTACTATAAGTACCAAAGTAAGGATTTGAACCCAGGTGTTCCTCTTTTATTCTACTGGAAAAGGCCTTTTAGAAAGGCAAGTTGAGGCAGGCTAGAGGGACCTTGAATTCTGTAGACAAGGAGAAGCCATTGGAAATTTTGGAATAGTGGAATGATTGAAGCTGGCTATTTTGAAAGATTAATCAATAGTACATAGTTGTGTCAGTTCTGAAGCCCCAGGAGGATGTGGAGGATATACAGGATCAGAAACTAAAGAGCAATTGCTTGTAAATGTTCTTCCAAGTAGTAATCAGAGTACTTACTAACCAATAATCATATGGGCATGTGGGCTCCATGGTTTATGGTTATGTGATTAGATATAGCCCCCTGCAAAGCCCTTTAACTTCTGTATCACACAAATGGCAGTTAGGTGCACTGATGGAATGAGTGAGTCTGTCAAGGTTGAGCATCGCCTCCATGTTGCTGTTAGGATGTATAGTGTTTTTCTGCTTCTGTTCATCTCACTCAGCATCAGTTCATGCAAATCCCTCCAGGCTTCCCTGAATTCCCATCCTTCCTGGTTTAGTGTTCCATGACATACACATACCAGTTTGTTAAGCCATTCCCCAATTGAAGGACATCTACTTAAATTTCCAATTCTTTTTCACCACAAACAGGGCTGCTATGAATATTTTTATACAAGTGATGTTTTTACCCTTTTTCATCATCTCTTCAAGGTATAGACCCAGTAGTGGTATTGCTGGATCAAAGGGTATGCACATTTTTGTTGCCCTTTAGACACAATTCCAAACTGCTCTCCAGAAAGGTTGGATGAGTTCACACGAGTTCACACCAACAATGTATTAAGTGTCCCAGATTTCCCACAACCCTTCCAACAATGATCATTGTCCTTTCTGGTCATATTGGCCAGTCTGAGAGATATGAAGTGGTACCTCAGAGATGCTTTAATTTGCCTTTCTTTAATAAAGAATGATTTAGACCCATTTTTCATTTGACTATGGAAAGCTTTGATTTCCTCATTTGCAAATTGCCTTTGCATATCCTTTGACCATTTGTCAATTGGGGGAATGGCTTTTTTTTTTGAAAATTTGACTCAGTTCTCTGTGTACTTTAGAAATGAGTCCTTTGTCAGAAATACTACTTGTAAAAATTGTTTCCACAGATGACCTTTTCAGAGAGTTCTGCCACAAAGAGTAAATCAATAAAAAAGACAACAATTAAGTGAAGATAGAAGGATCAAATAAGGTTTTTTGGTGCCCCTGTGAGATCTGGATATGTTTGTAGATAGTAGAGGAGGAATCAAAAGTCAGAGATTGGAGATTAATGACAGAATGTGGATGACAGAGAGGGGCAATCTCTTCAAGAAGTCAGTATGGGGGCAGCTAGAGCACTGGCCCTGGAGTCAGGAGTATCCGAGTTCATATCCAGCCTCAGATGCTTAATAATTACCTAGCTGTGTGGCCTTGGGCAAGCCACTTAACCCCATTGCCTTGCAAAAAACCTAAAAAAGAAAAAAGAAGATAGTATGAAATAAGATCATCTGTACAAACAGAGTTTGCTTAGGAAGGAATAGGGCCACCTCTTCATATGAAACAGGTGAAGAAGGAGACAGGACAGAAGACATCTGAATGATATGAGATGGTACTTGGAGAATAATCATCATATCAAAATTTTATTTTTATGCTTTTGGAAAGGGTATTTAATGAATACAAAAAAGCCCAAGACTGCACCTTTTGTGTAAAGACGACAAACTAACATATTTATAGAGCTATTGAAGAGCTGTTGTTCCACTCACTATCTCTTTGACTTCCCAGGTCACCACTACCCTATATTTTTGTTTCTACATTAGAATATGAGCTTCTTGTTTTCAGGGACTATCTGAGTTCTGTATTTGTGTTCTTGCTGCTTGGCATCATTTAAAAGCTATTTCTAGGTTACTTTAAGCTACAACTAGAGATGAAAGAATCAGTAACCTAGTAACTCCACCTTTCATTTCAGAGGTAGATAAAATGGAAAAAATAGACACTGATTTTAAGTAGTTAATTTTTCAGGCAAGTATAGCCTTGAGATAATACAACCAATCATTTATTATGGCCAGCACATTATTAATATAAGGATGGTCATTTGGTCATCTTTCTAACACCAAAGATCTTAATATTTATCAAGCTACTGACTTGAACATTATGCTATGTCTTAAGAGTATACAAACAAAGCTTAGAAAAGATAGGGTTCACTATTTTTAGGATTTCTAGGAAGAGAATCTGCATTTGTCACTGTTGACCATCCTCCCCTAAATATTCTCTCCTGAGTTTTCATAATATTACTCTCTCCCCTTGCTTGGTGATAGCCAGCTCCTAAGGGTTTAACATCTCTATGTTCACGCACTAACTTAGAAATCTATAAATTAATTCTCTCCTTTAATCCGCACATCACCAACTGTCTTCAAAAATCCTGTATATTTCATTATGTCCAAAACAAAATTCATTAGCTATTCCCCAACTCATGTATCTGCTAAATTTCTTTTCCTGTCAAAAACATGCCCATTCTCCCAGCATCCTTACTCTAGAGCACATACTTCTCTCCCCCAGAATATCCAAATAATTGCATATCCAAATAACTGCCTTACCATTTCCACCTGCACATTATCTCTTGCATCCATTTTGTTCCCCAGATTCACACAGCCACCACCTTTTTCCAGACCATCACTTTCTTTTCCCCAGACTATACTAATGGTCAACTAATTGGGACTTCACTGCTTTTAAGTTTTACTCCACTCCAAATGATTCTCCACAGTTTCAATACAATTTTACTAAAAGCAGACATCACTCTTCTAAACTCCAGTGATTCCTGTTCTCTAGAATAAAATGTAAAAACTCTCTTTTAAAGGCCTTTAAAAATGGTCTCATCCTGTCTTTCCAATCTTATTTTATACTGCCTACCTTCCCTGCATTATAGAGTTCAGTCAAATCCACCTTTTCTCAGTTCCTCTTACAAACCACTCCATCTCTATAGGATCTGTCTCTTTATGACACAGCTTAAATACCACTTTCTATACTAAACTCTTCCTGATATCCAAATGCCCTCCCCATTATGCCTACTTACATCATAGTTTCCTCAGAGACTGTGAGCTTCTTAAGAACTTCATCTTTGTATATGTTGCTCCAGGTTAGCTTAACAAAGGCTCAGTAAATGCTTGCTGATTTCAGAATGCATTAAGTTTGCAAGAAAAGTACAAAGTGCTATGTGAATTGCAAGGAGATTCATTGCAATACAGGGAAAGCTTTCTACCAAAGGAGACATCCAAGTTGGGCTTTAAAGATTAAAGAATAATTCAAAATATGTCTGTGTAAAAGTAGAGGGGGTACGGGCAACTAGGTGGCGCAGTGGATAGAGCACCGGCCCTGGAGTCAGGAGTACCTGAGTTCAAATCCAACCTCAGACAATAATTACCTAGCTGTGTGACCTTGGGCAAGCCACTTAACCCCATTTGCCTTGCAAAAAGAAAAAAAAAACCTAAAAAAAAGTGGAGGGGATAGTGTCAGGGAATGGAATTTGAAGAAAAGGGATGGTGCAGCAGAGGTAGTAAAAGCTGGATATAGTATAGCTATCCCAATTTAGCTGAGTCTAGAGAGTAAAGCAACATGGAGGTATGCCTCAAAGCTGCAAAAAACAAGTGCCACATTGTGGAAGACCTTTACTCCAATGGCAATAAGAAATTCCTAAAGGATTTTGAGCAGAGGACAGAAATTAAAAAATGGCAGCCATATGGCTCCTATGAAATAATGAAAAAGCAAGACAACCTATCAGTCTACTGCAAAGAAATGTTGAAAGATGGATAGAGGGCAAAGACAGAAAGAAGTGTAAGTGATACAATAAACTTAGTGCGCAAACAGATTTAATTTGCTGTCATCCATATCAAGATTTTCTTCAGGTAGTCAAGAGAAACCACTTCCTATCATGTGCATTATTTCTCCTTGAACCTTTCCAACCTTTTATTTTATAATCCCATGATCCTGACCTTGCACTTCCTAACACAAGATATTTCACCCCCTGATGAGCTTCTTTTCACTTGAGTCCCTATGTTTTCCTTCCTCATCTCCTTTCCTCCTGACCTTCTTCTAAGACTGCTCAAATCCAACCCCATTCCCCCACTAGGAGTAGCAGTAGCAAGTGTGTCAGGCCTGAAGTTAGGAAGACCTGAGCAAGTCACTTAAGTTTCCTCATCTGAGTGGGGATAATAGCAGCACCTACCTCAGAGTTGATAGGAGGATCAAATGACATGATATTTATAGTGTTTAGCATAGCATGGCACATAGTAGGAGCTTGAAGGGTGAAAGACTGAAGTGAAATCTTCCCTATTAACTGTCATGGTAAGGAGAAGGAAATTCCTGAGCACACTGAACTGAAACATGTTGATCAAAAAGCATGTTCTGGTGAATATTCCTCGTGAATATGTTGGGGTCCACACCTGGGGATTTGGTCCATCCTTGGGTGTTTATCTAAAGACATTTGGGGAATGCAAGGATTGCACTCAAGATCTGAAGGTATTCTGGCTGAAACTCATGGATCACTGAGTTCAGTCATGAGAGCCCCTTGATCACCGAGTTCAGTCTAGTAAACTCTTGTACCTGTGCCACTTTTGTTTAAGCATTATAAAAGTCTTACTTGGGAAGGGGGCTTTTGGAAGTCTTCCCCTTCAAGAGGACTCTCTGCTGAAGGGACTTTCCTAACTGAGACACTGAAGGCTATGACTTAATGGATTTCCCCAGTCCAATATTCAGGAGTGGAGCCTGCTCGGACTGATGTATTCTTTCCTTTTCTCATCTATTTTGGTGCTTTCTTCCCCCTCATGGATTAAAGGCTTATAGGTCTCCACCCCATACCACTTTTAGTCATTGCTCTTCAATAGCTCTATATACGTGTTAGTTTGTTGTCTTTCCACAAAAGATACAGTCTTGGGCTTTTTTGTCTTCATCAAAGCTATTTTATTTATTTATTTATTATTTATTTATTTATATATTTACTTATACATATATAAAATTGTGTTTCTTGGATTATAAATATATTTCTTTTTTTGGTTAGTTTTTGCAAGACAATGGGGGGTAAAGTGACTTGCCCAAAGTCACACAGCTAGGTAATTATTAAATGTCCTTTTAAGTATTTCTTAGGTTATAAGTATATTAGCATTAAAATCTCATTTAAAAATTTAAGAGTGAGGGGTGGCTAGGTGGCACAGTGGATAAAGCACCGGAACTGGAGTCAGGAGTACCTGGGTTCAAGTCTAGTCTCAGACACTTAATAATTACCTAGCTGTGTGGCCTTGGGCAAGCCACTTAACCCCATTTGTCTTGCAAAAACCTAAAAAAAAAAAAAATTTAAGAGAATGTATGGGGACACAACCCAAACTGACCAAACACAAAATCTGCACATTCTGTAACCTTTCTGCTATAGTGCTTAATAAAATATTGTTCCGGGAGCAACTAGGTGGTGCAGTGGATAGAGTACTGGCCTTGGAGTCAGGAGGACCCGAGTTAAAATAAAATATTGTTCCCTTCCCTTCCTATTCTCATTCTCTATAACATGTATCTACATAGTTGTTTCCATACTGTCTCCCTTATTAGGAGTGCTCTTTGCATGGGAGTTCTTAGCCCAAGGATTAGCCAGTGCCTAGGCACATAGTAGTAAATCAATAATA